>NC_134407.1:119006225-119320225 GCF_038048845.1 Mixophyes fleayi | reverse complement strand
TATCCAATTACCACCGTGCAGGAATTTAAAGTATGTGTTAGTGTGTATTGATGTGTTTTCCGGTTGGATAGAAGCATATCCGGCAGCCACTAATACTGCTGTGTTCACTGCAAAGAAAATTGTACAAGACTTTGTGTGTAGGTTCGGTATCCTTAGAATCATTTAAAAAGTGATAGGGGTACCCATTTTACTGGTGATATCTTCCAAAATATGTGTAAACTCATGGGAATCAGTAGCAGACTTCACACCCCTTACCGACCACAAGCCAGTGGTAAGGTGGAGAGAGTAAACGGTACTATAAAGAACAAGCTGGGTAAGATAATGGCTGAAACTGGGTTGGCATGGCCTGAGGCTTTGCCATTGGTCCTCCATAGCATTCGAACCACTCCTAGACCTCCTCTTAATCTGTCCCCCTTTGAGATACTGTTCGGACGACAACCTCATTTGATCGTGAGTCCACAAGACGACTTGAAGTGTAATAATGAAGTGACTGTACAATATCTTATAAGAATGAGTAGACAGCTAAAACAACAACAACAAAAACTAAAAATGCTGTCACCTGGTATGCCAGAGACGAACTGTCATGATGTTGAACTTGGAGACTATGTTATGATCCGCAATTTCTTACGTTCAGGTTGTTTAACAGACCGTTGGGAAGTGCTGCTGACCAGTACTACATCACTGAAGGTTGCAGAGAGAGACACTTGTCCATTCCACCCACTGCAGGAGAGTCCATAATCCTGAGAAAGTTCAAGATAAAACTAAGACCGACGACATAGAGCTGTCACTTGTGAGCCTGTTCCGGGAGACCTAAAGCCTGCAGTCGAGACACCTGAACCAGAGACGTTGCCTCAGAACTATCTTTCCAGCGATGGAGTGGCGGTTTTTGTTTTTCTTTTGTTCCAGGATTTTCCTTGTTTTTACTCTTTCTAGGACATTCTATTTTTGTGAAGGAGGATGGAGGACGGAGGAGAGTTCTGGGAGTGATACGGATGAAATGGAGGCCGAAGAAAAGTTAATAGGATACTCAGAGCAGCCCATTATCAAACTTGGTCCAGGGGTTATGAAAAGGTCTGCTAGCTCAGGAACTCAGAGGCAGTGTGAGGGGCTATTGTCTGATGAGTATTGTATCTGCAAGTTCTGTGACTCCCTAGTTGAAGAGAGATGCATCCAACGATGCCAGTCCCCCAGTACTCTGAATATAGGCGGGCATCCTTTGGAGGATTATCACTCCGTGGTGGGTAAGGTGCTAAACCAAACCGAGTGTTGGGTGTGCTCTCACGTGCCTCAAGGGCAGCATAATATAGGACTAGTGCCATTCCCTCTAAACATATCTGAAGTACTCGAATTGAGGGGTGGGAGGCCCATAGAAGGGAGGTACAATAACACTAGGTCCCCTAGTCTGACGCTTCGACAATACTCCATAGGCAGATCTTTGCTGTGCCTAAACATATCTCATGCAAAGCGCCTGGAGAATTGGGAGGCTGACCTATCAGATCAGACAATAGCTCGCCACACTCATTTTAGAGGGAGACTCACAAGGTCACTACTAGGCAGGAATGTTGATGGAAGTCACAGATTAGGGCGTATATACAAACATAAGAAGGTATCCATTGGAAAAGTCTCTACAGATAAATGTAAAAATGTCATTAATGCCGACACGTGTCTAGAACAAATGGAGACACTGGGCATGGGTAGTTTTATCAAAACTCTGTGTGATATAATTCATGGGCATACTGCTCCTTATGTTCTCCCTGATGATGTGTATTTCGTTTGTGGGAGGAAAGCTTATTCCTGGGTGACTCCGAGTTCCAAGGGCTTGTGTTTCTTAGCTAAACTGGTTCCTGAAATCATGACTATTACTCATGAAGAAATGGTTGATATTCACAAGACTACATCACCACCATACATACACACACAGTATGAACACCGTGGCAAGAGAAATATGATTCCTGGTGAGGAACCCATGGCTACAAAATTGATTAGTGAAACTGCTGGTTTCCAAGTTATGGTTGCTCTAGATCTCACCAGGACCGCTCGGGGAACATTAAACTTTAAATATATCCAAGACCTAGCCAAATTAATAGATAATATCACCGAGATGTATGATGACACTTTCAGGTATACTGGAAGGGAGCTACAAGCGTACAAGAAGGAGTTGGTGCAACATAGACTGGTACTAAATTATCTCACCTCTATTACTGGTGGGTACTGTGTGACACTGGCCACCCAGTTCAGTGTCAAATGTTGCACGTACATTACTAATAATACGGATGACCCTAAAGAGGTTATAGACCGGAAGATGGATGAAATTTTACAGCTGAAATGGGAATTTTCGAAAGAGCCATAATTCTTCGTTATATTAGGTCGGGGAAAAGATGGCAGGTTGGTTCTCGTGGTTGAACCCTGTGAAATGGTTCTCCGGTCTGGGGGAGTGGGTACAGGAAATGGTTGCTAGTGTAGGTAAGCTCCTTCTCCTTATACTGGGTGTCATCTTAGCAATTGGTTTAGTTGTCAAATGTGTTCCTACTGTGTTGAAGTGTGGAAAACGGTCTCATAGGAGTAACACTGAGAAAGAGACTGAAAGGGTGGTACCAGATACCAAGATCATGGTCTGTGAAGAAGTATTGTATAATCCTGAACTTGAAACGGTGATTGGGTGATAGTTTATTACACTATCAAAGGGTGGAGCTGTCGAAGTCAGCAAATTGGATAAAGTAATTTCAATTAAAGTCTAGCAAACTTGGTTGTCTTTGTCTGAAAAGATGCGTACAGTACGCATCTACGTACAAGGGCACGCTACGGCGTTAAAGGGCGTACGCATTCACTACACGTGGCAGCAACAGTATTTGGTCTTTTACCATACATTCGCACAAATACGTATACTTATAAAATAGTACACATTAATGGTAGTTGCAACACATAGTCAGTTATGTCGAAATATAGTAGTATTTATATGTTATATCAGAGTTACATGCATATTAGTGAAATACACGGAACGGGTTGAAGGAATAACATCATGAGTGGTATCATAATGAACCTTGTTACATATCCTACTTTTTTGTTCACTCTGCGAGGGAATCGCAGAGTGCATACACAAGTTATGAATGATAAGGAATTATGAACTACTTAAGACTAAGGAATCTTGGCGGGAAGAGCAGAGCATACCCCCTGCAGAGATGACCCCCTCCTTTGGATTCCTTAGGATGAACCAGCCAATGATTGACAACCCCTTGGACATTCCTGAGACCTGGACCAATAGATGCAAGCTATACCATCTTCATTGTATTACTGTATTTGATTGTGTATATAAGCAGCAGCTTGTGATCCAGAGTGCAGATATCTTGTCCCCAGACTTCAGGATTGAAAGACTGCACTGGATCCAGAGCGCCTGCGATAAGTAACGGCTGTATTTACTATTACTTTGCTTGAGCATATTTATTCTACTTATTGCGAATAAATCTTTGTGCTTTGGAAACACAAATCGAGGTTCGGCAATCGTAATTGGTTAGCGACAATACGCACATAACAGGCACTAGATTACCAACTGTGTAGTATAATGACATACCTATTATACTTTTATTCTCCAAATAAAACGAGACTAGCCCTAACTTCATTTCACAAGTTTCATGCCGAAATAGTAGCCCTGCAGGAAACACATTTTTGGGCCGCAGCCCCCCCCCACCCTTCGAGATAACCATTATCGGACTTGCTTCACGACAAATGGCCCATTAAAACGTAATGGAGTAGCTCTGATATTTAGTAGTAAAATTACATATGTGAATAAGACTACCATAGCAGATAAAGCGGGTAGATATTTGTTTCTAATCGGTCTATTAGAAAACAAACCAGTGACCTTGGCTTCACTTTACGCTCCAAATTCCTGTCAGATTCCTTTTTTAAGAAGAGTGTGCCAGGAAATAGAGAAACACAAAGAGGGTAATTTGATTTTCATGGGGGACTTTAATATTGTGGCAGACCCTGGGCTAGATAGGTCCTCTCCTTCATCTCATCCTCATAACCCTACTTTTCCTATTATACCAGAGCCTTCAGTAGCCTTTTCTAAGCTATAGCAGAGTTCTACTTGTACGATGTCTGTAGAACCTTGGAACCAAGTGGCAGGGACTACACGTATTTTTCCTCTGTCCATAATTTATATTCCCATATAGACCTCACCTTAACTGATAAGTGGACACTACAGGACACTAAACAAATTAAAATCCTACCAATTTCTTGGTCTGACCATGCTCCAGTGTTGTGGACTTGGCATAGAGAAAGACCGTACGAACCCCCTAGGCCCTGGCACATGCCAACATATCTATTGACACTTCTGGAAGCTAAATTAGACCTCAGGAATGCTCTCCACCAATATTGTCAAAATAATTCCCCGGGGGACACTAATATGTTTAATTTTTGGTGTGCTCTGTAGGCAGTTCTGAGGGGAGTAGCGATTCAGAAAGGATCCCATTTAAAAAGAGCTAATGCACACCGTCAAACTGAGTTAGAATTTAAACTACAAACCTTAGAATGCCAAAATAAGGAGCTCCCCTCTACTGAACTAAAGAATGAGCTGGCACAGGTCCGAGGTCAACTGCAGAAATTGTTGATGGCTAAAACACAACAAGCTTTGACTAAACTTAGGCAAAAATTTTATGTTGCAGGGAACAGAGCAGGGAAGCTTTTGGCTAGAAAGTGCAGGGGTCAATGAGCCAAACATAGAATTAAACATCTAGTGGACGAAAGTGGACAAAAAGTATGTAACCCTAAAAGTATTGCTAATACGTTCGCTCAGTATTATGTAAACTCTATAATTTGAAAGATGATAGCTGATAGCATCAACCGTCTCCATCAGACATAGATGATTTCTTAAGTAGCTTTCTTATCCCTAAAGTAGACCAGGAGACCGCGGAATCCCTATCTGGCCCTGGTCCCAAGCTGGGATCCAAACAGTTATTAAAAAATCTACCAAGAGACAAAGCTCCTGGCCCCGATGGCTATATCAATGGTTTTTATGTTATATTCCAGGAAGATCTCCTTCCAATGTTACAACAGGTGTCATTTCCCTCTGAAATGTTAGAATCTCGAACCGTTGCTATACCCAAGCCGGGGAAGGACCAAGCATCGTGTCTCAAGTATAGGCCAATCACCCTTCTGAATTCCGATATTAAAATATATGCTAAATTGATAGCAAATAGGCTTAACGGACTTCTCCCCGATTCTTTCGGGGGCGACAGGCCTCGTATAATACGAGAAGAGTGCTTAATATTATAGAATGGTTCTCAGAGGCCCAATCTGAATTGTTAATCCTCTCCTTTGATGCTCAGAAGGCATTTGATAGGTTACATTGTGGCTACATGGAAGAGGTCCTTCTCCGGTTTGGATTCCATGGTGACTTCTTGAGGGCTATTTCGGCCCTATATTCACACCCTTTGGTTACAGTGTTTATTTCACCGCCCTTCCAAAGAATTTTATAAATAAATACCTGTAGCTCAGACACTAGTTTAATTTCCTTTCCAGACTAGGTCTACCTATTACGACACCACCTCACTTGCTGTTCACTAAATTAACAATAGGAGATAATAAAGCCAGCATTACCTTCTGGTACCACTATACCCTCCCTTGCACATCAGAAAACAAAACTAAAATACAATTGCAGTGAGAATCTGACCTCCACCTAGAGTTGGAAAGTGAAGAATGGGAAGCCATTTTTACTAATTCGTTCCGAATGTCCAAATGTATAAATTACACAGAAATGATGATAAAATTAATTAATAGATTGAATCTTACTCCAACCAGACTTCATAAAATGTGGCCCTCCCAGTCGATTTGAGGCATATATTCTGGAACTATCCCCGTATACAGTCGTTCTGGGTTCAAATCCTCCAGTTAGCCAATAAGGTTACTGGGTAAAATCTGTCTTCTACCCCAGAGGTCGCATTACTGCAGCATCAGCCCCCAGTTCCCACCACATACCTAAATATGTGTTTAGTCATATTCTGATTGCCGCGAGAGCCTCCATAGCTCAGGGTTGGAAGTCACCAGAGATACCCTTAATACCGAAAGTAGTGGCCAAGGTACAAATCAGCTTTGAAATGGAGACAGCAGGGATTCCCTATTCTACTGCCCCCTCATTCCTGATAATGAAATGATTTTGCTGGCATGTTTATTTTACAGAAGGAGAGGGAGCACCTCCAAATCGAATAGATTCTAATTTGCTACCCGCATCACCCCCACTTAGCGAAGTTAACTCCCACGAATTGTGAAGGAACCAATTTGGTTTCCATCCCTTATGTGCACAATGTGGTTTAGAAGCAGAATTGTTTATTTTGTTCCCTCCCACTATGTACCCCTCCTCCTTTTTTTCGTGCTTCCCTCACCCCCATCCCTTTTTACTCTCTGTACTGCATAATTTTTGAAAAATTAATAATAAAATACTATTGAAGTTAAAACCGAAAAATAAACCTCTTATGTGTGGAATTATTTTTAGCCAAATCCTGACAACAGCTATCTAGGCATTTGTGGCGTTTGTAAATCCACAGTGAGCAGAGGTAGAGACCTTAACCATCTAGGATTCTCATCCATGTTACGCCATTTGAAGCAAGTTCATGGCAAGGTGTTGGAGAATCTGAAAATTATGGTAATAAAATAACAACGAGCAGTCCAGCATAAGCTAGCACCCTTCTCTCACCTAGATCTCGGCACTTGCAATCTACATCGACAACACCTTCCTCATCAATATCCTCACTAGTGATCAGAGTTAGTCCTGCATCCTAGTTTCTAATGCTAGATGATTCCTCCCCTTTCCAGGATTCCTCTGATGAATTGTTGACCGTTAGGCCCGCTGCTGCTGGGGCTTGATCTTCATCCCAGAAACAGACCAAGAAAAAGACTACTAGTAGTTTACAACAATTGACTGTTAAATAATCCTTTGCAAGAGGAAGCAAGTATAAAAGCTTTGATCCAGTTGCAAAGCGGATCACAGACGACATGGCGACTATGCTAGTATTAGATCTGCATCCAATATTCACAATTATTGCAGCTGGTTTTAGACAGTTAATGAGGTAATTTTTAGTGGCAGGCTACTTTGTGTATCACCAGTCTCTCTAAGAAAGAAAAACTAAGGGATGTCATTGCAACATGGCTTATCCCGTTTGGACTCTCCTTAGGATATGTCGTTTATGATAACGCCACCAATATTGTGAGAGCATTACAGCTGGGTGAAATCCATCACATTCCCTGTTTTGTTCACACAATCTACTTGGTAGTACAGAGCTTTTTGAAAAATTACAGGGATGTGCAAGAGATTCTGTCTGTGGCACAAAAAATTCAGCGACATTTTCGGCATTCTGGAACAGCATGTAGGAAATTGCAGCAGCTGCAGGAACAATTTATTTTGCCCTGCCACCAACTGAAGCAGGAGGTGGTAACAAGATGGAATTCCACACTTTATATGCTTGTGAGGATGGAGGAACAGCGAAAAGCCATCCACACTTACTCCACAAGCCATGACAATGGGAAAGGATGGGGAATGTATTTTAGTACAGCGCAGTGGAGAATACTTTCTGTGTTGTGCAAGGTGCTGAAACTATTCAAAGTAGTTACCTGTGAACTGAGTGCAGACACTGATAGCTTGAGCAAAGTGATTTCCTTAATCAGACTTTTGGAAAAGCACCTTGAAAAATTGAAGGAGGAGATGAAACAAAGAAATTACGCTTAGTGTGTTGTACTTGTAGATGAAGTACTTTAATCGCTTTGCCAGGATCGAAGAGTTATCAATTTCTGGAAATCGTATAACTACATTTTGGTGACTATTCTTGATCCTAGTTTTAAGAGCTATGTCTTCTCTTTATTTCCCAGATCACAAGAGATGCAATGTGCTCCTGGTGAGCAAGTTGACAGCTGAAGTGGTACCTGACACAACGGCATCCACTCCTACAGTTTCTCAGGCTACTGCTGCTAGGAAAAACTTAGCTTTTCTAAGAGACCCAAGGATGATGCAGATGATTCAGCAGAACATTTTGACATTTGATCTGGTCTAAAAGAATTGCCCAAAAAACGTGACAGCTCTATCATAAAATGAACTGCAAATTCTATGAGGAAGGCTTTTACTGGCAGTAAGATCAAAGTACAAAGCACACTTCTGTAATGGTGGATTCCATCAGGGATGAATTAGTATTATGTGAGGATGATGTACACAATGATGAGGGTAAATATGATGACAGTGTAGATTGCAGGTGCTGGGATCTAGCTGAGAGAAGGAAGCTAGCTGATGCTGGAATGCTTATTAATATTTGGGTAAAATGACATGTTGCCAAACAGTAAAGTTTCACCTTCATTAAAGATGTGTTTTTTTCTTTAAAAAGGTAAAAGCTATTTTTTACATTTTTGTTTTCGACATTTATGTTACAGAGACTTCTGTAATGGTGGTTTCCTGTGGGGTTGAAATTATATTGTGTTAGGATGATGTACATACTGATGAGGGTGAGGATGAGGCTAAAGATGATGACAGCAACATCTTGCCACTGTAGAATTCATTTACAGAACTGTTACCTTAGCTGCCTTAAGTCCATTGTTAGCTCGTTTTGTGTGGGGCCAAGCACTCCTTGTTATTGAAGTGCTTGGCTTGTCCTTTATAAGATCCAATTATAAGGGTGTGTGGGAGGGTGCCAAGGACAATTCCATGTTGTTACCTACATGTGCTATAAGTGTGTTACGAGCCGCGGCAGTGCTAAGCCGCCACGACCCTCTCTTCCGCGCCCCGGCCGTCGCTATGATGACCGGGACGTCACTTCCGGGTATCGTCCTGGCTGTTGCCTAGGCAGTGTATGACCCTTTGCCTGCTTCTCTATACTGAACCTTTGCCTGTGAACTTGACCTATCGCCTGTCCTTGGATACTAAACCTTTGCCTGTGACCCCGACCCTGCTGGTACCCGACATCCCCTCTGGTGCTCCGTCCAGCACCGCCGCGCCTCTGTTCTGTGCGCAGCTGTGTGAGTATAAAATTATACTACTTAGAGTTTAAGACTTGGGGGCATCGGAGTACCTGTGAGCATAACCAGTCTCTAAAGGAAAGGCGGCTGCTAAAGGTGAAGACCTTGTCACCTTTTCTATAAGTTTATGCTGCACTGCTTGTCGTAGCAAAGTGCTGAAGTTTGTTTTCAATTGCTTCTCTCTCGAACGTGTGACCACATACTTTGTTTTTCCCTGGGTTAAGCATCTCCAACTGCGTTATAGTAGTGCTCTGGGTGACAGCGATCTCCTCGCCTTCATCTTCCAAATCTTCGTCTGCAGGGGCCGATGACACACCTATTTGTTTTCTCAGGTCTCTTACCTGTTCTTTAAATGGGACATATTTATCAAAAAGAAGATGGTGTGACTTATTTTAAGCGCTTCTAATGAATGCTGCCTTGATATACCTTTAAGGGACCACCTATCCCTTTACAAAAATATTCAATAATACAACAAACAAGTAAATCTCAGGCGCATATGTGATAAAACTCCACTCCCACACTGGTTATTATATGCCAGTAATAAAATATTATGAATTCCAAATAAAATATAGTCCGGATAATATCCACAAATGTCCAAGATCTTAAATCCAATTGGAATCAGATAAAATGTCTTTCCACACTTTGACATCCTCCAAAAAATGAGTGGTAATCACAGAACAATCCTCCAATATTATTCACAGTTGCGGGCTTGGGGAGGGAGAAAAAGAGAGAAAAAAATATATATGTGTAGTAATTCTCAAACCATTTTCTCATACCCGAAATAAGAAACCCTTAAAGAACAGGTGAGAGAAGTCAGAAACGAAATCTTGTTCCTAATCACCACGTGATTTCATAAAAAACAACTAATTACTAATGGCAAACCCCTTCAATTTGCTTACTTTTTCTTTTAATTCATGGAAGTCCCATATATTCAAATGATCCGTTTATATATCTTGATTCCCATATATGTGCTCAATGAACATGAAAGACAAAATAATGTCCAGCGGATAGTGTATTACCGTATAATATAATAATTTAATTATCTTGTATATAAGCTTATAAAAAGAAAAATCATTAATCATAAACCAATACATCCGCAATAAACGTAAAGAACATCACATATACAGTTAAAATCCTTCATTGGAAAAGCAAGTCCACTCCTACCAGAATCACAGAGTGTAATCAACGTTCTCTAGAGCGTAACAGATCTCCTGGATTAAATGCTCGCCAATTTCTCCTATGTATCAGGTGGTTCAGGAACTTATTAAAATAGCTCAGTTCACTCCAACGCATTTCAAACCAATGCTAGGTTCTTTTTCATGGTGAGTTCACTAGTCATTGCCTATTGTTATTTATATCCATGGCGACCAATCACAGAGTTTGTCATATGTACAAATATGCAAAACATATTTCATTTAACAAACATAGCACATCTTTTATGCCCTTGCTTCCAAATGGAATATTCTGCGGAAGCTTCATCATTTCATACAATAATAGCACATAAAGGAAAATACTATATTTATATATAAAGAGACTCCATATTAACCGGAAGTAAATTAAAAAATCTTTCAAAATACAATTCTCATATTATCTATAAAAAGGATATATTCACATGCCTATATCCATTTATTGTATATTGCCAAAAGAACTTATACAATTGGATTTAAGACATTTGTGAATATTATCCGGACTATATTGTATTTGGACTTCATAATATTTTATTACTGCAATATAATAACAAGTGTGGGAGTAGAGTTGTATCATATATGTGCCTGAGATTTACTTGTTTGCTGTATTATGGGACATATTTATCATCCTGCCTCAGGGCCTCAGCTGTATTATTCTTCTGAAGTGCAGTGTATATTCTGTGTACAAGCTCTCTTAAATCTGGGTTATCATCCGGTGGGTCACGTTTTAATTTAAGTACAGTCTCCACAACTGCATCTATATATTCAAATCTCTGTTCAATGCAGCATATTCCAAGATGATGGATTCCATGATGCCCACATGCTCTGTGTCATAATCTGTCTGAAGCAGATGAAATGCCAGTCCAGTTGTAATATCCATTCCTCTGTCTATAGTAGGGCCGGACTGGCCATCGGGCTCTTCTGGCAAATGCCAGAAGGGCCGATGGCTAGATGGGCCGGCCGACACTTCCTGGATTCCTGGGCAGAGGTGGCTGGTTCCTGGGCAGGAGCCAGCCACCTCTTGCGCAACGGACGAGGGCTCCTCTGCTCCCTCCCCCTTATCCTGTGCACTGTGGACACAGTTTGTATTTTTTTTTCTGAATAAGGAGGGGATTGCGGGAGGGGGGGGTGCCGCGATTTTTTCACAGGGATCGCGGGGGGTGCCGCGATTTTTGCACAGGAGTTGCAGGGGTACCACGATTTTTGCACGTGGGGGTGCCGTGATTTTCGCGGGAGGGGGCGGCATGGTTTTCACGAGTGTGGGAGAGCCAGGGGGGAAGGGGGTGATGGAAAAGGGGTGAAAACCAGGAGGCAAGGGGGTGCTGGAAGAGGAGTAACAGCCAGGAGGGAAGGGGGTACTGGAAGAGGAGTGACAGCCAGGAGGGAAGGGGGTACTGGAAGAGGAGTGACAGCCAGGAGGGAAGGGGATACTGGAAGAGGAGTGACAGCCAGGAGGGAAGGGGGTGCTGGAAGAGGAGTGACAGCCAGGAGGGAAGGGGGTGCTGGAAGAGGAGTGACAGCCAGGAGGGAAGGGGGTGAAGGAAAAGGGGTGAGAGCCAGGAGGGAAGGGGGTGCTGAAAGAGGAGTGACAGCCAGGAGGGAAGGGGGTGCTGGAAGAGGAGTGACAGCCAGGAGGGAAAGGGGTGCTGGAAGAGGAGTGAGAGCTAGGGTGAAGGGGGTGCTGGAAGAGGGGTAAGAGAGCCAGGGGGGAAGTGGGTGCTGGAAGAGGGTGAGAGCCAACGGGGAAGGAGGTGCTGGAAGAGGGGTAAGAGAGCCAGGGGGGAAGTGGGTGCTGGAAGAGGGTGAGAGCCAGGGGGGAAGGGGGTGCTGGAAGAGGGGTAAGAGAGCCAGGGGGGAAGTGGGTGCTGGAAGAGGGTGAGAGCCAGGGGGGAAGGGGGTGCTGGAAGAGGGGTAAGAGAGCCAGGGGGGAAGTGGGTGCTGGAACAGGGTGAGAGCCAGGGGGGAAGGGGGTGTTGGAAGAGGGGTAAGAGAGCCAGGGGGGAAGTGGGTGCTGGAAGAGGGTGAGAGCCAGTGGGGAAGGGGGTGCTGGAAGAGGGGTAAGAGAGCCAGGGGGAAGTGGGTGCTGGAAGAGGGTGAGAGCCAGGGGGGAAGGGGGTGCTGGAAGAGGGGTAAGAGAGCCATGGGGGAAGTGGGTGCTGGAACAGGGTGAGAGCCAGGGGGGAAGGGGTGCTGGAAGAGGGGTAAGAGAGCCAGGGGGGAAGTGGGTGCTGGAAGAGGGTGAGAGCCAGGGGGAAGGGGGTGCTGGAAGAGGGGTAAAAGAGCCAGGGGGGAAGTGGGTGCTGGAAGAGGGTGAGAGCCAGGGGGGAAGGGGGTGCTGGAAGAGGGGTAAGAGAGCCAGGGGGTGCTGGAAGAGGGGTAAGAGAGCCAGGGGGGAAGGGGGTGCTGGAAGAGGGGTGAGAGAGCATGGGGGGAAGGGGTGCAGGAAGAGGGGTGAGAGCCAGGGGGAAAGGGGGGAAAGTGAGAGGGACAAAGGAGAAGATGGTGCAAGGGCATAGGTAAAAGAAAGTGTAAAGGGAGAGACATCTTAAGAATGGGAATGTCAAGGAAGCAGCCATCATAAAACACAAGTAGTAATGAAGAATGGGAATGCACAGAGGGGACAAGTGTTAAAAGAAAATAAAAAAGCAAGCCTTCATACTCCATTCACTTATATTTTCCATACCCCCACTTCTAAATTTCCACTTTGACCACTGCCCTCGGCCCGTGCTCCCGACTGGCTGTGTGAGCCGACAGCTGCAGATCCCTTCTCGCCCAGCGCGCCCAGTAGGAGAACAGAACACAGGATGCCATAATCAGGTAAGTTCATATATTTTCTCGTGTGCAATGTGTTTTTAACCATCCTTCGTTGAACTGGGGGCACCACTGTGTATCCAATGACGTTTAAAACACTATGCATTGCTCACTATTGTGCTGTAATTTTCTTGCATATTTATCTGTACAGAGACTTTTAATTAAGAGGAAAAAGCACTGCTTGTCATAAATTTTATCTGTTATTATGTTAATATATATATTTTTGTTTGCATTGTAAATGGTGTATTAAGTTGCTCCTGGGACTCACACTCTCAGTATCTGATATGCTGTACCAATTTTTATTTGTGAATGAGTTTTTTGTCTGGGCACTACTGTATGGCATAATGTTATTTGGGGATACTATTGTGGCATAACATGATTTGGGGGCACTACTGTATGGTATATGATTTGTGGGCACTACTGCATGGCCAAATATGAATTGAGGGTAATATTATGTGGCATAATATGACCTGGAGGCACTACGGTGTGGTATAATATGAACTGGGCGCACTACGGTGTGGCATAATATGAACTGGGTGCACTACGGTGTGGCATAATATGAACTGGGCGCACTACAGTGTGGCATAATATGAACTTCTGCCAAAGGCAGGTCTCTCATTGTTGAATATGACAGGGGTCCAAAGAAGTTGCTGCACTGGGGCCCAAAATTCCTCTTGTCAGCCCTGCCTGAGAGTCAAGGGGGTAGATGTCTCCAGGTAAATAATCTAAATGTTTCCTATCTAATCAAACTGATGGATCACATCCAATTATCTCTCACCCACCTCCTCTATCCCCTTTAATTAATATACTGTGTTATTTAAAATGAATAGAAAAGAAGCATATGGAGTTACTGTAGTATAAAAAATATTTTTCTCTGACATTTTTCTGTAGATGGAAATACTTTTAATGCGGCCGTGTGGGTTCAAATGATCATTCAATAGTTATATTTTTTCTGATATATTTGTTAGAGTTTTATTTCATGTGGAATGATTCAGGACTATTCTGCCATTACTATTTAATTGAGGGAAAAGGGTACCTGTTACCTATATGTGTGTAAGTATTCTGTTGTTGCTATTTTGTGGGAGATTTGAAAAAAGCAAAACATTGATTTCCTACAGTGGCGCCTGTATAATTGGTGGTATTGCTGTAGTATTGGGTGGCGTGGTGGTGGCATTATTATAGTGTGTTTGGGGCTTAGTATTGCTAATAAGTATGATAGGGTATTGCTGTAATGTGGGGATGATGTTGGTTGTTGTAATGTGGGGGATGATGCTGGTTGCTGTAATGTGGGTGGGTATCGATGTAGTAGGAGTGTTGTGTGGGGGGTTATTTATTGCTGTAATTTTGGTACTAATAATGTATTGTCATGGTATTTATTGATGTAATATGGGTGCTAACAATATAATGTTGAGGGATATTATTAGAAATAAATACCCCCCCTCCCACACACACACTCATACTACATCATGTTGTACAGCACCAGCAACGCACACTGCGCCAGCATCAGTGTGCAACAATATAGTGCATGGAGCCCACAACACGTGGGCCTGTGTGCTTTAAATGCCAGGGCTGATTTTAAGTCTCAGTCCGGCCCTGGTCTATAGTGTAAGTTTAGTAGTTCTTCAGAGATGAGAGGGAGAAGGGAATTAAAAATGCAGCACGAGCAGACATACTAATGTAACATTTAATAATGTAGGGCCTGATTCATCAAGGTACGCAAACTCATACGCATCTGCTAAACGGGACTTGAGCTACGTAAAACACCACATACGCAGCGCAAACAGAGCAGATACGGCCCTCAAAGTCAACTCAATCTCAAACTCCAACGCAAATATAAGGGTTTGCGTCACTCAAAGTATGAAACATGAGTTTGCGTACCTTGATGAATCAGGCCCGTAGAGTTCATTGACAGCACTGGGCTTAAGGCAGCTAAACTATTGGTAGCTTGTTTTTTGGGGGCCCAAACAAACCAAGCACTTCAGCCGCAAAAGTGGCACTCCTTGTCGTTGGAGTGCTTGCTTTATTAAACTGTGCTTGCTTTATTAAACTGTACATGTCCTTTTCAATATCTTACATAAAGGTGGGTAGGAGGGCCCAAGGACAATTCCATCTTGCACCACTTTTCTTTTCTGCCACTGCTGTGTGGCAATGTTTCCTAGATGTACAGTGAACGGCTGTGTGTTTGTGTCATTGAATCCAGCCAGGTCGCTGGCCGAAAGTGGATGAAAATAATATTGTGACCTATGAGGTGGTCACAATTGACTGGAAATTAGTGTTGTTGAGGGTAATAATAATGTAAGATCAATAAAAAGCAAAATTATGTGATTTTAGCATATTTTAGCTATTTTTCTAAAAAATGCAGATCCAAAACAAAAACAAAACACGGGGTTAGTGAACATCTCTAATACGAAGTATATCAGCAACTGCTTTTCTGGCAAGTAAGAGCAATAACGTAGTACTGGAACATGACTCAATTGCCTATGCACCACATGTGGTATCTGCCCTCCTAAATTCTTCCCAAACTAGGCTCCTCAGCAAGATTTACGAGATGCACAAAGGGTGGAAGGAGAGGAGACTCTAGCTGAAGGCAAATTTGACAGCTATACAGATGACTATAATTGTATGGAATATTTTAATCAGATCTTTAATGCAAGACCTGACATATGTGACACACTTTTAAAAAGTGTACATTTTGTGATTTATACGCATGGGAGTTGTCATAGCCAGATGAACTCAGGAGAATTATGTACTGGTACTACTATTGTAGATGGCAAAGGTGTTATAGAAGTTGAACCCCTTTGCCCACCTCACTCAGCACCGATAGCTGAACTGATGGTGAAGAGCATGTGAGTTGGCAGAGGGTAAATCAGTTAATATATACCCTGACTCTAGGTGCACCTTTGTGGTAGTGCATGACAATGGAGCTCTATGACGTCTTATGAACTTTATGACAGCAGCAGACACACCAGTAGCACACTCACAACACATATAAGGATTTCTGACAGTGAAACAACTACCTAAGGAAGTAGCCATTACCAAGTGTAAAGCACATACATGCGGCAGGGACCCCATATCACTTGGCAATGATAGAGCAGATGAGGCTGCTAAGAGAGCAGCAGGCTCACTCATAAAAACAAATGTAACCAAATAAATGATTTTTTGAAGCTCTCAGTGTACAGGAATGAATGGAAGTGCAGGATTTGTGTCCCCCTGCAGGAAAAGGCTGTCTTAAAGTCTAAGGGATGTGGTCAAGAGTCCTCCGAACTCTGGAAAAATGGGCAAAGTAGGCCAATGGCTCCCAAGGCATATCTTCCAAGTTTAGCGCAAAAGGCACATGGTCTGATTCATCTGGGTAAGGTTTGTATGTGCAAATTGGTAAGACCATATTGGTGTGCACCGTGCTTCTCTTTATAGGCTAGTAACAAAGCAATGTCTTGACCTGTCTGAGAAAGAATAAGGGACAGGCTATGCCTACAGATCCATCCTACATTTCTCCTACAGATGGACCGTTCCAGGTCATACAACTTGACTTCATTCAATTACCACCCTGCAGGAATCTCAAGTATGTATCGATGTTTTCTCTAATTGGGTTGAGGCTTATCCAGCTGCTATTAATATTGCTGCTTTCACTGCTAAGAAAATTATTCAGGAGTTTGTAGGTTTGGTATCTTCAAAATCATTGAAAGCTATAGGGATACACATTATACTGAGGATGTCTTTCAGATTATGTGCAAGATCATGGGTAGTAAGTTACACAAGCCAGTGGGAAAGTAGAGAGTAAATGGTACCATCAAGAATAAATTGAATATAGTGTTGGCTGAAACGGCATTAGTGTGGCTGAAAGCTTTACTCCAGTGCTCCACAACATTAGAATCACAACTAGACCACCTCTTAACCTGTAACTTTTTAAAATAATTTTTGACAGACAACCTCACTTGAAGGTAGATCCCCAATATGATTTAAAATGTAACAATGAATTGACTGTTTAATATCTTATAAGAGGAGCAAACTATTGAGACAGCTTCAAAGGAATTTCAAAATACTGTCTCCTGATATGCCAGACACTAACTGCCATGATGTTGAACCTCGGGAATATGTTATGATCTAAAACTTCCTACGCTCAAGAGTTCATGACCAGTACCACATCTCTGAAAGAAGCAGAAAGAGATACCTGGATCCATTCCACCCACTACAGAAAAGACAACAATCCGGAGAAGGTTCAAGACAAGGCTAAGGCTGACTCTACAACCCCATGACGGATGAATCTATTCCGTAAGACTTAAAATCGCAGTCAATAACATCCGAGCCAAGGATTCCATAAGGTCTGCTCCCCCATCATGAAGCGGCAGTTTTTCTGTTTTTCTTTTTCCATTGTTTTTCTCATCTTTATTTTTTCCAAGAAAATCTATTTTTGCTACAGTGATTAGGTGATGGATATAGGTTTGGGTCATGGTGCTGATATTGTGGAGATGAAGGAGAATACGATAACATATTCAGTTCAACCTAGTACTTTATTCAATTAAGGTGTAGAGGAAAGATCTACTAATCTTGGAGTTTGGAGACAGTGTGAGGGGCTATTGTCTGAAGTATTTGTAAATATTGTGAACCCATAATTGAACAGAAGTGCACACAGCAATATGAGTCTAATAGTAATTCAAATTTTAGATCTTTAGATGATTATCATTCATTGGGGGTAAGGTTTTAAACCAAACTGAATTTTGGGTGTGTTCTCTCATGTCTCATGGACAAAATAACGTAGGATTAGTACCCTTTCTAGTAAATATCTTTGGGGTACTCAAATTACAGGGGGGTGGGGGGTCAATATAAGAGAGGTATATTATTACTAAAATCCCCTAGTTTGACATTTCACCAATACTCAGTAGACAGGCCTCTGCTGTGTCTGAATTTTAGGTATGCAAAGAAGCTTGAATATTGGGAAGCTGAATGGAGCAATAAGACAATAGAGCTCTCAACAAGTTTTGTACAAAATGGTTAACTCCGATCTCCAAACAAGTATGTTTTCTAGGGAGAATAGTTCCTGAAATAATGACTGTTTCCCATGATAAAATGACTGACATTTACAGATCAATTCTACCTCCTTATGTACACACAGTATTGAACACAAAGTTAAAAGAAGTATGATGCCAGGGGAAGAAGCTTTTGCAAATTTTATCACCGAGTTCACAGAATTTCAGTTCTTGGTTGCATTGCACCTCGCCAAGACTGATTGGGGAACCCTAAATTATAAATATATACAAGTCCTGACTAAACTAATTGATAACATTACCGAGATGTACGATGAAACATTCAGGTATACAGGTAAGGAGCTGCAAGCTTGCAAGAAGGAATTAGTACAGCATAGAATGGTACTTAATTATCTCACTGCAATTACTGATGAATATTGTGTGTTATTAGCCACCTAGTTTGATAATAAGTGTTGTACCTACACTTGTGCCCACAACAATGGGCACAAGAACTGGTTACTGGTATAGGTAAGCTCCTTATTCTTATAGTGGGAGTCTTTATAGTAATTGACTTAAGTATCAGATGTGTTCCTGCTGTGTTGAAGTGTGGTAAACATTTGACTGAGGTGAACCCAGAAAATTACATTGTGATGGTATTAAAAGGGACAGGTATCACAAAAAATGAAGTGTTATATAATGATCCTGCAATAGAATCTTGAAGGGTTGAGAATGTTGGCTATTCTCTCAAAGGGTGGACTGCTGAAGTATAATAATTGGACAAAGGTGGTAAGGCGGTATTATTTAGGTAGCGTTTGCACATTCGGAACACTAGTTATAAATAATATAATTAGTGTTTCATACACCAAATAGCAAGTCCAGAGATGTCATAAAAGAACCAGTATGTACAAGGATAGAGGCGAGAGCCTCAGGAAAGATACCTGGCCACTTCAAGGAACAATGACCAGAAGAATCAACCAATGGCATGTCGAGTTCTTGGGAGGTCATGACCCATCAACCTATGAATGTGGACCTTCTGTGTATCTTTGTGATGTCACTGCCTTTTAAAACTGTACAGTGTATATATTGTTCTTTTATGGCTTTGGAAACCAGAGCGTTCTGATAGAGGCTTGTGCTAGTGCTAACAGCGCAACCGTATGCATGCCAAACTTTGCCTTATAATTGTTTGTGAATAAAACCTAAGTGCTTTGGAACCACAGTGATCATATCAGGGAATCTTTATTGCAGACAATATTACGGACGTAACATCATCTCCCCGAGAGAACAGGGGCAGGGTGTAACTTAAGATAATTTAAAAATAGGGCTCAGGTGAGAGAAGGAAGGAGGAGGGCCCTATTTGTTACATTTATACAGGGCCCCGCGATTTCTAGTGGTAACCCTGACTGCAGGTGTCCAAAGCAGAAGTAGAGTAACATCAAAAGTTCTGTCTAAGTTGAAGAAGTATAGGCAAATAATATGGGAGACACACACACACTTTTTTTCTTTTTTACAAAAACACCTTATAACCGCACTTTAATATCTATTTCTAAGCATACAATGGATAATAAATGAATCAAAACTATGCTATACACATTAGTCCAATGATTCCCAGCCAACAAAGGATCAGCCTACAGCCAAAGATAGAGTGCAGGATGGTGCACTATTTTTTAAAACCAAATTCTGGTTAAAATATATTAAACCTGCATATGTAAGTAAAGTGATATAAATGTTCATCTGGATGTACTTGGGTTCCTCCAGATCCTTGATCACAGTATTTCTATTGAGGCTCCTGTAAGCTAATAATGGTGCCCACATTAGGCCCCTCTTAGCATATTAGTTTCAAGCTATTTTTATTTTTTATAGGTTTAAAAACGGTTACATTGATAACTAGATTAAAAATCCATATATGTATGATTATAATCATGGTTGTTAGTGCGTCCGCTATAACTAATGCTCTTTGCACATACTCAGGTCCAAACCTGGAAGTGATGCAGTCATCAGGTAATGACACAGATCCGCCTAACCGCTGATGACAGAACCACATAAGACACAGGAGTATACTTACTAAACTGCGGGTTTGACAAATTTGAGATTTTGCCTATAGCAACCAATAAGAGCCTAGGGCCCGATTCATCAAGGAACGCAAACGCACACGCATCTGCGTTGCATACTTTGAGTGACGCAAACCGGTATGAGAGTGAAATAAGCACCTCAAACAGCAAAAACACACCCTTTTGTGGTCCACTACAGTTAAGGGACGGAAATAAGCAACGCAAACGTTAGAAAACACACCCACCTGCGGATCTTTAAACATGGTACAAGCAGAAGCGACGGCTCTCAACTGATTGACGGCAAGCTAAGCAATGTATACTTCATGCCCACTGTGGGAGGGACCAACAGTTTGTTTACACACAACACAACACAAATGCCTGAGGCTTATTTTTACGAGATAGCTCTTTACTCATTAATCACTGACAAATAATGATGTGCAACACTCTGAATGTTGTTTTTCCTTTGCTACTAATTAGCGTAATACACATTTTTAACAAACACATTGCTCTCATTCTTTTTGTGTTTTGGGATTTCAAGTCGCCGTATTGTACGCAAAATGCATGGACATGCCTACATTAAAAACACATGAATAACGAATGTATCAAAATGCATGTCGTGTAAATACATCTTGCCTTTTCAGCAAAATGCATAGCATACTCTTCCAAAAAGGATACACACAAGAATGTATACAACCTCCACACAGAGTAAGGGTTTCTGTTTCTGTCTGGATTAGAACTCATGAATAACTGTATGCAAAGTGGGACAGCTACCCACTAGCCCAACCTCAGATGTGAAAAAAAAAAACACACAACACCAACAATACAACATGCGTGCTACACAGGCAACTCACACTTAATACTACTCTTCATTATTCACACAAATTACTCACAAATTACGCACAAATTACATACAAAACACCCATCTCACAGGTAGCTCACTGGTTAGCACTTTGGGCTCACAACACAGCAGACTTGAGTTCAAATACCAAGCATACCCATAACTAATGTGTGGACTGGAATCATTATCCTAACAAGAAATGCAGGAATGTGACACAATGCTTTATTTTTTTATTTTGGAATTGGTATACACGCTCAACCATATTGTAAAATATGCCCTCTGATTTATCCTGTATTGAAAGTAAATCTTTATTTGGAGGGAAATTCCGAGAAGCCTCACGGCCTACACTTCACTTGCACATTATTAGGTGCATGCTGACATTGATTATTCTGAATGGACTAAGAGGGAGGGGGGTTGTAGGGGACAGCTTCCTTGGAGTTAAATGCAACATTGTCAGCAAACAGACTTTCATCTGGATCCACTGCGTACACGTTATGTCATGTACTCAGCTTTATCCAAAAAGACCGCTCTCCACACTCCAGTACCATGGAGCTTTGCAACGCTTGCACTTCTGCCTTACACCACTGACGCCACTTCTGGGTACACTTTCGAGGTTCTCTTCAATGTGTGACTGGCTTTGCTTTGATACTTGAACGTAACCTTGGACTATCACTACAATGACATATGTATTTGGGGGAATTGGTAACTAGCTAGGGCGTTTGACCTTTTTGGAATTTATCTTGCACACAGGGCCTACAGATGCAATACCTCTTATAGGGGTGGCATTGTTCGTGGAGGGAACATGTTCCTTTTGGATTACATGTGTAACCCCCTGTCACTGTGTGTAGTGTGGTGTGCAAAGGGTACACAGTGCACCTCCTTCTCAAACCCTGGCTAGCTGATGGGCATGGGTGTAGATGATCAGGGGGTCCCTGCACATACAGGTGTTTCTCTGTAGTTAGTGGGACACAGGGGATGTCACTTTGGTGCAGTGTAATAGAAGTCACAATAATTTGGGCGCCAGACCATCTCTATGATAAACTGAACTTTTATTTACACTCCTCTTCCTCCAGCACGATAATCATAATGGTTGCAGCAATAAAGAAAAATATATACAGCGCCTCACTCTCTCCAGCACAGTTCTTAATGTTATCCAGATGTTAAATAACATAATTTACATGTCTCTTGCACTCCATACTCACTGCAGATCACCCTCCTTTGCAGGGGCACTCACATGGATGCTAATAGGCAGGCAGCTTCTCCTCCATGCAGCTCTGACACACTCAGTGTACCTCTGAACTGCAGCTCATCCCTCCTCTGCGGGGATGATGTCTCCTGTGCTCTGACACGTCACTCTGTGTTCTCTCAGCCTCAGGATCTGACACTACCTTGCCTCTTGTAGCAGCCCTCACTCCAGGGCCTCTTCCATGCGAAGTGTCCCCCTCTATCTTGGGTTCTCTATAGTGGCATGGAGTTCTCCCCCTCATCCAGGGCACACATTCCTTGCCCTGGCTCAGTCACCATGCTCAGACAACCAGGCAATGCTGGGGGAGCCTGGGAGCTTCCACCCCAGGTTCCCAGCTACATCTCTCCTCTCCTCTGTCTCTCCTCTGTCTCTCCCAGACTCTCAGTCTCTCCCTCTCTATCCCCCTTTAATGACAGCCCCTCCTTCCTTTCACTCAGTCTCACAGGCTGGGCTGGGTTATCACCATGGTAACCAGTTTATGTAACTTTTTATAAACTTCTAGCTTACTCTCTAGGTGACCCCCCTCCTGTATTCACTGAAGTGCAGGGTTTTACTAGAACACCACTAGGGGGGTGTTACATTCTCCCCCGATTAGCTGGGCACCCTAAACTACACTTAGTGGGGCTGCCTAGCTAATCTCACTCACACCTAACTCACATATAAACACACACATGTAAACAATTTCTACATCACTTTTGCATGCAAAATCACAATGTAAAGTGAATACAGCATAGCAATACAATGTCAGTATGAATATAAACACATTTCACATTGCATACCCCACAACTCCCCCAATGGATGTAAACATGTGAGTCACAGGTGTCCTGTTTTTTTCCCAATGTACCTTCAAATGTGGCTTAATGCCAAAGCAATGTAGCACCTGCCCGTGCCTGCCCATGTCTCCCCCCTCCTGGGTCAAAAAGAGACAGGTGGCTCTCGTGGGCCCCTCCCAATAAATACTTCTCAGCAATATATGCAGGGGTGGCATTTGACCAGCGGGGTTGCCTTCCCCCCTTTCTCTCCAACGTGGAAGATCTGTCTTTCTTTGCTCCCTCTAATCCTCCGGAAGGGCAATATACAGACGACACTTGCACAGTCTGCCTCTCTTTGCTTCCCCAAATCCTCAGGAAAGGCAATATACAGACTGCATTGTAATTACACCTCACACGTTGAACCTTTTCTTCTTTTGCTTCCCACTCAGCTGGGATAAGTGGCACTACAAGTCCCAGCAACAAGCACACTGCTGCTCCATATACTGTCCCGGACAGAACTACTCAGCAAACAACTTGCTTCACCTCCTCCTTATTACCCTTGGTTTCTGTTTGGCACCTAGAGACGGTCAGACATGGTGCCCCAAGGGTGTTACTCCGGCTGGGTACACTGCACTCAGTCCCTGTGTCCTGCAAGCACTTTCTCCATCTGTTGTGCTCGAGCCCCACGTTGGGCGCCATTGTGTAACCCCCTGTCACTGTGTGTAGTGTGGTGTGCAAAGGGTACACAGTGCACCTCCTTCTCAAACCCTGGCTAGCTGATGGGCATGGGTGTAGATGATCAGGGGGTCCCTGCACATACAGGTGTTTCTCTGTAGTTAGTGGGACACAGGGGATGTCACTTTGGTGCAGTGTAATAGAAGTCACAATAATTTGGGCGCCAGACCATCTCTATGATAAACTGAACTTTTATTTATACTCCTCTTCCTCCAGCACGATAATCATAATGGTTGCAGCAATAAAGAAAAATATATACAGCACCTCACTCTCTCCAGCACAGTTTTTAATGTTATCCAGATGTTAAATAACATAATTTACATGTCTCTTGCACTCCATACTCACTGCAGATCACCCTCCTCTGCAGGGGCACTCACATGGATGCTAATAGGCAGGCAGCTTCTCCTCCATGCAGCTCTGACACACTCTGTGTACCTCTGAACTGCAGCTCATCCCTCCTCTGCTGGGATGATGTCTCCTGTGCTCTGACACGTCACTCTGTGTTCTCTCAGCCTCAGGATCTGACACTACAGCTACCTTGCCTCTTGTAGCAGCCCTCACTCCAGGGCCTCTTCCATGCGAAGTGTCCCCCTCTATCTTGAGTTCTCTATAGTGGCATGGAGTTCTCCCCCTCATCCAGGGCACACATTCCTTGCCCTGGCTCAGTCAGCATGCTCAGACAACCAGGCAATGCTGGGGGAGCCTGGGAGCTTCCACCCCAGGTCCCCAGCTACATCTCTCCTCTCCTCTGTCTCTCCTCTGTCTCTCCCAGACTCTCTCAGTCTCTCCCTCTCTATCCCCCTTTAATGACAGCCCCTCCTTCCTTTCACTCAGTCTCACAGGCTGGGCTGGGTTATCACCATGGTAACCAGTTTATGTAACTTTTTATAAATTTCTAGCTTACCCTCTAGGTGACCCCCTCCTGTATTCACTGAAGTGCAGGGTTTTACTAGAACACCACTAGGGGGATGTTACACATACAAAGAGCAAATCACAATCTTTTCTGCTAGCGAAATGATGATGGACTTCAAAACAAACCATCTTATTTAAATGTTAATCTTTTTGGATTATTATATACAATCTCTTTTGTCCTTACACCCACATGTAGGAGAATTAGATGAATAAAGACACACACACCAAGGTTGTTTTTTCTTAAATGTATATAAATTTGGAGATAATATCAAAAATTAACATATTTACAGGAATGATTCAAACTATTTACATGTAAACTTTAATAAAAAAAAACCAAACTAATCATACAAGGTCTCCCAATAGGCCATTTTCTGCTCCAGCTCCTCCATGCATTTTTTCTGCTCCTTTTGGAGCTGCTTTATTTTTGCAAAGGATGCAGCAATTTTGGCCCGCATCTCTGACAAGGTTGGTGGGGGGAGGCCAATTGTCAGCTTCCTCCATGTGTGCTGAAACAAATCAGAAAAAAAACATTCAATACATGTATACCTATTTTGACAAACAGACAGGATTTACTAGAGATGCCTACTGTTACATTACTTTCAAATGTTAGGGCTCTAGGTACAAATGCATTTTGCTGCACAATAGACGTTGATAAGGCTTTGGTGTTGCATTTTGGATAGATATTTGGATAGATCTATAGATAGATGTTCTATATTCTGGTGTGGCCCGGGGAGAGGCCCGTGGACAGGGTGGTCTTAACAGCATTATAGGCCCCAAGGCAAAGCACTACAGTGGCCCACTATCTACACAACCACTCACAGGAAGTTACAATAATTTGGTTTAGATTTGAAGTTAAAAAAATAAACCTTCATATACTGACACGTTGACAAGGCTATCGGGCACATTTGTGTTGCCCTGCCCTGCGTGGCCATGTGTTATGATGGTTTTGTCTGTGGTTTGAGTGGTTAAAGACATTTACATTTGTAGGGCCATTTAAACCTATTTAGGTTACCATTAAATCAACATGTGTGAAAGCAGGGTTTTTTTTCAAGGATAATGGACATCTCAATGTTATCCAATTATGTCCAGCACTTATAGCAAATACTTACTATCTCCAAAGGCCTCTGGCTCTTGGCTGGCCGATGCTGGCTCCTGCCGTCTCTCCTCCTCCAGCACCACCACCGGTAGACGCAGCTGGTCGCCCTCCTGCTCCTCCTGCTCCTCCTCCTCTGCCTCCACCACTGCCACCGCCTCCTCCTCTGCCTACGCCTCCACCACCTCCTCCTGCTCCTCCGCCTCCTCCTCTGCCTCTGCCTCCACCACCGCCACTGCCTCCTCCTGCTCCCCCTCCTCCTGCTCCTCTGCCTCCGCCTCCACCACCTCCTCCTGCTCCTCCACCTCCTCCTCTGCCTCCGCCTCCACCACCACCACTGCCTCCTCCTGCTCCTCCTCCTCTGCCTCCGCCTCCACCACTGCCCGGCGGCATTGCCGGCGTTCCCAGCGTGCCCGGTCTGTTGGAAAAAAGGAAGTTTAAAAAAAAGGGCATGTTAACACAATCACCAGCTTAAAAAACTGATAGTATTATGACAATCAGGTGATCATACATGTTTAATAAACTTTGCATTGGCAGCAGACAGAAATATTAGCTACTAACAAAGCAAGGAGCTAAACATGATGAACACAAAGCATTTCACATGACCTGTCACAAATGTTTGTATTTTCCATAGAGATGTGGAATGACCTTTATAGTGTGCTTGCACATTGTTATGTAGGCCATGTCAGGTAATTAGGTTGAACATATTTGCAAACATATCGCACAGATATATGTGTACACATGGTTTTTGCGATTAATGGAGAACTCACTTATTCTAATCTCCCGCCGGAGCACTTCCAGAAGCTGGGGCTGGCGGCGCCGGAGATCGCTCCACCGCCGTTGCAGCTGCACAATAGATCTCTGGATGTGATACCGCTGCCGGAGGTGTCTGCGGATCCTTTCATCGGCCCGCAGCTTGACCTCGTTGGAGATATACCTTCCAAAGGGTACATTGTCCATACCCTCTGTGAGGACTCTCAATTCTCGCCTACTGAAAATAGTAGCCCTCATTTTGGAATGCTATCTCTCACTCAAAATGGAGGGCTCTATGCTCCGATTGGTTCTCAGAGCACGTATGGGCGTGCGCACATCACACGCGGATCTTTCAGACACCTGTGTGTGTAATGGTTGTCTCTCCCACCAAGAACATGGCGGCCCCCTACGATGAGACGAGTACTATGTGCTCTGCAATTAGGAAGAAGAGTGTGCACCTGGTTTATTAAACCAAACCTCCATTTAAACCCACCTGTGCTTTGCTTTACTGCCTGTTCATTAGCTTATTTGCCAGGACAGGACACATTCACGATTTCAATATTTTTGGATGCTTTGCCACATAAGCAAACAACAAACAGTAAGTACAAAACTAAATCAGAGATTGTAATATTTCCTAATTGTTTGTATCTCCTAAAGTAGGCATCTGTTTGGTATGAAATATGTGTGTCCTAGCTGTAATTAAAGTGCTATATAAATGGGCCTGGCCCTCACATTCAACATGGAAAGAATGCAATAGGAGCTTATGTGGAGGACTTACCTGAATGAGGTCGTCGTCCATCTTCGGGCGGCGGCGGTCCCCTCTGTTCGGTCGGGGCGGTGAGCCAATCAGGGCTTACCTCCCGGCCATTTGAAACTATGCGGCGGCGGGCCCATCAGGACCCGCCAAGTCATCACGTAGCGTCGCGTCGACGCTGCGTGATGACGTCAGCGCGTCGCCGACTATTTAAGTCGGCGCGCGCGCCGCCCTTTTCAGTTCGTCGGCGGGGAGACAAGAAGACGGACGTGTGGCGAAGAGCTGCGGGATCAAGCCAAGAAGTAAAGAAGACAGCAGAGACCAGTAGCGGCAGCAGAGAGCCCTTGTTAGGGCTAAGAGCGCCTCTGCTGCCTGAAGACCGGCGGGATCAAGAGCAGAAGCCGGCGGCAGAGCATAGAGGCAGCAGCAGCGGGGAAGGAGCTAGGAGAAGCTCCCCGAAGACAGCAACAGGTAAGGCCCTTGCGGGCAACAAATCTCCCGGGTCTCCGCCCGCATCTCCTCTACTAAATGCGGGCACTAGGCCGGTGGCCACGTTCGGGCACAAGGCCCGTGGGACAGAGAATTAGGGGCACAAGGCCCAGGGAAACTGGGCACTAGGCCCCGATAAAGTTAGTGGGCCAGTAGGCCATATTGTTAAAGGGCACAATGCCCCGTTAGTAAGACTCAAAACCCCAGGGATAAAAGGGCACAAGGCCCTTAGTTAGGTAGTGGCCTAGAGGCCATAGGAGAGGCCACAGGACCTGGTTAGGGGCTGATTGACCATAGTCATTTACGGGCACAAGGCCCTCAGTAAGTTAGGAAGGCCACAGGGCCTAAGTAGGCAGGGGCTAGAGCCCCTCGGTAGCAGGGCACAAGGCCCTAGTTAGTGGGCTCAGAGCCCTGAGTTAGAGAGGGGGCTGAGGCCCATAAAACAGAGCACAAGGCTCTGTGTGTAGCTGGGCAGAGGCCCATGGTGTGTAGG
Source organism: Mixophyes fleayi (assembly GCF_038048845.1). Classification (NCBI taxonomy): domain Eukaryota; kingdom Metazoa; phylum Chordata; class Amphibia; order Anura; family Limnodynastidae; genus Mixophyes; species Mixophyes fleayi. The sequence continues at coordinate 119,292,159 of NC_134407.1, read as the reverse complement.
GCATAAGGCCCTGGTGGTGTGTGGTAGAGGCGTGAGAGCCTCGTGAGTGTAGGCGCGGTCCTGTGTGAGGTTAGCACACGGAGTTAGGAGGTACAGTAGAGCGGAGGCTCTTGTGGTGCTGTAGCAACCGGCTGGTTGGCTAGCAGCGGTGTGCTCTGGTGAGTAGCATGCAAAGTACTGTATACTGTATTTATTCTGTCTGTGCGGCGAGTATTGTTTGTATTACGGTATTTTGGGGTGTGCTACATAACTGTGTCCAGGGGCAAGACGTCAGGCCCCCATTAAAGGTAGGCTCTTGTTCCCTGTGTTTTCCTGCACTAACCCGTGCTGTGGGGGACAAGTGTAGTTACCAGCGTACACATAGTCAGGGAAGAACACACGTAGTTTTCCCGTCCCTTAGGTCCCTGGGGTCGCACTGGTTTCCAGAGGGGGTGACTGAGTGAGTCAGTGGCAGTGCAGCACAGCTCAACGCAGTTCCAGGGGTGTCCCATGGTTCAGGTTGAGTGTCCCAGTCCTCAGTTCCGTGCAGGTTCCCTGGCGGTTCCGGAGTGGTATACGTGTTCGATATCTGGGTGCAGGCAGTCGGGCGGTTCAGTTCGATCGGCTGTTCCGGGCGGCAGTCTGTACGCAGGTTAGTGTGCTGTTCCAGTGAGCCTCAGTCGGGCCTGGTGCAGCCGGTCCTTAGGATCCGTGGGTGACCCCATAGCAAGAAGGCAGCTTCTTGGTACGACCTGGGTGAGGGGGTTAGGAACCGCCCTCCGGTTTAGTCCGTGAACACCGGCTGGTGTTCCCCATAGTGGTTAGTAAGCAGTTCCGTTAGCGCACCACACCTAGTTAGTTGTAGCTGTATAGTTTAGTTGCGTTGCCGACCATTAGAGTGTTGCTAGGGTCAGGTCGCTGTTGTAGACAGCTTAGCATTTGTGGGGGCCCATCTTAGTCTCACTGACAGCGCAGAGGGAGGCTGTGTGTTCCTTGTCATCCGCAGGTGTCGGGGAGGTGCAGGAGAACCGGATCGGAAGTGGGAGTGTCCCGATGAGTATCACGCTCGATTCCCTTTTGGTTAGGCCCTCACCGGCAGGTGTGCGAGGTACTTGAGGCGGGACTAGTCCTGGTCTCAAGTGCCTGTAGTCCCCCATGCCTTGGCAAGAGCAAAGTGAGGAGGCGGCAAGGGAGCTTGGACTGAGAGTGTTCTTGTTCATTGCCGTATTCTCAGACAGCCCTTACTTGGTAGGCTCGGTTTAACTCTGTTTCTCCTCTTAGGTGTTATTCGCGGGTGTCCGGAGAACTCCCCGATCTGGGACCAAGGTAGGATCCAGTCATCCACGCGAATCGTGGTAAGTTCGGAGGTACTAGGAGTTAGTCGCCCTGTGAGGCACATCTCCTCGAGGGACCTTACACTTACACTATGCTAAGTTCTTTTACCTTATCCATATTGCACTCAATATTATTTGGAGGTTAGCATTGTTGAACACATTACCTTTCCTTGTTTTGAAAATATTGTGTATATTTATTTTGCCAAGCCACACCATGCATTAGCCACTTTAAGTTGGAAATACATTTGGCTTTTTGTGAAAACCTTTAAAAAGTAAGTATAAATTTTGAACATATCTTGGAGTATACCCCAATTGTTTGTATCTCCTAATGTAGCCAACTGTTTTGTATGAAATATGTGTGTCCTAGCTGTAATTAAAGTGCTATATAAATGGGCCTGGCCCTCACATTTAACATGGAAAGAATGCAATAGTAGTTTACACTATGCTAAGTTCTTTTACCTTATCCATATTGCACTCAATAATATTTGGAGGTTAGCATTGTTGAACACATTACCTTTCCTTGTTTTGAAAATATTGTGTATATTTATTTTGCCAAGCCACACCATGCATTAGCCACTTTAAGTTGGAAATACATTTGGCTTTTTGTGAAAACCTTTAAAAAGTAAGTATAAATTTTGAACATATCTTGGAGTATACCCCAATTGTTTGTATCTCCTAATGTAGCCAACTGTTTTGTATGAAATATGTGTGTCCTAGCTGTAATTAAAGTGCTATATAAATGGGCCTGGCCCTCACATTTAACATGGAAAGAATGCAATAGTAGTTTACACTATGCTAAGTTCTTTTACCTTATCCATATTGCACTCAATAATATTTGGAGGTTAGCATTGTTGAACACATTACCTTTCCTTGTTTTGAAAATATTGTGTATATTTATTTTGCCAGGCCACACCACGCATTAGCCACTTTAAGGGGTGTATTCAATTGTTCCTCCGGCCGCCGGTAAAACGAGCACTCTAAAACTATTACCGTTAATACGTTAATTACTTGCTGAATTTCAGCTCGCAGCTCCCTGGACACTAACGCATTTCCCATCATTGTTAATGTTGGGTTTGTGTCTGCCATGTGGGTGTTGGGCCACTTTGAAACAAAGTGCCACTAGCACAGGCAAAAGATTGTTATCCTGTTTGGGCAAGGGCCAAAAGTTGGTAGTGTTGGACGTAACGCCGGTAACATTTTAGTATTATTTGTATGCGTTACACAATTTTAAATGCCTATATTGCTAGGCACATACCATGTTCCCTCTAAAAGCTGAAAGTGTTCAAGAAATTAACTACTAAGCAACCAAACACACATACAAACCTCCAAACTAAACTCAATTTCTATAACTGAACATTAACACCATAGAGTGTGTTTGTAGGCTATGGTGTGTCTGTGGCAAAGGACAAAAGAACCACACATTGAAATAATATATTTACCAAGTATACCTGTTCCACAATAGTTAGGAAAGCAATACACATGGATTTATGTGTATTCAAAGAGAAATCACTGCACTATAGTAAAGGTACAAAATGGCATGACAACAGATTGCTGAGTCATTTGCAGGCTAAGATATATTTATTACATATATGAATCCAAATGTGCTAACAAAAACATAGCAAAGAAGTTAATGGTCTGTGTGTGTCAATGTTCCTTGGATGAAGAGATGACAATCTGGGCAGACTGAAGAGAGACATAAGCAGGCTTGGAGCTCTGGAGAAATACTTCAACATGTAGTGAGACACTAATTGCACCACTCCAAAATCCACGCCAACGCGCCCTGTTGAATGGGAATCAAGCATTTAATATTGCAATATTAGCTCCCAAATAACTTGCATTTAGGTATCTAGTGGATGACTTGTTAATCAATAAGTTTACCAGTGTATAGAAATGTGTAAAATAGCAGGTAATAGTCTATACAATAGTGTCTAAAAATGGCTTGTGTGTTTGAGCTATATCTTTGATTCTGATTGTACTATTTGACATGCTTACAAACCACAAAACCATAGGTAACATAGCTAGCATATGTTTAGTTTGCACACCCACACATTCCAGGCTTAGTAACAACATTATTCTATGGAGCACACTCACTTGACAGACACATTTTAGTGCTGATAACACTATACGACTTACATTTGACAACACCCTTCACCATGGCAACATCCACCAACTCAAAAGTAAAGTGCAATGCCACAAAGGCCAGCACTCCAGGCCAAGTGTAATATACAGCCTGTAGATATAAGAAAAACAATCAAAGTGTGAAAAATTACCACTACAACACACTATATGTGCCGAACAATAACCTATAAACCTCACATGGTTAAATGATCAGAGTTAGGGTACATTTTAAATGTCACAATTTAGCTAACACATTATGACACTAGGGGACATCGACATACTAGACCATTAGTGCCTTTTGTGACTTAGCTAATACAAGCATCAAGTGTGCAAAGTCTGGACTGGGTAAACTGTAGCAAACAATTAAACCAAAAATCATTAATGTTGCGACATTAGGCTGTAGATGAAATCTAACACATTAAGGTGCATTTAGCAAAAGACACTGAGGCAAAACATAGAGGCATGAAAATATACTTTCTACACACATTGTAAAGGTTAAATACAGGTTGCCATGCTTTTTTTAAAAAAATATTACACATAATATACATTTCACTATCACACCAGTCCATGTCTATTCATATTGACATTTGACCTTACCATACCTTATATAATCTAACCTTGAATAAGCTTGCAGATGATTTGACCACACAGCTTTGAAATGTGAAGTTAGAAAAAGTGCAAACAAATACATTACCTCAAAAATAACGACTGACAACATAGCTCCTGAAGTTGGAGCCCCGAACTGCTTCACGAGGGGGGTGTACTAGATCTTCCTTCTCCACCTCCTCCGCCTCCTCCTCCTCCTCCACCCCAGCATCCTCATCCATGACCCCTGGTGCCCCACTCCTGATGGCAATATTATGGAACACCACAGAGCGATGATCCTACACACCTTACTAGGCTCATACATGAGGGCGCCACCAGACCGGTCAAGGCATCTAAATCGAGCCTTCAGAAGACCAAAGGCCCTTTCTATGACCGATCTGGTGGCCCTATGAGTCAAGTTATAGGCCTCCTCCTGCTCTGTGTGTAGATTCAACATAGGAGTGAGGAGCCAAGGGCAGGAGGGATACACATTGTCTCCTATGTAGGAAGAGAGGAAAGACAAAAAAAAAATCTAGATTAATACCATTTAAGAGTACAACTATACCTGAAAAAAAATTAATGTTAACATTCTACTATATAAGGCCAAATTACATTCTAGCCGAAATAGTAAGGTTACAAAGTCTTAATACTGTATAATTAGCATTCTAAGAACACTAGCCACATTAGAGATTGGCAAAGTACACCTAACTAATAATTACACACCTGGCGGAGTCCACTATTCACAGGACACATACCTTTTACTAATAGGTGACTTTCAGTAATAGGCCTACATTAGCATTATATCTCTCACTATTCAAAACATTGATTCAATCACTCTATAGTAGCGGAATCTATAAATACAAGGCACATGCACTATCTAACACATTGTGTAACAGTAACATCTCAAGTACTATATTATACTTTAACAATCTATGTCTGCCATACAATATTACTAACAATTTAGAGTAGAGGGAACCATTATTTGCACATAATTACCAAGAAGCCACGCATCTCCGTGTGGTGTGACACCCCCTTGCCTCTGTTGCAATCTAGGCCACAACCATGAGTTACGAAATGCATAGGAGTCATGGGTACTCCCAGGCCATTTCGCAACCAGGTTTCGAATCAGGAGAGACGGGTCACATATGGCCTGGACGTTTATTGAGTGAAAATGCTTCCGGTTCATGTAAACCGAAGCATCTCCACTCCTCAGCACGAGGGCCACATGCGTCCCATCTACAGCCCCTATGACGTGTGGAAAGCCAGCTATGGTGGGAAACTGCTGCTTGATCCGCACAAGAGACTCCTCTTCGAGTGGCAGATGGATAAACTGCCGGAGCCGTGACTGAAATGCCCTCAGGACAACCTCCAGCACACGGCTGAAGTTCGCCTGGGACATTCCTGCCGCGACCCCGACTGTGAACTGGAATGACCCAGTAGCACAGAAGTGCAGTACCGCCACAAGTTTGGTCAAAGGCGGTACTGCTGTCGGGATGACGCGCATTGGCTCAAGATCACTGTCACGGGCACTAGGAGTTCTGCCCAGGATTTCACCAGATGATTTTGCTTACCAGAGGGGCGGAGTTTGCACAGCGGTCCTCTGGCAGTAGGGTGAATAGTGGAATGTATATAACAGCAGATGGAGTGAGGATGCCAATGAAGCAGATGAATAGTCAGTGACTTGCAGCGATATAGGTAGATGAGTCAGCGACTTACAGCTATATAGGTAGATGAGTCAGCGACTTGCAGCTATAGTGGAAAGGCAGGTTTAACCACGGAGACCAGAGTGGACGTGCACAGGTGAAGGAAGGTAACAGGTAGTCAGTGGTCTGCGTATAGCAAGTTGTACCACTGCTGTGATGAGAAGACTTGTCCAGGTGCAGGTAGGTAGCGGGGAAGTCAGTGGTCTGCGTATAGCAAGTTGTACCACTGCTGTGATGAGAAGACTTGTCCAGGTGCAGGTAGGTAGCGGGGAAGTAAGTGGTCTGCGTTTAGCAAGTTGTACCACTGCTGAGGTGAGAAGACTTGTCCAGGTAGGTAGCGGGTAGTCAGTGGTCTGCATACAGCAAGTTGTACCACTGCTAGTAAGTGAGGACTTGTACTGGTGCTGATAAGTGAATACAGGGAAAGAGTCAATAACTGAATGAGGACAATGGGAGCACAGAGGAACTTCTCCAAACGGGTAGGCAGCGTTATCGCCAATAGTCTATGGTGATATGTATACCACTGCTCAGTAGAGAGGCTTGTATCAAGCGGATAGGCAGAGTGTCAGCCAAAGTCTATAGCGGGTATGGATACCGCTGCTGAGAAGAGGAGCTTGTCCTAAGCGGATATGCAAAGTAACAGTGGATAGTCAATAACGAGTGAGCATACCGCTGATGAGTAGAGAAGCTTGTCCACGAGAATATGAAGACACAGCAGGAGCGTTGAACGGCTGTAGCGGGTATGGGAGCTGCAGGTGAGCAGAGTAGATAATCCAACAGGCAGCTGAGAACACGAGCAGGATGCAGGAGTCAGTAGCGGGTATGAGAACCGCTGATGAGCGGAGCAGGTGATCCAGCAGACAACTGAGGACACGAGCAGGATACAGGAGTAGGTAGCGGGTATGGAAACCACCGATGAGTAGAACAGGTAATCAGCAGGAAACTGAAGATACTAGCAGAACACAGGAGACACCTTCAGAGACTCACAGGGAATGAGACTCAAGATCAGGCAACGATGTAATGAGCACAGGTGCCTTAAATAGGGAGAGGTGCTTGATCCACCAATTAGGTTAAAAGCAAAAGGTCATAAGTTCTTGGATGCTGCGCATGCGCAGTCCATCAAGATGGCGGACGGCCGCGGCTCAGGACAGACGCCAGAAGGAAGGCTAGAGAACCACGCATCAGCGCAGAGGCACTCACGATCCGGTGAGTGACAGTACCCAACCTTTTAAAGGTGGGCACAGAACACTTGAAGCCGGGTTTGCCCGGATACTTGGAGTAGAATCTTTTTAGAAGAGCTGGAGCGTTGAGATCATCTGCGTGGATCCAAGAACGCTCTTCTGGGCCAAAGCCCTTCCAATGCACGAGGAAGTGAAGAACTCCTCGCGAAATTTTAGCATCTAAAATATGAGTAATCTCAAACTCCTCCTCTTGATGAACTTGTACTGGCCGAGGTGCTGAAGGAGGAACAGAGAAACGGTTGATGATAAGAGGCTTGAGTAATGACACATGGAAGGCGTTGGAGATACGAAGGTTCTTAGATAATAGTAGTTTGAAGTACACCGGATTTATCACCTGAGTGATTTTATATGGACCAATGAAACGGGGAGCAAACTTCATTGACGGAACCTTCAAGCGAATATTTTTGGTAGAAAGCCATACGCGGTCTCCAATTTTAAGTGGAGGAAAAGCTCGCCTCTTTTTATCAGCAAAACACTTGTATCTGGCAGATGTTTTCTTCAGGCAGGATTTAACCTGAGACCAGATATTTTTGAAGCTCTGACAAACACTCTCCACTGCAGGAACTTGGGTGGGAGGGAGGGCAGGAAATTCTGGGAAAGACGGATGGTGACCGTATACCACATAGAATGGGCTTTTTGAAGATGATTAGTGATACATGTTGTTATGGGTGAATTCAGCCCATGGAAGTAAATCTACCCAGTTGTCTTGGTTGGCTGAAGAGAACATCCTTATGAAAGTCTCGAGATCTTGGTTGACACTCTCGGTCTGTCCATTTGATTGAGGATGGTAGGAGGATGATAGTGACAATCGGATACCCAAGGTCTTGCAAAGGGCTCGCCAGAATCTGGAGACGAATTGCACTCCTCTATCCGAAACAATCTCAGATGGACATCCATGAATTTGGAAGATCTCCTTGATAAAATGATCAGCCAGAGTAGATGATGAAGGTAAACCGGTCAAAGGAACAAAATGTGCCATTTTCGAAAATCTATCCACTACTACCCAGATGGTATTGCACTTTTTACTAGGAGGAAGATCGGTGACAAAGTCCATACTAATATGGGTCCAAGGTTTGGAAGGAATGGGTAGTGGTTGAAGTAATCCCGCTGGTGTTCTGCGGGGGGTCTTAAACTGGGAACACACCTCACAGGCGGACACAAATTCTTTGACATCTCTCCTCATAGAGAGCCACCAGTAGCTTCGAGAAAGGACTTCTAACGTCGTGCGTTCACCCGAATGTCCAGAAAAGCGTGAGGAATGATACCACGATAATATTTTTCTCCGAAGAGATGGAGGCACGAGTGTTCTCCCAAATGGTAGCACCTTGGTGGAGGAAGTGGCCAGAGTCACACATTTGGGATCCAATATAAGATGATTAGGACAATCATCAACGTCTGAGGACGCCTCAAACGCCCGAGATAATGCGTCTGCTTTCCTATTCTTGGAAGCTGGTTTAAAGGTTATGATGAGCTCAAAATGGGAAAAGAAAAGTGACCATCTTGCTTGATGAGGATTCAAACATTGGGCTGAGTGTAAGTATAACAGGTTTTTGTGATCCGTAAAAATAGTGACAGGATGACGAGCTCCTTCCAGCAGATATCTCCACTCCTCTAATGCTGCTTTTATGGCCAGCAACTCCTTGTCCCCGATAGTGTAATTTCTCTCCGCAGGTAGAAGACCTCGAGAGTAGAAGGCACAAGGATGGAATTTTTGTTGCTCCGACCTTTGAGATAGTATGGCCCCTAGGCCAACATTAGAGGCGTCTACTTCCAGAAAGAAAGGAAGGGTCACGTCAGGCTGTTGAAGAACAGGAGCGGAAGAGAAGGACTTCTTGAGGAACTGGAAAGCTTGAAGGGCCTCGGAGGACCATTGTTTAGTGTTAGCTCCCTTCCGGGTCAGAGCCACTATAGGAGAAGCGATGGAAGAAAAACCTTGATTAAAACGTCTGTAGTAGTTTGCAAAACCTAAAAAACGTTGAATTGCTCTGAGAGTAGTTGGCTGGGGCCAACGTAATACAGCATTCACCTTTTCAGGATCCATCTTGAGACCAACACCGGACACAATGTATCCCAAGAATGGAATCTGGGATAACTCAAAGGAACATTTTTCTAACTTGCAGAATAAGGAGTTTCTCCGGAGTCTGGAAAGGACCTCTGCCACATGTTGATGATGAGTGGGCAGATCCTGAGAAAAGATTAATATGTCGTCCAGATAGACGACAACACAGACATACAAGTCCCGGAAGATCTCATTCACGAAACCCTGGAAGACAGCGGGGGCATTACACAACCCGAAGGGCATAACTAGATATTAATAATGGCCATCCCTGGTATTAAAAGCTGTCTTCCATTCGTCTCCAGACTTGATCCGGATTAAGTTGTAAGCGCCTCGAAGATCAAGTTTGGTGAATATCCGGGCTCCTTTAATGCGATCAAAGAGTTCGGTAATTAGTGGAATAGGGTACCGATTTTTGATGGTAATGGCGTTGAGACCCCGATAATCTATACAGGGGCGTAATGATCCATCCTTTTTCTTCACAAAAAAGAACCCCGCTCCAGCGGGAGAAGTGGAAGGTCGGATAAATCCTCGCTGGAGGTTCTCCTTGATATACTCAGATGTTGCTTGAGTCTCTGGTAACGAAAGTGGATACACACGACCCCTAGGAGGATTCTTGCCAGGTTGCAAGTCAATCGGACAATCACACGCCCGATGAGGAGGAAGGCGTTCGGACTGGATCTTATCGAACACATCCGAGAAGGAAGCATACTGTGGAGGAAGACCCGGTGGACAGGGTGTAATGGAAGACTTATTGAGACAAACATCTATGATGACAATCCGGACCCCAGGAAGTGACTTGAGGAGTGTTCCAGTCAATCTGAGGTGAATGAAGTTGAAGCCATAAAAGGCCAAGTACGATGGGACTGGTGGTAATAGGAAGGACCAACAAGGAAATTTTCTCCTGGTGTAAAGCTCCGATTTGAAGGGTCAATGGAGCCGTACATTGAGTGATAAGTCCATTAATTATGCGTGAACCATCAATAGCAGTGACAGCTATAGGTGCTTTTAAAGGAATCACTGGTAGGGACCATTGATTCACTAGAGAACTAGAGATAAAGTTTCCAGCAGCTCCAGAATCTAGAAGTGCTTGAGACAAAAACGAGTTGGTAGCAAAGGAAACGGTAACATCAAAAGCACAGATTTTAGCATCCATAGAAGTTGGAGAGGACTCCAGGGACCCTAACCTTACCTCTTCAGAACTGGTTAGGGCCTGGCATTTCCTGACTTCCTAGGGCAAGAGTTCAGCATGTGAGTAGAGTCAGTGCAATAGATACAGAGTCTATTCTTCACTCGTCGCTCCCTCTCTTCAGATGTTAGTTTAGAGCGTCCTACCTCCATGGGTTCTACTGGAGGTGGAAGATGACGAACTTGGGATGCTGAGCAAACAGGCGCTTTGGAGGAAGTTACTCTTTCGGAATCTCTCTCACGAAACCTCATGTCTACACAATGGCATAGAGAAATCAAATCATCCAAGGAGGAGGGTAACTCTTGTGAAGTCAGTGCGTCTTTGATCTTGTCGGCAAGCCCCTGCCAGAAGGCGGCTATCAGCGCCTCAGTGTTCCACTGGAGCTCGGAGGCAAGGATCCGAAATTGGATGACGTACTGAGCTACAGACCGAGATCCTTGGCGTAGTCGGAGAATACTGGAAGCTGCAGAGATAAAACGACCAGGTTCATCAAAGATTCTTCGAATTGTGGAAATAAACATGGCACTATCTTCCAGTAAGGGGTCATTTCTTTCCCACAGAGGGGAGGCCCATGCGAGAGCCTGTCCGGAAAAAAAAGAGATGAGATAGACCAGTTTGGAACGATGAGTAGAAAAGTTATGAGGTTAAAGTTCAAATTGAATGGAACATTGGTTAAGAAATCCCCTGCAGGTTTTGGGGTCTCCATCATACTTAGAAGGAGTAGGCATGTGTAGCGTGGAAGCGGTAGACACCTGGGATGGCACTGGGGAAGAAGACGGAGGTACTGGAGGGTCAACAGTTGCTGCTACATTTTGCTCAGGGATCCCTCGGGAGGCTAGAGCCTGACAACATTGAAACAACTGTTGCTGTCGAACATCTTGTTGTTCAATTCGAGTAACATGGTACTGCAGCATCTCTTTAGCTGTTGGTTCCGATCCTGGGTCTGTCATGGCCTTATCTTACTGTCACGGGCACTAGGAGTTCTACCAAGGATTTCACCAGATGATTTTGCTTACCAGAGAGGCGGAGTTTGCACAGCGGTCCTCTGGCAGTAGGGTGAATAGTGGAACGTATATAACAGCAGATGGAGTGAGGATGCCAATGAAGCAGATGAATAGTCAGTGACTTGCAGCGATATAGGTAGATGAGTCAGCGACCTGCAGCTATATAGGTAGATGAGTCAGGGACTTGCAGCTTTAGTGGAAAGGCAGGTTTAACCACGGAGACCAGAGTGGACGTGCACAGGTGAAGGAAGGTAACAGGTAGTCAGTGGTCTGCGTATAGCAAGTTGTACCACTGCTGTGATGAGAAGACTTGTCCAGGTGCAGGTAGGTAGCGGGGAAGTCAGTGGTCTGCGTATAGCAGATTGTACCACTGCTGAGGTGAGAAGACTTGTCCAGGTGCAGGTAGGTAGCGGGTAGTCAGTGGTCTGCGTACAGTTGTACCACTGCTAGTAAGTGAGGACTTGTACTGGTGCTGATAAGTGAATACAGGGAAAGAGTCAATAACTGAATGAGGACAATGGGAGCACAGAGGAACTTCTCCAAACGGGTAGGCAGCGTTATCGCTAATAGTCTATGGTGATATGTATACCACTGCTCAGTAGAGAGGCTTGTATCAAGCGGATAGGCAGAGTATCAGCCAAAGTCTATAGCGGGTATGGATACCGCTGTTGAAAAGAGGAGCTTGTCCTAAGCGGATATGCAAAGTAACAGTGGATAGTCAATAACGAGTGAGCATACCGCTGATGAGTAGAGAAGCTTGTCCACGAGAATATGAAGACACAGCAAGAGCGTTGAACGGCTGTAGCGGGTATGGGAGCTGCAGGTGAGCAGAGTAGGTAATCCAACAGGCAGCTGAGAACACGAGCAGGATGCAGGAGTCAGTAGCGGGTATGAGAACCGCTGATGAGCGGAGCAGGTGATCCAGCAGACAACTGAGGACACGAGCAGGATACAGGAGTAGGTAGCGGGTATGGAAACCACCGATGAGTAGAGCAGGTAATCAGCAGGAAACTGAAGACACTAGCAGAACACAGGAGACACTTTCAGAGACTCACAGCGAATGAGACTCAAGATCAGGCAACGATGCAATGAGCACAGGTGCCTTAAATAGGGAGAGGTGCCTGATCCACCAATTAGGTTAAAAGCAAAAGGTCATAAGTTCTTGGATGCTGCGCATGCGCAGTCCATCAAGATGGCGGACGGCCGCGGCTCAGGACAGACGCCGGCAGGAAGGCTAGAGAACCACGCACCAGCGCAGAGGCACTCACGGTCCGGTGAGTGACAATCACGCTCCACAATGTGCAGGGTGTCCAAGATCACATGTGGAGGAAGCCGATAGCGACGGACAACCTCCGCATCTGACATCCCAAGGAGGCTGACACGTGGCCTGAAGATGCGCTCCTTCGGACGGCGACGTTGTTGTAGTTGCTGGTTAGGACGGGGCACAGGAGCAGGCCCCTCGTGATGCATAATGTACTCCAACTCCAGGAGTGCCTGTATGTGTTTCAAAAGGAAGAGGTCACAAACCAGCACTTAGGTGAAACGTTTAGATTGCATTGTCTGACTTTGCCACAAATGACACAACCAATACTTACAATGATGTCGTTATTCATGCTTTTGATTAAAGGTGTAAAAGGACAGTCCATAAGTAGATGAAAGTAATGTGGGAGGTGAGTTTTTAAAAAAAAATAAAAAAAAATTAGAACCAAAATTAGAGAAACAAACCCTATTCATTGTCCAAACACCATCTAGTCATATAGAACCACCACCAAAGTGCTTGTAAACGTGATAATTACCATCGCCATAGACCCTTTCACAAATAACATTACTTATATTCAACTTTATGTGGCGTATAAATGTGAAGGGAGTGAAACACTAAATACAGAGTATTAATGTGTCTTTAAGGTTGGGCCAAAAAACAACACTTCAATAAAAGTGATTAGAGGAAAAATAAATAAATAAAAAAAGCCTGCCCATTCTTACTGCAAGGTGTTTTAACAAGGGGTAAATAATAAACAATCTCTGGTTTCTACTTACCACACACACAGACAAGATTGTCTTTAAATGGCACAGATCCCAAACAACAATCACAGTACCAAATTCGGCATACAGATCCAATATCTGTGGGGGAGGGTCAACAGGTAACAAATTAAGCAATGAAAAGGGATAATATTTATTCATTTCACTACATTCTAGAGCAGGGGTGGGCAAACCAGTCCTCAAGGGCCATAAACAGTTCATGTTTTTAGGATTTCTGTCTGTAGAAACAGCTGGGATAATTACTGACCCAGCCAAATAGATTAACTCAGCTGTGCATGATTAAAGAAATCCTAAAAACATGAACTGTTTATGGCCCTTGAGGACTGGTTTGCCCACCCCTGTTCTAGAGGTCTGTATGCAGTCCCGCCTCTAAGTATACACAGTGAGCTAAAGATTAAAACTCTGCAGTTAACCAAACACTTTTCCACTAACCTTCAACATAAAAACCACTAGCACAGTACATTAAGCCCTTTCAGCAGCAATTGAGATTTCTAGCTCACCAACACGTAGTTAAATATTTAAACATACTGAGTGCTGAGCAAGGTACAGCAGTAAACAGCAGATTAAAAAACATTTGACCATCTACGGTCTACTTACCCAGAACTGTGAAACTCCCAACAACACAGAAGTGCAAGCAAGGTATTTTTAACTACCACTGTAACTAGTTAATTAAATGCCGGTGAGTACGCCGGAGAGTATGCCGGACAGAAGTCATTAAGAGCACACAGGTGCGTACGAATTAAATAAGTCTGTTTTTGCCTAAAAGTCACCTGCCATGTTAGCAAAGTAGATTCAATGTACGGTAAGTCGAGATTTATACTATTATTACAGATTTAATTCATGCGCTTAGGTGTTAGTGCTGTGGCAATATTAAGGTAAAAATAGTTTTGACTATAATTATATTCTGTATAAATCATTTACATGTATTAAATTAACATGTGTTAACTTTATGTGTGACACTTTAGTGTAGTGGTTATGAATTCCACCCACCAATACTAAGTGCAGGAGTTCAAGCCCACAGGTCAACCCAAAGCACAAAGCAATTTAGGAGCCTCCATTAAGCGTACTCAGAAAAGTATAACATTTTTAAAAATATGCAAATGCTTGTAACATAGTGCAAGATACGCAACGCGCTCACATTTCTATTTTTCTTTTTCTTTTTTGGGGGTGAAGTCTTTCAAGCTCCTGCTGCTTTAGTCAAACAATTATTTTTAGTTATGTGTGTGTGTATGTAGGGTTATGAATTTAATAGCACGTTATCCGTCATGCCGTTAATAATAAATGCAACCTGACAGATTTGTCAGGCCTAAGACAGCGATTCAGCTGACCAAAATAGTTAATGTGCAGTTTGGTGTGGGTGTTTCAATCTGAAGTATACTTTAGTGGATAAAGAAATTACCGTGCAATGATAAGGTAATGAGTTTGACCCCCGAATGATGGGTGTATGTGGCTTACCTTTGTTTTTTAGTGTATTTATTCCACTCTGTGACTTATCTAGGAGTGCTTTAGTATATGGTTTGGTGTGTAATCTGCCTCTATGTCATGTTGAACAGTGTGATCACTTACAAGACAGCAAAGCAGTTGATGCCAAAAACTGTATTGCAAGGACATAGTAAATCTGTACTGGCAAAAGTAGAAAAAGCTAAGTGCAAAAAAAAAAAGAAAGAATAAAAAAAAATTTGGAAACAATATTAATATACTTTTGGTTTGTATTAATCAACATGGATATATTTCAATATGCATACATTTTTACTCTGCATGTACCAATTATTTCAGTGTATAATATTTGTAGAACACAACAGAAAACAGCGCTGATGACTGATAAACACAATCAATATGCAACCATCTGTGGGTAATAAATGTATATAAACACTTTATTAAAAATGAACCATAAAATAGACAACACTGGCCAGTGGATAACAACTTGACATGTAAAAAATCAGATGAACCGACTGTGTTAACCATCAATAAGGCTGATGAACCATGGAATCGATCACTCCTAAAGAGAACCAGCTAAATGTCCCACATCAAATAGATACTAGTGTCCAATGACTCGTTGAAGATCATGAAGTGGAGCTTCAAAATAAGTGTGGCCACACTGATGGTGGAAAGTATACGTCACCGCGATGATGGTGAACCCCACTTCAATGCTTCTAACACATGTAGTATGGAGGAGAATATGCCATAAATGCCACAATGAGAAAACCGCCACTCCTGAATGGAAATCAAAGTCGCTAAACTGCTAAAGTAGAAAGCGCAATACAGACCTGGTCTGATACTCAGTCCCGTATTGTGGTCTGTATGCGCACGCACCTCATACCCAGAACGAACTCCGGGACCTCCGTAATAGATATGTAGGTGAAGACGGCAATCCGTGTAAGTAGTAAAATAACAGCTAGCACAATCGTGGCACCAATTGTATAGCGATGATATGGCTCAAAAAAGGCAACCTCCAAAAATCCACTAGGGATATGAGCTGGGTCATGGATTAGTGCTATCCAGCGGCTCAGTGAACATCCAAATCACTGACGCGTTTCATCACCTGCCTGGTGATTTCTTCAGAGGAAGTGCTCTGTTGTGCTCCAATGCCTCTTTAAGTATCCTTGATATAATTACTCAGTCTACAGCTGGTTCATAACGGGCACTTTGTACCTATACCATACAAAGAGGTGCGGAGTCTAATGTGTCCCAGGTCTTCGTCAGGGACCCCCGCAAGGAAGTATGGACTTTGCTGCGGGAGACACGCAGGTCGCGGTCCTCAGAGGGAGCAACCAGTGAAGCGTGCCAGATGGAAGAGGAGTCAGGCGGTCCAGGTCATGCCGTGCGTATCAGAAGGAGCAATAGGGAAATCTGAAGCGTGGTCAATAACTAGCCAGGTCAGGTACCAGGAGCACGGGAGACAGGAGAGTGATCAGAACGTAGCCGGGTCAATACACGTGGAATCCAAAAACAGTGGTAGTCAGGAACGTAGCCGGGTCAATACACGTGGAATCCAGAAACAGGGGTAGTCAGGAACAAGCCGGGTCAATACACTACTGAAGAATCGATAAGAGACTGTAAAAAAATTTGGAAACAATATTAATATACTTTTGGTTTGTATTAATCAACATGGATATATTTCAATATGCATACATTTTTACTCTGCATGTACCAATTATTTCAGTGTATAATATTTGTAGGTCTTTTGACTTTTCACCATGTTTTAAGGAAACCAACTTATGATAGAAGTTGCTGCTCAGCTTTCATTGTTATTCTATTCTCTTGTCATAACCACTAGTACAGTGGTGTAGCAGTTAGCCAATCCACCTTGCAAGGTTGCAAACGTGTGTTCAAGTCCTCACTAATTCACTTGTCTCTTAGGGATCATTAATATCCTTACAATATTCATGTTGCTGTTAAAAGTGTCCCTCTGGTAATAGTACACTTCGTTTCAATTAGCAAAAATAATGCTTGTAAATGGAACAAACATAGTGTAGAGTTGTTATAGGTGGTATCTTTTTATATTTTTCTTGGAAAACGCACCATCTACAACTGTGAAATCAGGCATGTTACATATTGAGAGTAATGATAATGGGAGTTGATGAGAATCAAAAGAGATTTAACAGAAATATTTACGCCAAAGTAATGGAACATTGTATATATATATATATATATATATATATATATATATAATTTTTTAAAACTAAAAATTATTTTTAAAATTTCAGAATAAAAAAACAAATATTGATGTGTGCTTGTTTAGCATTTTTTTTTAAGGTTTTTCATACGCAGAGTATGCTTCTAAAGGCTTTTAACAGCTGTTTGCGCTAGGTGTTTTGGACATGACCCTTAACTTTTGTGAAAGATTTGAGACAGGAGTGACGTCAGTTTCACTTAACTGCACAGAGGAAACGCCTACTGTTCTCAAGTGAAAAAGCATAACGCCTACCTTACTAAAATGCTATCTCATCTCCGCCCAGTCCGCGCCTACTCTCCGCCCATTCCCACCCCTTTGTTCTCAAGTGGTCAGCCGCCATCTCAAATATATTTGCGTTGTTCTTTGAGATTACGTTGACTTTGAGTGCTGTATCTGTTGTGAATGCACAGCGTATGTGGTGTTTTGCGCATATCAAGTCATGTTTCGCACATGCGCAGAACAAATTAGCAGATGCGTATGCGTTTGCGTTCCTTGATGAATCTGGCCCCTAGTTATCATTTATTTAGTACATTCTACAAAATGACAGCTAGAATCTGATTGGTTGCTATAGGCAAAATCTCCACTTTTTCAAACCATTACTATAGTAAATATACCCCACAGTTTTAATTCAATCTTAATATTCTCTTCTAGCTATATGAAATAGATACTTTGAATTACGGTATAATACTGAAGGTTATTAGAGAAGTGGGATTAGTCCTATAATGTGTCACAGGCTGGGTGTTCGCTTCCATGCCAGAAGCCTGGTATGCTTATCGGCTTCCTGCTGACAGCCCCGCTCCGTTTGTGACGTCCGCCATCTTCTCGTTGAATGCGCAGAACCGACCGTTTTATTTCTTCTGCCACCTGCCTATTTGCTGACATTTCTGCTCCTTATTAGAAAAGTCACCTCCCTCATTCAGTCAGTGCCTGTTCCTTTTTTGGCATCTTACCTCCTAGGTGTTGGATGTGGCTCTCCTTTCCTCCAGTGGTATTTGTCCGCAGACCATTGCACCTCCTGTCTCTTCTCCACCATTCCAGTGGTATTTGTGTTGCCCGTAGACCATTGCACCTCCAGTGTCATCTCCACCATTCCAGGGGTACTTCTGCTGTCCGTGGACTATTGCACCTCCTGTGTCATCTCCACCATTTCAATGGTATATCTGCCGTCCGCAGACCATTGCTTCTCCTGTGCAACCTCCACTATTCCAGAGTATTCCTCCTGTACTGACCCCCTCTAGAAAGTTTTTCCTAGTACTCCCAGTGAGGGCCGCGACCTGTGGAACAGACAGGAGTTCCTGGTGAAGACCATCTGCACCGTTAGATTCCGCGCCTCGCTGGGAGTAAAGCAAAACTAGGTAGTCTGTGACATAATGGTGCTGCATAATAATTTTTATTTTATGTTATATGTGGGAGAAATGTTATTGATTATCATGTAGAACTGTCTACTTGTAATAAATACTATTATAATTAGAGATGGTCACTGACCCCCGTGTTTTAGTTTTGGATTCGGTTGTGGATCTGGATTACCGTCGTGTTTTGGTTTTGGATTTGGTTTTGCAAAACCACCATTGCGTGTTTTGGTTTTGGTTTTGTTTTGTTTTGCTATTTTGTTGGAAAATCAATGTTTGTGGGCCTAAAATAACCCAATTTAGTGCTCCACCTGTTTCATAGATAAGTAATCTAATTGTAAAGCTAATTAATTATCCAAAAAAACAGTTTTATTCCTGGTAGGTAGGCCTTCATTTATTCTACACACAAAACAGATTGTCTTCCATATTGGCAATGCAGCCATCGTCTTTGGATGTATATTACACCCTACACTTATAGTTAAATATGTAAAGAAATGGAAAAAGGCAGTTTGCTTTCTGTCTCTATAGGCCCCCTTCCACTTGTTGAATAAACCCAAAAATTCAGCCGTTGTAGACTGTACAATATCAATTGAAATGGAGAAAGCCAGTTTGGTTCCTGTCTCTCTAGACCCCCCTCCACTTGTCGAAAATACAAAAAAATTCAGCCGTTATAGACTGTACAATATTAATTAAAATGGACAAAGCCAGTTTGGGGTCACTCTGTCTATGACACCCTACCCTTAAGGAGAAATTGCCCAAACAGCAGCCTTTCAAGACGGTACGTGATATGGAAATGCCACAAGTCCCTTTCCTCTTTGGGGGTAGATTGCACCCTACACTTACATAGAAAGTTTTAAAAAGATGTTATCGTCATCATCTTCAGCTTCATCCTCACCCTCATCAGTGTGTACGTCATCATCACAGACTATCAATTCATCGCCGCTTGAATCCGCCATTAGAGAACAGTCAGTGCTTGGATGTCTTGGATGGTGAAGGCCTTCCTCGTGGAAGATGTAGTTCATTTTTATAAACATCATTTTCTCCACATTTTTGGGAAGTAACTTTCTACGGCAATCACTGACTAAGTTCCCTGCTGTGCTGAACACTCATTCAGAGTACACACTGGAGGGTGGGCAGCTTAGGTATTCCAAAGGAAGTTTGTACATGGGTTTCCAAATGGCCTGCTTTTCTTCCCAGTAAGGAAAGGGACTGACTGACATTTCCATATCAACTACCTCTTGAAAGTAATCCTCCACCATCCTTTGCATGTTTATACTCGTACTGGATGGAGTTATGGGTAAAGTGACACATTCTTTTGAAAAATCCTTCAAACCAGCCCAGATGTTAAATTGTTCTGGTCTGCCCCCTGCTTCTTTTTTAGAAATTTAATTTTTTACGAGCAGCAGCAGCTTAAGAAAGTGAAGGAGGACACGTCAAGCCGAGGCCCAGTTCAGCGGCCAACTTGCTGAGCAATAGCTCCTTGCAAAAAAGTAAAGACTCATTGTAGGTTTTAAACCTTGGATCAAGCACAGTGGCCAAAACGTACTGATTCGAGTTCAAGATCTTAATAACTCGAGGATCATTGTGAAGCGAATGAAGTACTTGATCGACTAGGCCAACATACTTTGCTGAATTGCTTGCTTTCAGCTCCTCTTTCATTTTCTCAAGCTGCTTTTCCAATAGTCGAATTAAAGGAATGACTTGGCTCAAACTAGCAGAATCTGCACTCACCTCACACGTCACAACTTCAAATGGTTTCAGCACCTTGCACAACACTGAGAGGATTCCCCACTGTGCAAGAGTGAAATACATCCCCCTCCTTTCCCAATGTCAAGGGTTGTGCAATATGCTTGGATGGCTTTGCGCAGTTCCTCCATCCTCTGAAGCATGTATAGGGTGGAATTCCACCTAGTTACCACCTCCTGCTTAAGTTGGTGGCAGGGCAAGTTAAACTGCTCTTGGAGCTGCTGTAATCTCCTACATGCTGTGGCTGAATGCCTGAAATGGCCTGAAATTTTACGGGCTACCGAAAGCATCTCCTGCACCTCACGGTTATTTCGTAGGAAGCTCTGCACCACCAAGTTGATGGTGTGAGCAAAACAGGGAATGTGTTGGAAATCACCCAGCTGTAATGCTCGCACTATATTGTAGAAATGACATACCCTGCGGAGAGTCCAAGTGGTATAAGCCATGCATCAATCACATCTCTCAGTTTGCGTAACAAATTGTCAGCTGTATGCCTGTTAGTGAAGCCGGTGATACAAAGAGTGGCCTGCCTGTGACAAATGTTACGTAGTGGTGTACATGCTGCTGCTGTTCCTGCTGGTGACAGTGGGCTGTCACAGTCATATAGTTTTTGGTTTGGCCACTTCCACTTGTCCACATATCTGTGGTTTAGTGGACAGTGGGCAGAATGGCATTTTTCAGCGCAATCTCTACATTTTTACACACTTTTTGGTATAGTTGTGGAATTGCTTTACGGGAGAAATGGTGTCGCGATGGAATTCTGTAACACGGACATAAAACCTCAATTAACTGTGAAAAACCAGCTGCGTTTATTGTGGAGATTGGACGCAGATCTAACACTAACATTGCAGCCATGGCGTCTGTGATTCGCTTGGCGACTGTATGACTGCTGTCATATTTGCTTCCCCTCGCAAATTATTGTTTCACAGTTAATTGCTGAAATGTAAGACTGCTCAATTTCTTGACCTGCCTCTGGGATGACGATTCACCCCCAGCAGCAGCAACAGCAGCAGCAGTGGGACTAACGCTTTTTTCAGAGGAATCAATAATAGTGCAGGAGTCATCCAGCCTTAAGTGGGATGCCGGGCTATCTCCGAGCGCTACTGAGGATATTGATGAGGATGGTGTGGTGGGTGTATTTTGTAGCCGTCGGGATGTCGGTGAGTGGAGGTCTTAGCTGATGATGGAGTGCTTGTAATGTTTTGGGAAGAACTTTCAGCTTTTCCCAACACTTTGCCATGAACTCTCGTTAAATGGCGTAACATAAACAAGGTTCCAAGATGGTTAAGGTCCCTCCCTCGACTGACTGGGGCTTGACATACACTACAAATGGCTATACAATTGTTGTCTGGATTTGGGTATAAATAATTCCACACATAAGAAGTGGATTGTTTTGTTTTATGGCCAGGCATGACAATGGCCTTTTTCTTGTCACGTGCCAGAACTGCTGCCACTGGTGCAGGACTTACACAAACAACCTCATCCTCATCAACATCCTCATTAGCACCCTCAACGCCTACAAAAATCTCCCCCTCATCCTCTTCTAATTCCAAAGTGGCATTCTCTATTTGTGTATCACCAGCTACACTCGGGCTATTAAGGCACACATCAGCAGAATGCTCACGATTAGACATCCCACTGTTGGATGAACTCTCCACAGGGATTGGTGTCATTTGTGAATCAGAGCAAACATTATCCTCTAATGCCTTACTGTTATCTTGCAGCTCGGCTTTGACGCGTAACAGTATTTGTGCACCAATTGTAGGCTCGGTAACTTTTTGGGATCTGCCACTAATAGCCAAAGGTGAAGGCCTCATTCTCTCTTTGCCACTGCGTGTGTAGAATGGCATGTTGGCAATTATTTTTTTATCGGCACTTAACTTTTGCTCAGTAACACTTCTTTTTCGCTTCAACACAGTAAAAAAAATAATTTGATTTTGTTTTTTGGACTGATTTCGAAACACTCTGTAGTTTGACATCGCCTTGCCCAGATGACGTACTGGGAACACTAACATGAGGACTGGTGACAGAACCTGGTTGCTCATTCTGATCATATGTGGACTGCTTTGAATCCATTCTGAGCGCAAAGCACTTGTAGTGGTAAAAATTATTTGGTAAGATACTGCTGACAAATATGACTTTTGACAGCCAGAAATATTTATGCACAATTATGGGGAGCACCCCAAAAGCACTGGGGAGTGCTAAAAGGTATTTGGTAGATACTGCTGACAGATATGACTTTTGACAGCCAGAAATATTTATGCACAATTAGGGGGGACACCCCAAAAGCACTGGGGAGTGCTAAAAATTAGTTGGTAGATACTGCTGACAGATAGTAATTTTGACAGCCTGAAATATTTATGCACAATTATGGGGGACACCCTAAAAGCAGTGGGGAGTGCCAAAAATTACAAAAATAAAATAAACCTCTATCCTCCTCTCTTCTCTAGCGATTTTTGTTACAGCAATTGGAATAAGAATATTGTATTCTCTGTCTCTGCTCTAATCAGCCTGTGACTACACCCTGCTCTCTCCCTCTGTCAAATGGCGATGGATTGCTGTGGAGGCGTGTATTTATATTCTTGTATAAGTATTGCGAGAACCGAGCCCCGAGATCCGACGACGTCACAATGACGTTCGGCCTCGATATGGATTCGGAGCGGGTGGGAGAGTACCGAGCTACTCAGCTCGGTACTCGAATACCCAAAGTTCGGGTGGGTTCGGTTCTCGGGGAACCGGACCCGCCCATCTCTAATTATAATACACATTTTTTAATTTGTTCTTAAGACATCATGTCTGTGATACTACTTTCTGTTACTCAGATGGTACTACTTAATGGTACTACTCAGAGCCAGACTGGGACTAAAAATCAGCCCTGGCATTTAAAGCAGACAGGCCCACCTCTGTTGATGAGTAGGAAATAAACCATATGCCACCGCTGCACAGGGGCGCCGCCAAGGGAGCGTG
This sequence comes from Mixophyes fleayi, assembly GCF_038048845.1. Lineage (NCBI taxonomy): Eukaryota > Metazoa > Chordata > Amphibia > Anura > Limnodynastidae > Mixophyes > Mixophyes fleayi. The sequence continues at coordinate 119,269,172 of NC_134407.1, read as the reverse complement.
CCAACATTGCATTGGGTGTATGGTCAACATGAGGCATTGATGCATACATTATAATAAAACATTACATTTATTACGCCCTCCCCATACACATCACGCCCCCGCACCCTCAAACACATTATGACACCACCACTGTACTTATTTATGTTTCTGATGCTGCTGACATCCATCAGTGAGCAGGGAAGCTCTTAGTCTCACTAGATTACTACATTTCATGAGATTTAGAGCTCCTCTGCTTTTTCTGCAGGCGGTGTCCTATCCAGGGACTGGATTAAGCCTCAGGGCATTCAAGACAGGAGGCTCCTAAGATGTAATATAGTTATTAGACAAATCTTAGATATACACATAGGCAATACTGTGTGCACTACTGTTAGGTGCACCCAGCTCTGCCTTCACAAGCAGTAGAGTGTGAAGAAGTACATACCTCCCAACTGTCCTTGCAGCCAAATCCTGACTAAGCGGGACAGTCTCCACCAGATTCAGGACAGTTGGCAGACTGTTCTGCTCTCCTACCTGTTCTTGTCACCACCTTTGGCTGCTGGTTTCTTTAGCTGAGTTGCTGCTTGTCTGTATCCTGGAATGCTGGGAGCCCTATTTGAAAACAAAATGGGTACATGAAATGTAGAAAGCTCCAATCTACTCCCCCCCAAACAGCTCCAAAATTAAAGCAATAGCATTCACATTTAACAAATAGGACTATTTCTGCTAATGACAACCAACATTACATTGCTAGCACCTCCATTACAACAATAAATACCATGTCAATACATTATTAGTACCCAAATTACAGCAATAACCCTCCCCCCGACACACACACACTTATTCTACATCAATACCCATCCACATTAGAGCAATCATGTCACACGCAGGTCCCATAGTTAGGTGCCGGCGCTGTTACTTTCCCTTAAGAACCATGAGTCTGCTTGCTTCTGCCTCAGAGACATTACTTTCACAGGTGTTCCTGGCTACTGTGATCTGGACTTCCTCCTGAACCTCATTGGTCCTGGAGCACTATATTAACCTCCCAAGGTTATGGGCTCATGGCCTGTTCTTTGTGTTACTCTGGTTGCATTTGGATCTGGCTGTATACCTCTCCTTCCATGTGTCCGTTACCTGCTCGCTGGACTGAACTCCTTACTGCTGTTCACCTGCAAGCTGCAAACTCCTCACTGCTGTTCACCTGCAAGCTGCAAACTCCTCACTGCTGTTCACCTGCAAGCTGCAAACTCCTCACTGCTGTTCACCTGCAAGCTGCAAACTCCTCACTGCTGTTCACCTGCAAGCTGCAAACTCCTCACTGCTGTTCACCTGCAAGCTGCAAACTCCTCACTGCTGTTCACCTGCAAGCTGTAAACTCCTCACTGCTGTTCACCTGCAAGCTGCAAACTCCTCTCTGCTGTTCACCTGCAAGCTGGAACTACTCTCCGCTATTCATCTGCACGCTGAACGAGTATCGTGAGTTGTTGCTAAACCTGTGCCTTATCTATTGGTTCACCTTTACATCTGGCTGGCTAAGATCGCTGCATCTCGCTGTAGAGCTACTGTCAAGTTACTTGTCACCTGTTGTCAAGGGTTACCGACTATGAAGTAGCATATGTGATTAATGTCTGTATTACAACGAATTGCCGTGTATTCATCTTTGCCAATATATATATCTAATTCCTTCCATTCCTGTTGTACCAACATTCAATATAATATGTTGCAGCACTACTACTTTCTCCTGTGTTATTATTGATGCTTGTAAGCCGTGAACTTATCCTAAGAATATTATTGTGTTTTGCCTCCACCATCCTCTATAGTAGAGGCAAGGGATCTGCCAAACACCCCCAGAGCCATGACAAATCAGCATTACCCCCACATTAGAGCAATACCCTCTCCCACTTATTAACAATACTAAACCCCAAACACTACAACATTTCCACCATGCCAACCCCACACTGCAGCACTACCACCAATTCTACGGTCACCATTGTAGGGAACTAATGTTCTGCTTTTTTTCAAATCTCCCACAAAATATCAAAAACAAAATAGTTAGACACACATAATTAACAAGTACCCTTTTCTCTCAAATAATAAGAGAATTGGGAACATTCTTTTAAAAAGCTAATAAACAATTTATTCCTAAAATAATAATCTAACAAAACCATATATCAGTTTTCCAAATTCCATATAATTTTGACTGTATGTACAATATTAAACCAAAATCAAAATGAGAAAGTCTCTTAGTCCATTTATATTGTATTTATATTTATATTGTATGAACAGACGTCCAAAAAATAATTAAAGTGCTGGGTACTGTTAGGAACCCCTCCAGCCGGCACAACACAACCCGGAGTCTACTCTGCCAGTCAGGTGTTCACTGGAGCCCCTGATGGTGGGGACAGACTGGGCTGCAGACTGACAGAGGGTCGTGAAGTGTGTACCGGCTGGGGAGAACCCAGGCAAGAAGAGTCAGGTCCACGCAGAGGTCAAAAGGTAGGCAGCAGGTAACAGAAACGATGAGCAAGCTGAGGTCAGAGGTCACAGGCAAAGTAGCAGAACGGGTAAACGAGCCAAGGATCAGGGTCACAGGAAACACCAGCGAAGTCAAATACGAAGCCAAGGGTCATACACGGGAAGTCAAAACGTAGATACAGGAACAGGAACTGGAGCAAGCAGGTCAGCAGACTGGAGCACAGAAGCTATAACCGGCAATGAGGCAGCAGACCTCACTGCCTCAAATACCCAGCTGAACCAATCACAGGTTGAACACACTCCTGCAGGTTAATAGAGCAGTCACTAATAGAGCCAATCAGGGCTTGTCCCTGGCCTGCACAGTTGCAGGCTAATGCCTGTAATTGCCTCCTATGATCTGCCCCTATTTAATTAGCCCACAGGCTGTAGAATCGCTGCGCCCGGCTTCCTCCTATTGCCGGGACGCAGCTCTGAAGCGTCTGCTGGTTGCCCCGGCAACGGCCGGGTTATGGCCGGAAATGACGTCCCGGTCGCCATGGCGACGGCCGGGACGCGGGTGAGTGAGTCGCGGCGGCTGGGCACTGCCGCGGCTCGTAACAGTACCCCCCCCTTGAGGAGGGGTCGAGGGACCCCGACATCCTGGTTTCCTAGGGAATTTTTTGAAGAACTCCTTCAGTTTCTTTGGGGCATGGAGTTGTCTCCGCGGAACCCAAGATCGCTCTTCTAATCCGCGATTCCTCCATTGTATAAGGAAATGCACCTGTCCTTGAACATTTTTAGAATCAAGGACCTTTTGAATCACGAATTTTTGTGGCCCACTGGGACCTCTCCCAGGCACACTTGAAGACTGGGCTTGACCAGGATAAAGCACTGGCTTCAATAGAGAACAATGAAAGGTGTTTGGAATTCTTAACGAGCCTGGAATTTTTAACCTAAATGCGACGGAGTTCACCTGCTTGATGATAAGGAACGGCCCGATGAACTTAGGGCCCAATTTCTTGCAAGGTTGTCTGAGCCTGATATTTTTTGTAGACAGCCAGACTTTCTGGCCAACCTTAAGGGAGCAGGGGGTACGGTGTCGGTCCGAATTTTTTTTTGCAATAAGTGAGGCATGTTTTAAAGATGAATGTACTTTCTTCCAGACAACTCTGAGATCCCTGGCAGTGGAACGGATCTCCTGGATACCAACGGACTGGAGTGAATACAAAGAGTTAGATCTGGGGTGGAAACCATAATTGCAAAAGAACGGAGAGGTTTTCGTGGATGAGTGACAGGAGTTGTTACAGGCAAATTCTGCCCAGGGCAACAAGGAGGACCAGTTGTCATGGAACTCTGATATGTAGCATCGCAAGAACTTCTCCAAGGACTGGTTAACCCTTTCAGTCTGCCCATTTGACTGAGGGTGGTATGCAGATGATAAACTGACCTTGATTCCCAGGAGGGTACAGAATGATCTCCAGAACTGCGCTATGAACTGGGAACCCCGATCGGAGACGATGTCTGTAGGGAGTCCATGGAGGCGGAAAATGTGTTGAATGAACAAAACTGCCAAATCTCGAGCAGTAGGCAGCCTAGTGAGTGGAATGAAATGTGCCATCTTGCTGAACCGGTCTACCACGACCCAAATGGTATTGTGTCCCGCAGAGGGTGGCAGATCGACTATAAAGTCCATGGACAGATGGGTCCAGGGTTTACCAGGGGCGGCCAACGGAACTAACTGACCTACCGGGCGAGTCCTGGGAACTTTGTTCCTGGCACAAACTTCACAGGACCGGACGTGACTCTTGACGTCAGCAGACAGAGACGGCCACCATACAGTACGGGAAAGGATTTCCAGTGTTTTGTAGACTCCAGGATGCCCAGCAGTCCGACTGTTGTGTGCCTCAGCAAGGACTGTCTTCCTTAGATGAACTGGGACAAACAAACATCCTGCCGGAGTGTTATCAGGAGCCAACCTCTGGAACCTTTGTAAGGTACAGCTCAAATCTTGAGTTAATGCGGCATGAATCATAGACACAGGAACAATAGGCTCTGAGCAGGTGACCGGAGCATGATGTGCCAGGAAACTTCTAGACAGGGCGTCCGCTTGAATATTTTTGGAACCAGGACGATAGGTTATAATAAAGTTGAACCGAGTGAAGAACAGCGACCACCGAGCCTGTCGGGGGTTCAGACGTTTGGCTGACTGTATATACTGTAAGTTCTTATGATCCGTTATAACGGAGATCTGGTGTGCAGCGCCTTCCAACCAGTGTCGCCATTCCTCAAAGGCCCATTTAATTGCCAGCAATTCTCGGTTTCCCACGTCATAGTTGGTTTCCGCTGATGAGAACTGACGGGAAAAAAAGGCACATGGATGCAAGCGGTGGGTCTGGGGGTCTTTTTGTGACAAGACAGCCCCAGCACCGACGTCAGAAGCATCTACCTCAAGAACAAACGGTACCCTAGGATCCGGATGTCTGAGAACCTGAGCAGACACAAAAGCTTTCTTCAGGGTTTTGAATGCATTTATTGCCTGTTGTGACCAAACAGTTGGATCACCTCCTTTGCGGGTCAAGGTGACAATAGGAGCCACGATATCAGCAAAGCCGCCAATAAACCTCCTGTAGTAATTGGCGAATCCCAGGAATCTCTGGACCGCCTTGAGGTTATTCGGTTGAATCCAATCCAGAATTGCTTGGACCTTGGTTGGGTCCATGGAGAAACCTTCTGAGGAGATTAGATAACCGAGGAAGGATACCTTCTGGACCTCGAACTCGCATTTCTCGAGTTTCGCGTAGAGGTGATGTTCCCGTAATTTCTGTAGGATTTGTCTGACATGACCCTGGTGCGCAGACAACGATTTTGAATATATGAGGATGTCATCAAGGTAAACAACAACAAAGTGTCCCAGGAACTCACGTAACACCTCATTAATCAAATCCTGAAATACGGCAGGAGCATTACTCAGGCCAAACGGCATGACCAGGTATTCGTAATGGCCCGAGAGCGTGTTGAACGCCGTCTTCCACTCATCACCTGCTCTAATACGTATGAGATTATAGGCTCCACGAAGATCAATTTTTGTGAAGATAGTGGCTCCTCTTAATTGATCAAAAAGAACGGAGATGAGGGGAAGGGGGTAGGTGTTCTTAACCGTAATAAGGTTCAGCCCTTGATAGTCGATACAGGGTCTGAGTCCACCGTCCTTCTTGGGTACAAAGAAACACCCTGCTCCTACTGGGGACTTGGATGGCCTGATGAAGCCCTTCTCCAAGTTTTCGTCAATATACTCCTGCATGGATTTGGTCTCTGGACCGGAGAGAGGATACAAGCGTCCCTTGGGTAATTTAGAGCCCGGAATGAGCTCAATGGCACAGTCGAAATTGCGGTGCGGTGGTAGTGTGTCAGCAGCCTTTTTGGAGAAAACATCCCAGTAGTCATGATACTGAGAAGGGAGCTGCTCCGGAATAGACTGAATAATACGTAGAGGTAGTGTCAAGCAAGACTGTGTACAATGGGGGCTCCACTGGACAATTTCTCCTTTTGCCCAATCCATGACGGGGTTATGGCAGGATAGCCAAGGGTGGCCCAGAATTAAAGGAACCGATGGACATTCGATAAGACGTAAGACTATGGATTCCGAATGGAGAGCGCCAACGTTCAACTGTAGTGGTGGGGTCTCCCAAGTAATCTTGCCTCCTGGCAACGGACTACCATCTAAGCCACATACCGTAATGGCAGATTGGAGTTTAATCCGCGGAATCCCAGCAGAGCGGGCAAACTCGATGTCAAGGAAGTTGCCAGCAGCTCCACTGTCAATGAAGGCTGATAGTTTCGTAGAACGAGCACTGAACGTGAGCTGTGCAGGGACCAATAGTGCATTTTTCTGGGAGACAATTTGTAGACCTAAGTGAACTCTCCCCTCGTTCCTTAGGCATGCTCGTTTCCCGACTTGTTTGGGCAAGAACGGGAGAAGTGGCCTCTTGCGCCACAATATAAACATAAGCCTTGTGACCGTCTCCTGTCTCTCTCCTCAGAGGAAAGACGGTATGCTCCCAATTGCATTGGTTCCTCACCATCCTGGGAGATAGGAACGAAGGCGGATGGAGGTGATGACGTTTCCTTTTCAGTTTTCCGCTCTTTATATCTCCTGTCAATTTTAATGGAGAGGTGCATCAGATCCTCCAGAGAGCTAGGAGACGGGTATTGCACTAGCGAATCTTTAATCTGTTCAGATAAGCCGACACGGAACTGACTACGTAAGGCAGGGTCGTTCCATCCACTGTCAGGTGACCATCTACGGAATTCCGCGCAGTATTCTTCTGCCGACCGTCTGCCTTGTTTCAAGGACCGTAGGTGAGCTTCCGCGGAGGCCACTCGATCCGGGTCATCGTACAGTAAACCCAATGCCTCAAAGAAGGAGTCTACGGACTGCATGGCCGGACTGGTCTGTGGCAAAGAAAACGCCCAAGACTGGGGGTCACCCTGTAGAAGGGAAATAATAATCCCAACTCGTTGCTGCTCTGAACCGGAGGAGCGGGGTCTCATCCGAAAATAGAGCTTGCAGCTCTCCCTGAAGTTCCGAAACAAGGTTCTATTTCCGGAGAACCGATCCGGTAAATTCATTTTGGGCTCACAGATGGGATCTGGAGGAGATTGTGAAGCTTTTGTGGCTTCTTCTTGAACAGACATACGCTCAGCCAATCCCTGCATCATCTGATACAAAGACTCAACATGGCCTGCTAGGGTTTGTGCCGGAGACGGTGTGGATCCACTTGCATCCATCCTAATCTTGTCTCCGTGAGTGGGCCGGTTATAATGTTAGGAACCCCTCCAGCCGGCACAACACAACCCGGAGTCTACTCTGCCAGTCAGGTGTTCACTGGAGCCCCTGATGGTGGGGACAGACTGGGCTGCAGACTGACAGAGGGTCGTGAAGTGTGTACCGGCTGGGGAGAACCCAGGCAAGAAGAGTCAGGTCCACGCAGAGGTCAAAAGGTAGGCAGCAGGTAACAGAAACGATGAGCAAGCTGAGGTCAGAGGTCACAGGCAAAGTAGCAGAACGGGTAAACGAGCCAAGGATCAGGGTCACAGGAAACACCAGCGAAGTCAAATACGAAGCCAAGGGTCATACACGGGAAGTCAAAACGTAGATACAGGAACAGGAACTGGAGCAAGCAGGTCAGCAGACTGGAGCACAGAAGCTATAACCGGCAATGAGGCAGCAGACCTCACTGCCTCAAATACCCAGCTGAACCAATCACAGGTTGAACACACTCCTGCAGGTTAATAGAGCAGTCACTAATAGAGCCAATCAGGGCTTGTCCCTGGCCTGCACAGTTGCAGGCTAATGCCTGTAATTGCCTCCTATGATCTGCCCCTATTTAATTAGCCCACAGGCTGTAGAATCGCTGCGCCCGGCTTCCTCCTATTGCCGGGACGCAGCTCTGAAGCGTCTGCTGGTTGCCCCGGCAACGGCCGGGTTATGGCCGGAAATGACGTCCCGGTCGCCATGGCGACGGCCGGGACGCGGGTGAGTGAGTCGCGGCGGCTGGGCACTGCCGCGGCTCGTAACAGGTACCAGATACTTGCTATTTTGTGGTCCACACGAGTCCTTGTAGCTGTATAGAAAAAACTTCCAAAAGGACACACTTCTGTTCTACTATACAAGGCTATAATACACAATATAACACAAATAATAAAAAATATATATTAAAATTATAAATAAGAGCTAACATGGATCTGATAAATACCCCAGGGAAATATTAACACTGCTGCTATTCTAGGACGCCATGCATGGCCCTATACATGAAAACCAAACACTAACAAAAAACAGAAGAAAGCGCTGTGGAAATAAAATTCTCCCTTAAGGATAACATCCAAATAGCTGAATGATGTAACCATAGAAATAATAATGACATAAAAATGTATTAAACACAATAAAATATTAAAATATAAAATTAAGCTAATATAAACATAAATAAAAACATAAACACCACCTCACTGAAGTACAAAATCTTTATACCATAAACGGAAGGCTTAAAAATGATGCAGCAACATTAAGGTTAATATATACAGGATAAAATCTCTGAATCCATTTGGGTGGAACACATCCTGATAAAAAATAAAGACACAAGTACCTAGGTAGTCTGAATGTCCCATAACAGTCCCAGGAGAGATGGAAAAAAATTCTTCTTACTGGTATAATATTTTCACCCTCTGGAGGGGATAAAATCACATATAGACTCACTCCTGTAGTAAACCGAGTTTGCTGCCGGCAAACAACTCCAGCAGTTTCCCTCATGCTTTGACTGTATATAAACAGGTGTATCCTTAATTGCTGTCTGGAGGGAAACAGTAGTAGGAAATTTTGGCTCCATCTGAACTAGGTGCCGTTGTTGCCCAGTGTAGAAGCCTGCCGTTACACAGCTATCCTTAAGGGGCAATTTTATTCCCACAGCACTTTCTTCTGGGTTTTCTTGTTTGGTTTTCTTGCAGCTGTATAGAGCCAACGCTTGCAAAGAGCTTATGTGAAAACGATCAGAGCTCTGACATGCATTCCACAGTGGAACGCACAAACAGTTTCCTGTTACTGTTTGACATCTGTTGTGATGGCGTGCCCTAACTTGGAACCTGTCGGGTTCTGGAAGAAAGTAGTGGCCAATATACCCCTGCTTCGGCTGGTCCCTGCTCCGGCCCATTCAGCCATTGGCCCTTAAGGTGTTTTAAATACTGAGCAGTTTCCATAAGGTTATTTCACTGACTCCTTTGAAAAAGTTGCTAATGGAGTGACAAAGTGCACCATGAAATAGAAGCTAACATTACTTTACTGGAACAGTATTAAGATCTCGTAATGCTACTGCTTGGGATCCAATGCAACCATCCGTTAATGTGTCCTTAAAAGAACCGACATCTGCATAAGAGGATCTGAAAGAGGACTCCCTATCTGCATAAATATACTTTTGCTACTTAGCTTAGTTCAGCCTTTTTTTCCAGTCAAAGTGACTGATTGCCCTTTAAGAGAGACTCTACTTTCTATTATTTGGAACTTTGTGTCCTAAAGGAAAATCATTTTGTGTGCCAGTTTGGCATATATATATCATCCCAATCTTCAGGAGGCCGTTTTGCCCTTTTTGCAACACTCTCAGAGGACACCAGATATGCTTCTATGTCATCAGCTGGCGACATTTTCTGCCGGAGCTGGACCAGGTGGTTCATTTCTGTCACACCTCACCTGGACTAACTCTTCCCTTTAGAGCATGGTGTTTTCCACCTGTGCCTCAGCGACTCATTGCACCTGGGCTTACTGCTCTTGCTGCGCAGCGGCCACATACATGAGGGTTCTCAACACTTACTCCATGTTAACTTCTGCGCAGGTTGGGTAGCGGAAACTTGCTTCCCTGATGATCCCACTTCTGACACCACTTGTGGCAAGAGCCTGCTACTGCTGAAACACATGCAAACAACTTCTTCCTTTCATGCAGTGTTAATGTCACGATGGTAGATGTCACCATGCAGATTTCACACTGGTTCTTGAGACCCTGAACACTAGCTAGACAAAGACTAGCTCTCTAAAGGCCAGCCAGCTTCTCCCTGCACAATGAGAAAAGCAGGGTTTTATACATGACACTCCTCCCACAGCCCTTGCTTGAAGGGCAAGTGACACACCCCTTCCCTTTAAGAGGAAACTCCCATCAATGGTTCTGTTTGCCCTGACTCAGACACACCCTGTCTGTTTGCTGTGAGGAAGGAAATTTCAAACCATGTAAGTTAACCAAACTTTAAACTATTGTTTGTCACACACAAGTCTTCACCTGGTTTATCTTCAATATAGGTGCATTACTGCACGAATGTTTTACTCTGCATGCATGCTTTCTCTTCATATTGCCAGCTAAATGTCTCTCTCGTGAACATAGAGAGCTTGCAGTTATTTATAAGGGATAATTAATAACTGCAGTGTAAATAGGTTGTATCAAATGAATCCATTGATAAGGTAGTGTAATAGTTAAAGACGCAGAGTCTGATGTAATTGTGTTTGAAGGCTTTTTACATCCCAGTGTGAGGAGATAAGCCTGCCACTTTTAGCAGCTTAAAGGGTGTCTCACTGTTCGCTTTAGACACTTGAATAGACTTTGTGGTGCCAATCACAGCTGGAGATCCTGGTAGGCAGCATGTGAAGCCTATACAGGTATATAAAAATATGACCTTCAAAGGAAAATGTTGTCATAGTTCATATTTTGGGAAATCTGGATGGCACTCTGTACTGAGGGGCAAAAATCACACAAGGGTCTTGAAACATAGATACCAACTACACAGGGAACGGCCAGAGGCACATGCATTTCAGAATGAGATTGGATATTGTTGTAATCTCATTATGTTTGGTATTTAAATGTGTGGGAGATTATGACCGGTTTATTGAGGGGGGTGTTATTTCTGTGAGATATATCTGTGAAGAATTACAAACAGGTCAAGACTCTGGGAATATTTGTGAGCAAAGTATAGTGACACCCAGGGGACATCCCTACCCCCTATTAGCATTAAACACTGCCCCTGAGAAGACCATCCCATTTCATTTGGCTTAAAAACCTGTGTGTGGAAAGGAACAATAGTCAGACTTTTGGGGAAATCAAGTTACATTGATAAGCTGTCCATCTTCTTAGCCAAATTCCCCTTGGCCAGAATGCAATTCATGTATGTGCAAATCTGAATGTAATCCTTTTTATTTTAAACTGTTTTTGCTTGTTCTGTCAAATTTATTAATTGTTTATTCATTATTTTTTTTTATATTTGAATGCCCTGTACTTTTTGTATATTAAATCTATAATTTAATAAGTTGCGTCCTTGATGCTCCAAAGAATCCATTGACCTGTTGCTAGTGTGTGATTTGTTGATACATTTGATTAACAAGCTGTGTGTACATTTGTGTAACAGTCTGGAGGTGTGAAGAGTTAACCCTGTGTGTGCTGGTGTGGGTCTTGTTAGTTTGTGGATAACTAGAAGCCTGTGTGCCAGTGTGGGACAGTATATTGGAGTCCTATTGCCCGTACCCAATAGGTGGTGGCTGAACCTTGAAGTGTCTGGGGGGTGTGAGAGCACTGTGTTTGGGGGCGATTCCGTAGGTCTAGAACCTGTGTGATAGGTGAGAGAGACTGCGGGCTTAAATCTTGTGTGACCTCATACAGCAAACACCCCAAAGTCACGGCAGATGGGAGCGTGTTCGTGACAAATTGGTGGCAGCAGTGGGATGTAAAAAGCCTTCAAACACAATTACATCAGACTCTGCGTCTTTAACTATTACACTACCTTATCAATGGATTAATTTGATACAACCTATTTACACTGCAGTTATGAATTATCCCTTATAAATAACTGCAAGCTCTCGATGTTCATGACAGTCTCCCTTTGTTACATATCACTCCTCTTAGCATAGGGGGACGCGGACTTTGCAAGCAGCACATATTGTTGTGACAATGCATCTGCATTTTTGTGCAGAATCCCAGGTCTATGTTCTACTGAGAACTTGAAAGGTTGCAGTGCCAAAAACCAGTGGGTTACCTTCTCTGTCCAGTAGATAAGAGCGCAAAGCTTCTGTAGCCCGTTTTATGGCGAGACATTCTTTCTTCACGGTGGCATATTTTTGTTCCCTCCAGAGTAACTTACGACTTAGGTACTGGACAGGGATTTCTACTCCATCCTTCCCCTGTGACAAGACTGCACCTAAGCTGACACTAGAGGCATCAGTTTGAAAGAAGAACCTTAAAGTAAAGTCCGGTGCTGGTAGAACTCGAGAGGAGCAAAGAGTTAAGTGAAAATCTGACCAGACGGCCTCTGCAGAGTCAGATCAGGTTAATCTATCTGGCCAACTTTTTTTTAACATATCCGTAAGAGGTGCAACTCTAGTGGCGAAGTGGCTTGCGAACTGCCTGTAGTACCCTACTAAAGCCTAGGAAGGATCTTAACTGAGATTTTTTTTTCTGGATTTCGACAATTCTTGACTGCCTCCCCTATGTCTAGCTGGGGTTTTACACGCCCTCACGCAGCAACGTACCTGAAATACTTGGCTTCTCTCATGGCTATGGCACATTTCTCTGGGTTAGATGTTAGACCTGCAGACCTTAATTAAGCTAAGACCGCCTTGACTTTGGCTACATGTAATCCCCACATTGGGGTATAAATTGCTATATTGTCCAAATAAGCAGCTGCATAAACTGTGTGAGGTTGTAGCAGTTTATTCATGGCCCTTTGGAAGGTGGCAGGGGCCCCATGCAACCCAAATGGTAGGACATTATATTGAAAGATACCATCAGGGTGTTACGAGCCGTGGCGGTGCCCAGCCGCCGCGACTCTCTCACCTGCGTCCCGGCCGTCGCTATGACAACCGGGACGTCACTTTCTGGGCCAGCCCGACCGTTGCCGTAGCAACGGTCGGATGCTAATTAGTTCAGCGCCGCGTCCCGACACTATGGGGCAACCGGGCGCGTGCGCAGTATTCCAGCAAGCCTGCAGGCTAATTAATATAATCAATGGCCAGTCTGAGCGCAATTAGAGAGCAAGGCTCTCATTGGTTTATTCCTGTATTTAAGGCAGGGAGGGCTTAGCATCCCTGCCGGTTATAGCTTCCAGATTCTTGCTTGCTACCTGCTTCTGTGCTGTTGGTGTAAACCTTTTGGATTGTCTTTGCCATGTATGACCCCTGCCTGTACCTTGGATTTGCCTCTTTTCCTGTGATCCCGACTCATCTTGCCTGTGCCTTGGACCCCGCTATATTGCTCATGACCTGACCTTTGGCGTGTTTCCCGACTATTCCTGCTTGCAAGTGACCCCTGACCTCGGCTTGTTCTCTGGATACGTTCTCTGCTGTCTGCCATAACTCTCTGTTCCTGGGGTCTCTGCAGCCGGTACACATCTCACGACCCTCCGTTTGTCTGCAGCCAAGTCTGTTCCCACCACTAGGGGCAACAGTAAACACCAGACTTTCGGAGCAGACTCAGGGTTTTGTTGTACTGGCTGGAGGGGTTCCTAACACAGGGGTGGAAAATGCAGTCTTTGGCTTGGCTGTGGAAGTCAGGGGAACTTGCCAATAACCTTTTGTTAAATCAAGAGTAGTCAGATAGTTACTACCATCAAGATTTTCTACCAGTTCATCCACACATGGCATCAGATAGGCATCGAACTGGGACACGCTTTTTACGCACTTAAAGTCATTGCAGAATCTTCTAATTGTCCCATTGGGTTTCGTGACAAGCACAATGGGACTTTTCCACTCACTAGTGGACTCTTCGATCACGTCAAGCTGGAGCATTTTCTCACGTCCACCCGTCTGGCCTCGGGAATGCGATAAGGCTTCAGTTTTACAATGACTCCTGGCGGATTGACAATGTCGTGTTCGATTAGGGTAGTGCGCCCAGGAATGAAAGAGAAGACATCCCTGTTCCAGCGATTTATTTCTTCAGTCTGTTGACTCTGCTTAATAAACAAAGCTGGCTCTTCAGACTTTTCAATGGCAGTACTCACTACCTGAGGAGAGGTTTTATCATTATGCCAAGGTTTAAGAAGATTGACATGGTATATTTGCACCTCCCTTCTCCAGCCTAACTGGCGGACCCTGTAATTGACAGGACCGACAGCCTCTAGAACTTCATATGGACTCTGCCAATGGGTGAAGTTTGCTTTCCTGAGTAGGAACCAGGAATAGAACTTTGTCCCCAGGCTTAAAAGATCGAACAACAATACTTTTGTCATAACTTTTCTTCTGTCGTTCCTGGGCCTCTTTTACATGTTGTTGTACAATGGGCCCTATCTTTTCTAGCTACTCATACATTAGTGACACAAATTGTACCAGATTTGGCTCCCTGGGACCTTGCTGCTCCCACCCTATCTTTGACCGGCGCGGTGGGCTGATCTGCGACATTACCAGCCTACGCTAGTTTGGACTGTCCATGCTTCCCTGCAGGTGGAAACTTTTGTGAAACTCTTTCTGTGACTCCCTGGATGGCGTTCTGGTTTGGCGGTTTCCAAAGATCAAGGTCCAGATATTGTGGATTCTTAGGCGGCTCCTTTAAGACTGGATTTCCAATCATTGCATCAGTTTCTGGCATGTCCGAGGACCTAATTAAACAGCAGGAAGTCTCACCGCAAAATGAGTGGATATGGGAGTTTAGGTACTATGGCAGTTTGCACCATAATTGTTTATTTTTTATTGTAACCGTCATAAATGTTCTCTCATACTCCTCAGTCGTCCCATGTACACAAAGGTCCTTCACCTTGGGCAACCGAGTAGTTATGGTTTCGGGTATGGCAGATCTGAAAACCAACAAAAGTTCACTCCAGGAGTCAACCAAGGCCAAGACAAGGTTTCGGTTGATTAGCACTGTCACCTGGAACAAACAAGGACTTCCTGATGTGGGACTCATGGTAAAACCCAATTCCCAGGCCCAATATGTGCCACAGGACAGCCCATGGGTTCCGATAGTTAAGGACACTCTGCCTTAAAGTGGCCTGGCTTACCACATTCGAAGCACTCCAGATTAGACACCTCTGTAACTGGTCCTCTGTCCGTAGCAGTTTTGCCCTTGTACCCTGTAGCAAGGAAGGTCAAACCTGGCTTTTAACGTGGCATTGGCTTTGGCACGAACGCAGGTTCTTTAGTCATATGCTGTAGCGCACAAAACCTCTCTACCACTGTGGCAAGCTCTTCATAAGTTTGTGGGTCTGATTGCAGCACCCACATTTGCAGATCGAGGTTCAGCACCCGGATGCAGTGATCTTTCACCAGAACTTCAATAATCCGAGAAGATGAATTGCCCTCAGACTGCAGCCATTTCTTTAAAATTTTGGAAAGCTCAGCCAATTGTGCTCTGACTGGTTTATCTTTATCATAGCGCCATTCGTGACAGTGCTGGGCTGTGCCTGGCCCCGTAACTCCAATGTAAGCCAATATTTCAGACTTTAGACACGAATAGTCAGATGCCCAGTCCTCATCTAGACCCATATAAGTTCGCTGAGCTTCACCAGTCAGATATGGCGCCAGCTTCTCATCCCAATCTTCAGGAGGCCATTTTGCCCTTTTTGCAACTCTCTCAGAGGACACCAGATATGCTTCTACGTCATCAGCTGGTGACATTTTCTGCAGAGTCGGACCAGGTGGTTCATTTCTGTCACATCTCAACTGGACTAACTCTTCCCTAAAGAGCATGGTGTTTTCCACCTGTGCCTCAGCGACTCATTGCACCTGGGCTTGCTGCTCTTGCTGCGCAGCGGCCACATACATGAGGGTTATCAACACTTCCTCCATGTTAACGTCTGCGCGGGTTGGGTAGCGGAAACTTGCTTCCCTGAGGATCCCACTTCTGACACCACTTGTGGCAAGAGCCCGCTACTGCTGAAACACATGCAAACAACTTCTTCATTTTATGCAGATTTAATGTGAGGATGGTAAATGTATTTGACACCATACAGATTTCACACTGTTTCTTGAGACCCTAAATGCTTGCTAGACAAAGACCAGCTCTCTAAAGACCAGCCAGCTTCCCCAGTGTTGGTCTCCCTGAATAATGAAACAAGCAAGGTTTTATACATGACACATCTCCCACAGCCCTTGATTGGGAGGTGACACACTCACCTTCCCTTTAAGAGGAAACTCCCATCAATGGTTCTGCTTGCCCTGGCACAAACACACCCTATCTGTTTGCTGTGAGGAAGGACATTTCAAACCATGCAAGTTAACCAAACTTTAAACTATTGTTTATCACACACGAGTCTTCACCAGGTTTATCTTCAATCTACGTGCATTACTGCACAAGTGTTTTATGCTGCATGTATGCTTTCTCTTCATATTGGCAGCTAAATGCCTCCCACTGTTACAGTATATATATATATATACACACACACACATATATATATATATATATATATATATATATATATATATATAATTAAAGTAATTTCATTGTTTTCCAATAAGCATTGTCTGTGCGATTTTTGTGGTTCCAAAGCACAAGCAATTTATTTAGCAAAAGTATAACAGTGCAAATAAATAAGTACAGTACAGCCGATACATGATACATACGCTGCACCTGCTGTGCTCTGCTGGATCCAGATAGACAATCCTTCAGTCCTGAAGACTGTGGTGAGAGTGACTGACTGGCTGATTCCAGGGAGCAATATATATACATTTGGTGTTACAGTAAACACGAAACAGGTGACTTGTCAAGTTTCCATAGGTTCAGGCTTCAGAAAGGTCCAGTATAATGCAGTCAAACAACACCCACCAAGGGTGGGGGTCAGCTTTCCAAGGGTGGGTGTCAGCTCTCCAGATGATGAATACTAATATTCCTGCCAATAACTAGTTTAAACTGGTCTATTAGCATTACACAGATAATATCATTTTAATCATTTATTCAATATCATCCATAACTAGCATATGAAAGCAGCAATCCTTTCGGCGAATGAACCATACTTCTACGAATAAATAGGGGATTAGAATGATACCAAGACATGTTTCCTATGACCTGAACCTTAGATCTCACTAATGTGTACATATAACCTTATAATATATAACTATAAACCAAATAACATCTGCTCATAAACAACTGTGGAATGGAACTACTATAAATATATATATATATTTTGGGCCTAGCCCAGGCCTCCTCAGGGGAAGAGCGTTACTTCCCGACGCAAGCGCCCTTTTTTAACGTGGTTTTGTCCACATGTCACCACCTCATCATTTTTCTCCATCACCTCATCTTTCATCTTCATCGCCACATCCTTCATCAAGCTACTTAAGGTGTTAAAAATTCCCCACTGTCACCCCCGGCAACCACCAACCACTCCCAACTGTCACTTCTCCTTCAAGAAATATATAGGTCAGTGTATAACTCTGCCCAGCAGGTGGCGCTGCAGCTTGGTTTTCTTTTTTTCACACACGCCACTAGGCATTTATATAGTAGATATATATATATATATATGTGAATGTGTAAGTGCGAGTGTATGCATGCGGACTTATCGTGCGATTGCGCCATGACACAGCTAACGCAAGACAACAACCCTCTGACCAACATTGCAACACACACAGCCCACTCAATACTTTTACCTTTGCGTTCTAGCTGATCCATTGTGCAAGATGATGTAGCACATGCCCTTGTGTTTCTAACTCCCATTGTCCTATAGATTGTAAGCTTGCGAGCAGGGTTCTCTTACCTCTCTGTCTGTATGTATTACCCAGTATTGTTTTATCAATGTTTGTTCCCAATTGTAAAGCGCTACGGAATTTGCTGGCGCTATATAAATAAATGTTGATGATGATGATGACATGTGGCATACTGATCGCAATCCCATGGTAAAACAATATTAATCAATATACTTTCTTTCATCCAATTATACGACTTTGACAATATATATATATATATATATATATATATATATATATATATATATATATTGTGAGAAAGTACAGCATTCACAGGAATCCGACACAGGTATGCTGAACCATTTAACTGTTTATTAGTAGTTGTCAGGATAGTAAACAGTTCCAACGCTAGTTCAGCAATCACATCCAGTAACAGTACACATAAATCCCCACCACCTACATCTGGCTAGACATAACTTCCCTGTCTGCAAGCTGGCCACTTACTCACATCGGTGGTCACACCCACACATACAGACAGTGGGCCTGATTCATTAAGGATCTTAACTTAAGAAAATTCCTATTTCAGTCTCCTGGACAAAACCATGTTACAATGCAATGGGTGCAAATTAGTATTCTGTTTTGCACATAAGTTAAATACTAAATGTTTTTTCATGTAGCACACAAATACTTGATAGCTTCTTTGTACACTGAAATGTAAAGTTGATATTTGTGTGCTACATGAAAAAACCTCTGCGATAGCACGGCACTAAAACCTACTCCAGAGGCATCCGTTTGGAGATATAATCTCCTGCTGAAATCTGGTGCTTGGCGTATTGGTGCCGAACCCAGAGCCACCCGAAGATCCCGCCAGGCCGCCTCCGCTGCTTCCGACCAGACCAGTTTGTCTGGACCAGCCTTTTTTAGGAGCTCTGTAAGAGGAGCAGCCCTAGTGGCAAAATTAGCCATAAACCAGCGATAGTAGCCCACTAGGCCCAGAAAGGTTCTTAGCTGGGTCTTGCGTACAGGCTTGGGCCAATTGACAGCCTTTACTTTATCAACTTGGGGTTTGATCTGCCCTTGTCCCACAACATACCCCAAAGTATTTGGCCTCACCCATAGCCAATGCGCATTTTTCCGGATTAGCCCTGCCTCCGTAAGCGAGGATAATACTGCCTTCACTTTGGGTAGATGAGTCTCCTAATCCTGGGAGTGGATGACTCTATCAACTAGGCATGCAGCTGCATACTCCTGGTGTGCTTTTAGGAGACGATAGATGGCTCTTTGGAAGGTGGCGGGAGCCCCATGTAGCCCGAAAGGCAGAACTTTATACTGGAACAACCCATCTGGGGTTGAAAAGGCTGTCTTAGCCTTTTCAGATGGTGTTAGTGGAATTTGCCAGTAGCCTTTGCTTAGATCTAATGTTGTAAGGTACCAACTATTGGCTAAGGTTTTCCATAATTCATCAATTCATCAATTCGGGGCATCGGATAAAATGGGAGACTTTGTTTAATTTCCTAAAATCGTTGCAAAAACGAATACTCCTGTTTGGCTTCGCCACTAATACAATGGGGCTATTCCAGTTGCTATTGGATTCCTCAATGACATTAAGGTCCAACATTTTTTTAATCTCCTGGTTCACCGCTACATGTCTAGCTTCAGGAACCACCCCTGCAGGTGTAACTATGATGTGTTCTATGAGCATGGTACGGCCTGGCACCTCAGAGACATGTCAAGGTTCCTCTGAATCATTTCCCCAGTCTGTCGTCTCCGCCCTGTGGACAGATCATCCCATATGGGAACTTTGTTTTCCTGCACAACTGCGTTTACCAATGCGGCTTGTGCCTCCTCCCTATTATGCCAAGGTTTCAGCAGGTTGACATGATATGTCTGAATAGGTTTTCTCCTGCCTTCCTGTCTGACTTTATAATTAACAGACTCCACAGCCTCAATCACCTCATATGGCCATTGCCAATGGGTGAAGAGCTTAATCTCTTGTGTGGGTACCAGGACCAGAACTTTGTTATCTGGTTGGAAAGCCCTAACTACAGCTGACTTATCGTAGTTTCTTTTTAGTCTCGCCTGTACCTCATACATATGTTGTTGTACCAAAGAGGTGATCTTCCCAAAGCTGTCAGCAACTGGGACACAAACTGGATCACATTGGGTTTCTTTGGACTCTGTTGCTCCCAGCCCTCCTTGAGAACATCCAAAATGCCCCTTGGCTGCCTGCCATACAACACGTCCAGCAAAACCTTTTATTGCCTTGTACACTTCTGGCCCTGAGTAATATTCGCTCCCGTGTTTTATCTTCCCCCAAGTGCCCCCACACAGATGTGTATATGCAGCTTTGAGAACAAGTGATGCATGGATTTGCGGCACTAATAATTGCTCTACAGTTCTACCCTGTACATTACCAACTCTATACAGCAGATCATTCTTTACCATATAATAAGCAATACCTTCTGCAGGCTTGTTAGCCTTTTTAACCGCATTAAACTCAACTACATTCTTATAGACATTAGCTAAGGCAACATCTCCAAGTTGGTCTCGGCCAAAGTCTCTTAGTAGAAACAAGTTAGACATCCCTGTCCAGTCCGATTCCTCATTGGGAGGCATAGCCCTTCACTCGAGGTCTCGCCAACGAACGGTGCCAGGTTCTTGTTCCGCGTTAGTGCTTGTGCAGCTCTTCTTTGTCTATGCTCCCACCTCTTAGGAGGTGTATTTTCCTGAATTGTCTGGTTCAGGTTTAGTAGTAGATTCTGGCAGTTCCCATTTTCTGTTCCCTCAAGCTCCTCTATCAAGGCTGGACTTTTGGCCGGTGCTTCAATTGCTAACGTGTCCAGCTGAATTCGCTCCTGGAGGATCTGCTTGAACAGTGGAAAGTCTCTACCCAGGATTAAAGGGTATGGCAGTTTTGGGGCAACGCCGGCTATAACTGGTACTGTCTGCCCATTCACAGTAATAGGCAAAAGAGTCCTGTCATATTCCTCAGCAGTTCCATGGACACAGAGTACCTTCACTTTGGGCAGATTATGCGTCAGTTTCTTTGGTAATATGTAGCTGGAAACCAAGGACAGTTCACTACCCGAATCTACCAGAGCCAGCACCAGATGGTGATTCATAAACACAGTCACGCGGAACAAGCAGGGCTTCCCGGTAACCAGACTCATTGTACAGCAGCTCGGATAGCTTGGTTGTGTGTGTGCTAGTGAACAATCCATAGGCCCTACTAACGTTGGGCACTGAGCCCTCAAATGTCCAGGCTCTTTGCACTTGAAGCAGATTGGATTTAATGCAGGGTTGGCTGCCTTTTTATCAAGCAATCTCTCCTCACCAACATCCGGTACACTATTCCATATGCAAGATTTTGACCGAGGCACAAACTTTGGAGCGGGCAACGGAGGTTTGGGCATATGCTGCATCTCTCTACTACAGCAGCCAATTCCTCATATGATTGAGGATCTGCCTGCAGTGCCCACCTTTGTAGCCCTCGGTCCATACCCCGGATACAATGGTTAATGGCCAGAATTTCGATCATTCTGCCCGCAGTGTTCTTTTCTGTCTGTAGCCAGTGTTCTACCAAGTTCAGCAAGCTGAGCCTGAACCGGTAAATCTTTGGAGAGCCTCCAGTCATGATATCGTTGGGCCTCCCCTGCTCTGGTGACTCCAACCCTCTCTAAGATGGCGGTTTTCAGCCGCTGATAATCGCCAGCCTGGTCCTCATCTAGGTCTATATAGGTTCGCTGTGCTTCTCCTGAAAGATAGGGAGCCAGGTATTCGGACCAAGACCCAGGTGGCCACTTGGCTCGGGAGGCGGCACGCTCAAAGGCTATTATATTTGCCTCCATGTCATCATCAGAAGTTAATTTCTGTAGTGTGGTGGTAGCTGGAGCCTCTCTATCCCGTCTCCCCTGAGCGATCTCCTCACGGAGAAGTCGAGTATTTTTCTCCTGCATTGCTGCCATATTCAATAGGGTTCTTAAAATGTCTTTCATTCCCACAGGAGTTTGTGCTGGGAAACAAAACCTAGCTTCTCTCAGCATTGAGGTAAACAATAAAAGTATCTGGACTACACCCAATTCGCAACTGAGTGACCCACAAGGTGTGGTACTACAATTACCAGAAAAAAAAAATGTTTTTGTTTGTTTTTAAACCCCCTTTGTTTTCAGCTGACATGCTTTAAAACCTTCACTGGTAAATAGCAAACAAACCAGACAAAAATAATAATATTTTGGACCACACCCAACTCACAATTTGAAACTTTCAAAAATGTGGCACTACAATGACCAGTAGTGTTTAACTTCTGCTTCCTTTTGCAACCAAACTGCTGCTAATCAGTTCCCATTACAAAGGTTTGTCTCCTCACAGCAACACATTTAAAACATAGCATTATAACAGTTTGATGTATTATAGTGGTTTTTAACAGACTCCACACGCCACCCTTGCATCTGGAGGCTGGGAGGACGGCTGTGTTTTAGCTGTCCTACAGATCCCACGATGACACCACTTGTGAGACAGTACAGCATTCACAGGAATCCAATACAGGTATGCTGAACCATTTAACTGTTTATTGGCAGTTGTCAGGATGGTAAAACAATTCCAACGCTGGTTCAGCAATTATATCAGAAACAGTACACAAAAATCCCCACCACCTACATCTGGCTAGACATTACTTCCCTGTCTGCAAGCTGGCCACTGGCATCGGTGGTCCCACCCACACATACAGACATTGGGCCTGATTCTTCAAGCTTCGGATCTCATCTTTCCGCATTGTAAGTTGTGTAGCGTACTTTAAGTAAAAAATGGCAGATACGCAAACCAGATAAGCAACGCAAAGTCGAAAAACACACCCACCTGCTGTCTTTTAGGCAACGGAAAACAATAAAATAAAAAAAAAAAATGGATCTCTGGCGCTAGTAAGTCCCAAATAATTACATATGTTATTAAATTCTAGGCAATAAATGCAGCAACTCAGAAAGGAGGTAGTGTCAAACCTCCATGGAAATACAACAACAACAAAAGGAGAGTTGCGCAAGAATCGGCTGGTAAAACATTTATTAAATCCGATTTCGTGAAAGTACCCTACACAAAACTTTCATAGAACAATAAGTATTGATCTCCTAACAGTGTTAACATATAAAGTTGGTAAAAGTATAAATATAGACAATGCTTGTGAGGAGTAAGGCATAAAACATTAATATCACATGGCTTGCAATGAGAAAAGCATTGGATCAATTAGCACCTAGCCCTTGATAGATAGTATCCAGTTTAAATAGGGGTATCCAATAGCTGAATCAGTTGAAATTACAAATGCAAGTAATTCTTTGGAAATCCTTAGCAGCCGTAGAGAAATCCAATAGAATGTCACTCCCAATAAATGACCTGTGGGAACAGAAGTTACCTCTTTTGGTGAAGAGGAATACAGTAGCTTCAATGTCACAAATGCGATTATAAAATCATATGTCCGCAAGCAAATTATATCCGTAGAACTGGGGTTTAAGAATGATAAGGGTATATAGTAGATGAAAGCTTCTTACCGCCTGGACGGCTAAACATCGGCAGACATCACGTACCTCCACAAAAAAGCATGTGTTCTTACCCCCAGCGGATAATATCCTCACATCAAGGAGCAGTGCTATGTTAGGCTACTGTTTGATGAATCAATCCGGAGACAGACTGAAAGAAGGTCCTCTTCGGTGCGCACCAATCCGGATAAACTTTACAAGTCACGTGACCAAGGGTTCCGTTTGTAATACAAACTAACTTATCCCTTTATTGGGCTCATGATAACTCGGATGATGTAAACAGAGCAAAATAGCAGCTCAAGTGGATAGAAGTTCCATCACGGGTAAAGAACAGTTCATTACATCGGTACACGAACAATGTCTAATTGATAGTTCAGGCAGCAATTATGCTTGATGAGATTTCCTCTTTAAAAGGCAGCTCCCTAGCTAGGGTTTTACTGCTTGAGAAAGTCTGTGTACCAGACGAAACGCGTCGCCTTATGTTTGCTGCCTGAACTATCAATTAGATACCTGTACGTCATCTGGTAAAGTATATGTAAAAGTACTTATTCTTTAAAAGTCAGGGAATAAAACACACAAAAAAAACCTTTTACCGTGTTGAAGAGAAAAAGAGCTGTAACTGATGAAAAGTTAACTGCGAGGAAATTTTTTTTGCCAACATGCCATTCCACATACGCAGTGGCAAAGAAAGAATGAGGTCTTCATCTTTCCCTATTAGTGCCAGATCTAAAAATGTCACTGAGCTTTCTTCTTGTAAGGTCACTCGTGACCAAGCAAGACCAAGTAATTCGGAATCCAAAAGTGGTGCACAACTACTCTTACGTGTGAAAGCCGAGCTGCAAGAAAACAGTAAGTCATTAGAGGAAAATGTATGCTCAGAATCAGAAATGACACCAATCCCTGAGGAGAGTCCACAAGTGGTATGTGTAATCGTGACCATTCTGATAGTGTACCCATAAAGAAGGGCCCTTTCGGCATTTCTGTTGATGTGTGCCTGAACAGTCCGAGTGTAGCCGGTGATACACCAATTGAGGATGACACTTTGGAATTAGAAGAGGATGAGGGGTAGATTTGTGTAGCCGACGCTAATGAGGATGTTAAAGAGGATGAGGTTGTTTGTGTAAGTCCTGCACCAGTGCCAGCAGTGTGGCACCAGTGGCAGCAATTCTGGTACGTGAGGTTCTGGCACGAAATTGCACTTTCCAAACAGAGACAGGAATAACGCAGGTGGCAGACCACAACAGTTTGACATCTGGGCTGCTTTGAAAGATTTTACCAAAAAATGTGTGACCTTGCCCATAACTCCAACCAATCCTATTATTAACATGCAAAGGATGGTGGAGAATTATTTTCAAGAGTTAATTGATATAGAAATGTCAGACAGTCCCTTTCCATACTGGGGCATTTCTATTTTACGTACAGTCTTTGCAGGCTGCTGATTTGTCAATTTCGCTATAAGTGTAGGGTATAATCTAGATCCAAACAGAAAATCTGCCACCCTGGATTGGTGTGTGTAGCTGTAGAATTAAGGCGGACCTACAGGGATTAAACAGTATTTTTCATAATTTGCACTAATAAGGTTTGCCAATAATATACACCCAAACAGAACATCTGCTTTGGGCATTTCTATTTTATTGTACAGTCTTTGCAGGCTGCTTCTTTTTCTATTTCAATTTTAATGTCTGGGAATAATGTAGACCCAAACAGAAAATTTGCTTTGGCCATTTCGATTGATCGTCCAGTCTTTGCAGGCTGATTTTTTTTCAATTTAACTATAAGTGTAGGGTGTAAAATACAGATAGACACCCCAATTGCCTTTCTTGCTATGAATTTCAATAGCTCTTTTTAATGCGTTGTCTGGCACCCTGGATTGGTGTGTGTTGATAAAAGCACACATCCTGGGGGGTCAGCGCTCGTTGACATTTATTAGCTGTAGAATTACCTCACTTATTCAAGAAACAGGTGGAGCTCTAAATTATGTTATTTTAGCCCAAAAAAATGGAATTGTTTAACAAATTGCAAAACAAAACCAAACAAAACCTAAACCAAAACACGCAAGGGCGGTTTTGCCAAAACCAAAACACGGGGGTCAGTGAGCATCTCTAATTAAAATGCATAGTGTACTCTTCCATAAGTGCCACGCACACATAGTAGAGTGCATCCAACCTTCACACAGCTTAGTGGTTAGCACTTTGGCCTCACAAAACTGCTGTCATGAGTTTAAATACCAAGCATGCCCATAACATCTCATCTGTGTGCAGATTGTGGACTTTAATCATTAATATAAGAAACTTTGTCCTACACGCTCGACCACAATGTCAAATCTGCCCTCATATTTAACATATATCTACCACTCTACTGCAACTTTATTACGGCAAGTTCCTTTTTTCATGGCTGACAATGTTAATGTTTGAACTTTCATAAAGTGTCATGGCCCACAGTTTACATGCACATTATTATGTGCATGCTGACATTTATTACTAGGAATGGAATAAGGGGGAGGGAGGTGGATTTGAAGGGGACAGGCTCCTTGAAGTTAAATGCAACATTACCAGGAAATCTAGTTTAATCTGTATCTACGGCTTACAGGTTATGTGATGTACTCAGCGTTACCCAAACAGAACGTTGACCACAGTCTACATGGTGGTTTGCATCTGTGGCACTTCTGCCTTACAGCACTCAGGTCATAAGTTCAATTCCAAACCGTGGACTGATCTGTGTGGAGTTTGGATGTTCTCTTCAATGTGTGACTGGCTTTACTCTGATGCTTTAAGTTAACCTTGCACTACCACTCCAATGGCACATGATTTGGGTAACTAGTTAATTAGTTATGGCATTTGCAATATACCTTCTTTAATGAATCTCAAGCCCAGGGCACATTATGGGTATGCTATTTACTACGGATGGCCTACCTCTTGGAGGGGTGGATTGTTGGTGGAGGGCACACATTCCTTTGGCTGAAATGCAAATAGCAAGCCTTTTTTTCCATCAGCTACTGCTTGTAGGTGATTTCACCAGCTTCTTGTCATGCAAAATACTATAGCCAACACCAGGTCAGCATGGTGGTTTAGTATTTAGCACCTCTGACTTCCTGTGCTGGTGTCATGAGTTTGATTCCTGACCATTGCCTTATGCGTATGGAGTTAATGTTCTTCCCATGTTGCTGTGGATTTTCTTACAAAATACAAAACATACTTTTTGTATCTTCATTTGCTGATAGGTACAATTAGTAGGGCTATATAAACATTGCAACGATGATGAAGTAGTAACAAAATTATTTGGCATAAATGTTAGTATTGTTCGATTCTAATATCCATTCTTTATTGACCTAAGACCCACATGTCGTGCATTTGTAATATATTAATAAAGACACACACAACAATGATTCTGCTTGATAACTCTAGATTTTTGGGAAAAACGTACAAACTTGAAAAGTATATACATCACTTTGAAAAATAACTATTTACATAAATTCAAAAAAAATTAGCCATAGAGACTACCCCATACTATTATTTTTTTTCTATTTTTTTATTTTGTTCTCATTTTTTTTATTTTATCAATATATTTTTGTAATTCCCCACTCAGTTCTGTGGACAATGGGGGGAGGGTGGGGGCACATACAATATTCCTCCACGTGTGCTGTAAAACAAATAAAGAAACAAATAATTCCATGCGACCCTAATTGAAAAACAGACAGGAGTTACTAGAGATGTGTACTATTACATTACTTTAAACTGTGAGCAATGTCTACTGGCATGAAAAATGCAGTTGGAGCAAGAGGCTTAAGGCTCTTGTGTGGCAGTTTTAGGTATATACACAATTCTGTTGTGTCTAGGGGAGGGGGGTGTGCAGAGTGTATTTACCCAAAAAACCTTGTAGTCCTATCATGATGGAAACCTGTGACATTTAAGTCAACTTGAATGGAACATGTGTGACAGCAGGGATTTATTTCCAGTATAATGGACATCTCAATGTTATCAAATTATGTTAAGCCTTTTATGTAAATACTTACTATCTATCTCTCAAGGCCTCCGCCTCTTAGCTGACCACCGCAACCTCCTCTGGCCTCTCCTCCTCCTGGTCAGCCTCCTCCTCCCTGGCCTCTGGCATGTCCTCATCCTCCTCCTCCCTGGCCTCTGGCACATCCTCATCCTCCTCCCTGGCTTTATGCACCTCCTTCTCCTCCCTGGCCTCTGGCATGTCCTCATCCTCCGCCACGTGTTTTGCACGAAGTCTACTGTCTGTTTGAAAAAAAATAACATATAAGTGTATTGTTGAAATTGCAATCTGGTGAACAATTATACACATGTAGTCAGATACGATTGTGATTCATTTTAAGGCAACACAGCTAAAGCTAATCTTTAGCTAAAGGAGAGAAACATGACAGATACACACCACTTTCACATGGCCTGTAACAATGTTTGCTTTAGGCTTAGGAGATGTGGACTATCTCAGTTTTCCTCAGTAATTGTCAAATAGTCATTTTTGGAGGGCACATCATAATTCAAACAGCCAGATAATGAATGACTGATTAGGTATATATATAATACAGTAATTATTTTTTATTGACCTGCTAATAAGTAAAAATCAGCTAAGGACAACTGTACGTGTGGACATGGTTTTCAAAGATGGCGTTCAATTCTTTCGCCAATAATAAAAACACATCTACCATTGTAAGCTTCAAAATGTTTTTAAGGTAAGGTCATCAATTTGCCTTAGTGGGGAGCATTTCTGCATCACAGCCCTGGGGTCAAGAGTTGTAGAGTTGGAAGCCAAAACCTGCTATAATGTTCAGGAGTTTGACCCTCAAGCATTTAGTCAAGTAAATGTTCATCAATAAAAATTATGAGACAGGATCCAAAGCAGGTTGCATTGGAAGGGGAGTGAACTTTCTGGTGTGGAGGAAGATAGATATGTAGTGGTAGGCCATGACATGTGTTTTGGTCTAATACTTTTTGAAAATTATACTAAATATATATATGCTTATACTCAAATTTATGCGACTAATAGAGAACTCACTGCTTACTATCTCCTCTCGTAGCTCCCGCAGCAGTTGGGGTGGACTCCGGCTCCAGCACCTCTGGAGCTGTATTATAGACCTGCGCCTATTTAACCGCAGCCTGAGGTATCTACGGACCCTACTATAGGCCTGCAGCTTCATCTCGTTGCTGATGTATCTGCCCGAGGGCATGCTGTCCATGCTCTCAGTCAGAACCCTCAGCTCACATCGGACAAACACTGCAGACCTCATTTTTCTCCTGGTAGCTAACTCTGCAGTACTCTACGCTCTGATTGGTTCTCCGAACACGTGAAGGGCGTGTTCATATCATTCGTGGAACTTTTCTACACCTGCATGCAAAATGTCTGCCTGTCATGTATCATATGCGGGCAGAGGGGTGTTGCGATTTGAAGTGTACTCCACTAATCGCTAATTTGTACACTTAACAGGATACTTTCAGGGCATTTCAGGGCATTCAAATAACATGCACTAGTTTTATAAGTGCCTTTTACTTTATCAAAAAGTGGATCTATAAATGTAGGAATAAAGTGACATATAAAGCTAACTGTCAGAAAAATACTAAAATTTACTGAATTTAGCCTATAAGTGTGTATTATTTAAAACATAACCTGGCGATATGGTTTTGTTGAGGTTCAAAATTACAGTTTGTGATCCCTAGTTTGTCTCAAGAATCTGCTCCTCCTAGCCTCATCACAAACTTACATGAAAAATTAATTTCATGCTATACAGAGAGTATAGTGGTGTTATTGAATGTGTGACATTGGATGCCAGTTGATGACTGTGGCATGAGGGACAAGAATGAACTCTGTATAGAACATGATTTGCTTGAGCTAACATTGTGACATCTAGTGTTCAATATTAAAGAATAACATTTGTAAACAAAAAAAGCCTTGTGAGACCTCAATAGAGAGTGATATTGGAAGGAAGATTGTGCCAGAGGTGGGTATAGTACAGCAGCTGTTAGAAAGGTAGTAAGTGACCCTGAAAGGTCCTGTGTCTAGATGGAAAATGGAGTGAAGGTGGTGTAGGAGAATCAGTGTCCAAAGCAGCAGAGAGTTACAGGTGAATGAGTATCGCAAAAACACATTCTAAAAATTTATAGACACAATTACAGTAAGCAAATGAAATGTGAAAACAAACTGAAAATACCAACTCTTTTGTAATCTAAAATTAAAAACACATGCATGTTAGTTTCAGATCATTGGTTAGAAGTGTTGAAAGCCAGGTCATGCAGGAACCCATAATGCCTGTCTTCTTTCTGTTTAAAATATAAGAGAAAAAGCAATCAACCTTTGCCTATTTTAAGTCTAGAAATTAGCTGCCTGCGTTCTTTGTACTCACATGTATTTTCAAGCATTAAAGCATCTACAATATGTGGTCTGAACTAACACAGGTCCACAAATGACATACAAGGAATAACATAACTCATACTCGCCAACTCTCCCGGAATTTTGCGAGAGTCTCCCGGACTCCCGGAAGAGTGTGGCAATCCCCCGCATCTGGCATAATTCTGCCCACTTCCTAGTGAAGTGGGCAGAATTAGTTAAAAAACGCTGCGATTCACCGGTAATCGCGGCATTTGGTTCCGCCCCTACTGTCAAATGACGCAATTTGCGTCATTCCGTCATCGGGGTGGGGCCAAAATGACGCAAATTTTGGAGCCCCGCCCCCATCACGCCCACCTCCCCTGGCAAGCTCACGGAGCAAGACTTCAAGAAGTTGGTAAGTATGACATAACTAGATACTTACAAGCTGCAAAAGGTAAAAACCTCCATGTTTGATCCTTCTGCATGAAATGAACATTGCCAATCCTCCTTGATTACTGAATATTTTCAGGTGAGCCAGACATGTTCCAGCTAAGACCTTGGAGTACATAAAGGAAAGCCTTTAGTTTGGCCTATTTAAAACATACTTGCCAACTCTCCCTGAATGTCAGGGAGACTCCCTGAAATAGGGGTGATCTCCCTCACTCCCTGAAGAGTCTGGCATTCTCCCTGATGCTGAGCCAGTACAAGACGTGGTTGGCTTCACCATCTGTGGCATGATGACACAGTTCAGAAATTGTGTCCTATGTCCATGTATTCATGCCTATGGAGGTGGCCATTTTCATGGAGACCAAGATTTAATCAAAGTCAGGTAAGACAACATGACTTCAGTAATGAAGACAGAAATGTAAAAGACACTTCAGTCTCTAGAGATTCATTATCTGCTTTTCTTTTCATGCATAGTTGCCTACTATCCCAGAATGTCTGGGAGACTCCTGCATTTATGGGATACCTCACAGTTCTTGCCCCCGCAATACATAAGTGGCAGGGGGGGGCTTAATGGCGCAAATATTGCGTCATCTTAGCACCGTCCCCTGCTGTAATTGACCAAAATGTGACAATTGTTTAGGGGCGGGGCCAAAATGATGTGATTCGTCAAGACCCACCCCTGCACACCCACCTCCTCCGGGATCTCCCTGAAGCCAATGAGGAAAAGTTGGCAAATATCATTTAAAACCAAACTCTACCAATCAGTCCTCATCATTATTGTTCAAACTGCTATGGCTATAAAAGCACATCTGATAATCTCAGCAGGCCCAGAGGCAGTCCTTAGAGCAGCATTTCAATTTAGCAGAATTCAAATGTACATTTTTGTTTAAGTCCAAACTATCTGATGTCTACATTTGTATATGGTTATAAAAATTAAACAGGCCTTTACTTTCATCACAATATAATAGTTTGGTGAAAATGACATTTCAAAAAGTGTGAAATAAACCATATTTGAAATAGGGATGTGCACCGGCGACTTTTGAGGTCTCGTGTTTTGTGTTTTGGATCCGGATTTTCATTATTTTTGGGGTTCGGATTTGTCTCGCAAAACAATTGACGAAAGGTCTCGGTTCGGATTTAAGGTTTTGGATTCGGATTTTTTTTGGAAAAAACATAAAAAGTTTAAAAATCAAGTTTTTGGGCTTATTTTCACTCCTATGCTATTAGTAACCTCAATAACATTCAATAACAAGCATTTCCACTATGTATTCTGAACAACTCACAATATAGTTATTAGTCCAAAACGTTGCAACAAGGTATCTTTCTGGACTGCGTAGAGGAGTGGGTCACCACAATATATATAATAAGAAAACCATCAACTTGTATGATTCACACCAATAAATGTACCTGGACTGCGAATAGGAGTGGGTCACCACAATATATATTAAAAACCCTGAACTTGTATGATTCGCACCAATAAATGTACCTGGACTGCGTAGAGGAGTGGGTCACCACAATATATATTAAAAACCCTGAACTTGTATGATTTGCACCAATAAATGTACCTGGACTGCGTAGAGGAGTGGGTCACCACAATATATATAATAAGAAAACCATCAACTTGTATGATTCGCACCAATAAATGTACCTGGACTGCGTAGAGGAGTGGGTCACCACAATATATATAATAAGAAAACCATCAACTTGTATGATTCGCACCAATAAATGTACCTGGACTGCGTAGAGGAGTGGGTCACCACAATATATATTAAAAACCCTGAACTTGTATGATTCGCACCAATAAATGTACCTGGACTGCGTAGAGGAGTGGGTCACCACAATATATATTAAAAACCCTGAACTTTTATGATTCGCACCAATAAATGTATCTGGACTGCGTAGAGGAGTGGGTCACCACAATATATATAATAAGAAAACCATCAACTTGTATGATTCGCACCAATAAATGTACCTGGACTGCGTAGAGGAGTGGGTCACCACAATATATATTAAAAACCCTGAACTTTTATGATTCGCACCAATAAATGTATCTGGACTGCGTAGAGGAGTGGGTCACCACAATATATATTAAAAACCCTGAACTTTTATGATTCGCACCAATAAATGTACCTGGACTGCGTAGAGGAGTGGGTCACCACAATATATATTAAAAACCCTGAACTTGTATGATTCGCACCAATAAATGTACCTGGACTGCGTAGAGGAGTGGGTCACCACAATATATATTAAAAACCCTGAACTTTTATGATTCGCACCAATAAATGTATCTGGACTGCGTAGAGGAGTGGGTCACCACAATATATATAATAAGAAAACCATCAACTTGTATGATTCGCACCAATAAATGTACCTGGACTGCGTAGAGGAGTGGGTCACCACAATATATATTAAAAACCCTGAACTTGTATGATTCGCACCAATAAATGTACCTGGACTGCGTAGAGGAGTGGGTCACCACAATATATATTAAAAACCCTGAACTTGTATGATTTGCACCAATAAATGTACCTGGACTGCGTAGAGGAGTGGGTCACCACAATATATATAATAAGAAAACCATCAACTTGTATGATTCGCACCAATAAATGTACCTGGACTGCGTAGAGGAGTGGGTCACCACAATATATATAATAAGAAAACCATCAACTTGTATGATTCGCACCAATAAATGTACCTGGACTGCGTAGAGGAGTGGGTCACCACAATATATATTAAAAACCCTGAACTTGTATGATTCGCACCAATAAATGTACCTGGACTGCGTAGAGGAGTGGGTCACCACAATATATATTAAAAACCCTGAACTTTTATGATTCGCACCAATAAATGTATCTGGACTGCGTAGAGGAGTGGGTCACCACAATATATATAATAAGAAAACCATCAACTTGTATGATTCGCACCAATAAATGTACCTGGACTGCGTAGAGGAGTGGGTCACCACAATATATATTAAAAACCCTGAACTTTTATGATTCGCACCAATAAATGTATCTGGACTGCGTAGAGGAGTGGGTCACCACAATATATATTAAAAACCCTGAACTTTTATGATTCGCACCAATAAATGTACCTGGACTGCGTAGAGGAGTGGGTCACCACAATATATATTAAAAACCCTGAACTTGTATGATTCGCACCAATAAATGTACCTGGACTGCGTAGAGGAGTGGGTCACCACAATATATATTAAAAACCCTGAACTTTTATGATTCGCACCAATAAATGTATCTGGACTGCGTAGAGGAGTGGGTCACCACAATATATATAATAAGAAAACCATCAACTTGTATGATTCGCACCAATAAATGTACCTGGACTGCGTAGAGGAGTGGGTCACCACAATATATATTAAAAACCCTGAACTTGTATGATTCGCACCAATAAATGTACCTGGACTGCGTAGAGGAGTGGGTCACCACAATATATATTAAAAACCCTGAACTTTTATGATTCGCACCAATAAATGTATCTGGACTGCGTAGAGGAGTGGGTCACCACAATATATATAATAAGAAAACCATCAACTTGTATGATTCGCACCAATAAATGTACCTGGACTGCGTAGAGGAGTGGGTCACCACAATATATATTAAAAACCCTGAACTTGTATGATTCGCACCAATAAATGTACCTGGACTGCGTAGAGGAGTGGGTCACCACAATATATATTAAAAACCCTGAACTTTTATGATTCGCACCAATAAATGTATCTGGACTGCGTAGAGGAGTGGGTCACCACAATATATATAATAAGAAAACCATCAACTTGTATGATTCGCACCAATAAATGTACCTGGACTGCGTAGAGGAGTGGGTCACCACAATATATATAATAAGAAAACCATCAACTTGTATGATTCGCACCAATAAATGTACCTGGACTGCGTAGAGGAGTGGGTCACCACAATATATATTAAAAACCCTGAACTTGTATGATTCGCACCAATAAATGTACCTGGACTGCGTAGAGGAGTGGGTCACCACAATATATATTAAAAACCCTGAACTTTTATGATTCGCACCAATAAATGTATCTGGACTGCGTAGAGGAGTGGGTCACCACAATATATATAATAAGAAAACCATCAACTTGTATGATTCGCACTGTTGAAGTCGTATAATTGGATGAACGAAAGTATATTGGTTTAATATTGGTTTGCCGTGCGTATTGCGAAGCGTACGCCACGTGTTACGTGACGTGGTGCGTTCGCACGGTAAAATACGCACGCACACACTCGCATTACAACAGTTAGTTATTTATATCATTTCATATTGGTTCTGTTACACTGTAATTCAGGAGCAGATAGTATTCGGTTTATTATTAGTCTATATATATATATATATATATATATATATATATATATATATATATATAGTGATTATATGTACATTGTAGTGTTATTAAAGGTTTAGGTAATAGGAAAGGTGTCATGCCTGATATCATATTGAAGCCCTAATCATCAGCAGCTGTCCGGTGCAATCGGCGAAGAGATCGCACATTGCATACTTTAGTTATTGATATTAGAGAGTAAAACCTTTGTATGATACTGGCTATGAAAAGGAGCAGACCCCCTGGAGAGAAGACCCCCACCTTTGGATTCCTTAGATTGAATCAACCTATTACCTGTCTGGCCTGGACCCACCCAACGTCTGGACCTATAGAAACAATCTACGTCATCTCTATTGTTCACAATGAAACACTGACTGTATATATATTAGTTGCATCTCACTGGGGCCTCAGTCAACTCTGACACAATATTCTGTACAGAATATTGGCCATCGGGTCCGGTGGGTGCGCAGCGTGCGCAAGCGATTGCATTTGGTATGTACTTATCTTTTGGTATTGGCTGTGTTGTACTGTACTGTATCATAATATAATAATGTATTGAATTGTTGACTATTTACATCTGCTAAAATAAACCACCATGTGCTTTGGATACACATACAATTGATTGGGCAATGCTTATTTTAAAACGATAAAATTACTTTAATAATTTGGGGGCTTGTGAGTTAGGAATTACGTTACCGGCAGGTATGCAACGCTTACGATATTCGGTTCCTCAACAAAGGGTGGATGGACGGACGTGTCGTATAAAGCAGGAAAGAACGTAATACGTCTAATACCTGTGGTTCACTGTGTGTTGCGAAACCGAATGTCCGTTGTTGCATAGACTGAAGGAACGCTAATTAGAATCTAGGGACAAGAAAGAAAAATGTTTCTTTTTATTGTCGTTTTATGTTTTAAAAGTGTATTGCATTGCTGTGCGTATGTGTAGTTCCTGCTGTGCGTACGCGAACTTCCGGTAGATTTGCCACGTGGTTGAACAATAGTTTTGATAGTTGTTATATGCATACTGTAAGCACTTGGTAAAGTCTCTGAAAAGATCGTGCCATTGTTTGGGAAAGTTATTTTCTGTACAGAAAACAAAGGTTATGTGTGTGTATGTGAATAAATACATAAAGGCAAAAGTATACTGGTAACTAATAGGCAACTATAGGTTTTCGCACGTGCACCCAATACTAATCACGACATTCACTGATAAAGGGTATTGTTTGCTAGAAGGGACAGAGCATTGCGGTGTTATCTGTGGTCCGCATAATGAATCATTGAGCTGTGCAAATCGACCGCATGGCAAGGCCGTGATTGAGTATTGGGAGGGCAGTGTGGTACTATTTAAAAATTCATAGCGCTGTAGTTCAGGTGTGTCTGACGGGGCATGTTAAAAAAGGTGACCTGACAACAAAGGTTCTGTTCTAGGGCTGAGCAGGATATAAAGAAACCTTTGTGTGAGTGGTGTTCTGTTCTAATAAGAGCAGGTGATAAAGAGACACCACAGAGTATGCATGGCATACTCAAAGCGAAAATAACAGGTTTTCGCGGCATTCCCAAATATTAATCGCAAAGCTTACCGATAGTTAGTATCCGTAAGCCGTGCGATCGGACCGCATGGTTGATTTAGTGCAGCCGTGATTGCGACTTGGGAGATGTGGGAGGAAATACGCTGCAACCACTGATATTCTTAATTGATATCTGGTGCTGACAGTGGTAAAGTACTCACACTAGGAAGGGCATTGATATCTTAAGGGGACGTGCCTGTTGAAAACGTCCATGAATAAAAAAAATCTCTAGTAAGTTCTGTTTGAAAGGAGAACAGGTAAAAGCCTTTTTGTGTAGCGTTGAGAAATAGGTTGTTTTCACAATGGATACGAAGCAAACGCTAGAGATAGTTCATGTTGTGCTACCTAATGAATGGCCGGTTGGTTCGGCAAAATATGTTATGTATAATAAATACGGTGCGTATGCTACGGCATATTGCGACAAATGGGTCAAGATGACCCGGGAGTGTGTGAAACCTTTCCCAAACATAGGTAGTCTTGACTCAGAGGTGTTAAATAATGTTAGAAATAAAGTGAGGTTGATTAAATCAACAAAAACGAGAATTAAACATGATGGCTGTTTAAAATTGTGGCAAATGGAAGGTAACACGTGGCAGAGCAGCGAACGCACAGCGGAAGTGAGTGTAAGGAAAAACACATGTTCAGCGGAAGTAAGCGTACCGGAAACAAGCATTCCGGAAGTGTGCGTTGCAAAGCGTGGCGAACTGAGCGCAAACACGCCCCCGATAAATTCGGTTGGGGCGGGAAGTACAGCCAATACCAAAAATGTAAAAATGGTAACTAGTAACTTGTATGGTGTTTTAAGTAATGTTAAAAGTAATGTTTCAGGACAAAGAAGAGGAACGGTCCCACCAGCAGGGGCAGCTGCTGAAAGTGGTGAGAATAATGAAAAGGTTAACACAGGGGGAGACATTCATTGTACTGCAACAGCAATTCCAGCAACTAGGTCAGAACAGAGTGATTTAGTAGGCTTATATCCTATCTGCAGAACAGCAGTTCCCAATGGGAAAGCGGACAGAGATGGTGTAGTTCCCATGAAACAGGTAGCAGTGTATTCTCCATGGACTAAGACGGAACTATTTACAATTATGTCTGATTTCCCTGATCCTAGAAAAGATTTGGCCAAGTGTCAGAAATTTATTAGACATTTAGGTAATGCACATGAACCTACTAATAAAGATTGGCGAGTGCTGTTTAGAGCTTGTCTTCCTCTCGATACTGATATACAGAAGTTCATTGAGGGTTGTAGCTTGGAGAAGGATAAACCCTTAACTGAGGATAACAATCAGCATAATATTAGACGTATAATCAAAGAGTTGGCCGTATATTTTCCAGTGACTGTGGAATGGGGCAAAATATACAACATCAAACAAAAAGGTAATGAGAATACAACTGATTATTTTTCAAGGGTGCTAGCAGGCATTATTAAGTACACAGGAATATGGGATATAATGGTCAATCCACATTACAGGGAGGTAACTGTTGCAGTACTAATGGCCGGCCTCCGGGAGGATCTAAGGACTTGGATACAAACCTCTTTTCCTAATTGGAGAGGTCTCACGGTAACTGATATTAGAGAGCATGCTATAGAACATGATAAAAATATATGTAAAAAGGAAAAAACACAGAGTGATAGGTTAATGATGTTGAGTATCCAGGCATTAGAAAAACTACATCCACAACCTCAGAATTATAAAAACCACTATAAGGGACGAAAGAAACAGAAATCTTTGAAGTGTTTTAACTGTCTTAAAAAGGGACATTTGAGGAAAGATTGCAAAGAAAATATTAGAGCCAAGGCTAAGAAAATGGGACACGAAGAAAAGAGACTTAGCCCAGCTAAGGGGGAATCACATAGACACCCACAGAGACGGCGCACACAAGTCTCGGAGACTTCTCAACAGTTTCCTGTGCACCTCATAGCAGCCAATGCCCTGGGGGACAAATATAGCCGACTCTAGAGTTAATCTGTGGTGAGCATTAAGGTGCAAAATGTAGAAAGAAACTTATTTTTTTAAAAGTAATCTTTGTTGATTTTGTTTGTTCGTTTTATGTTGTCACATGTTTGTTTTCCTAAATCACTAGCCGACGGCAAAGAATAGAAATGTTTGTTTTGTTTGCTGTTTTAAGATAACTATCTTGTTTTTCTTTTCACAGATAAAGGGGACACAAAAGAAGTATAGACAAGTGTTTAAAAGGAGTGAGATAGAGAAATAGAAGAATTACTCTTGAAAGACTAATTAACAATAGACAATTGGAACACTCTTGTTTTAGGCTGCAGTGACTCATGATAATTTGTTTGGCTGAGAATCATTATCCAACAATGAAGTATGTACATACTTTGCTCCAAAATATCGTTTTATGTATTTCAGAGAAAATATGAGTCACTAAGAGTACATTTTTACATTTCTCTATGATAATTAGAAAAGTCCGTTGAAAAGGTATGTAGTCAATGAGATACCTAGTTCTTAATGAACAAATGACGGACGACACTGGATTGCACTGTTAAGAACCCCTAGTCAAGTATGGGGAGGGGTCATAGTTAGCAAATAGCTAAGGGGAACAGTGGAATGAATACAGCCATTTATTTCCCCATAGAGTCAGAGTCCAATCCAGCTGTCATTTTGTTGTAAAAATCTCCCTTTCTACATGTATGTTTGTATTCAAACCTTTGTATTCCCATCATTCATTGCTTTCCTATTTCTCATTCTTTACACAAACGCTAGTCTCTCTCTCTCTCTCTCTCTCTCTCCCCCGCTCCCTCTCTCTCTCTCTCTCCCTCTCTCTCTCTCTCTCTCCCGCTCCCTCTCTCTCTCTCTCCCCTCTCTCTCTCTCTCTCTCCCGCTCCCTCTCTCTCTCTCTCTCTCTCTCTGCTCTGGTAGAGATAAAATTACACAGTCTCAACAATGGGGCTAAAACATATTTTTATGATCTTACATAAGACAAATTCAGAGATACACACACTAGATTGACATAAGTTACAGAAACAGTCAGGGGTTTTGTTTTCATGTGTATAGAAACTGCTGATTTTAAGCAGAAAGGTTCTGTTGTGGAAATACGATTCATGTGTTATAGATTGCATATCTGTTTTGTTTTTTTGTTTTGGCTCGTGCCTCCTGTACAAAAATGTGCCTTTTTATGGATGCACAAAGGGTGGAGACAGGAGATTGCTAGAGGATAGGCATACAGATATGCATCTCTGTGTGGAAGATTGGAGTAGGATTTTTACCACAAGATACGACATAATGTGAAACCCTAGAAAATGTAGAATTTTCATGTTTTATAATTTTCACTGTTAGACAGGCATGTACTGGATACTGTTATATTTGAAGAAAGTGTTATAGAAAGAGACCTCTTTGCCTTTCCCACTTAGTCAAGTAGCTGAATATGAGGTACTGAGAATGACATGTGAGTTGGCAGAGGGAAAATCGATTGATATACATTGGTCTTTAGCATTTTTCTAGTCTAGAGGGCGATGTTGAGGTGACTGAGAAATCGTTTTATAGCAATACCAGCACATGATTAGGACACTACATAGAGGACTTTATACAGTGACACAGTTACCAACTGAAGTAGCTGCTAGTAAGGTCCACACTTACACGCACAATCATACAGGGCTGTCACACCAGGGAGAACATAGCTGTCAAATAGACAGCAGGGTTTTATGTGACAGCTAACAAATCTATGTTTTGTTTGTTTCTCGTTGTATTGTTTTAGTTTTAAAAAGGTGAACACACACACATGCACGCATACACATATTGGTTAATATAGGAAGATTTGTGTTACCCGAGGGATAAACTGTCTGGAAGGTGAAGAGATGTGGTGAGGAGTCTGGTGGACTCTGGAGAGATGGACAAGGTAGACCAATAGAGCCATCCCATATCCCTCCTGCTGATGGGTTTTCCTCCAGGTAAAACAAATACACGTCATCCAATTACCACCATGCAGGATCCTCAAGTATACACAGGTGTACCAATGAAATATGTCTAGGTAGAGGTGTATTGAAATGTGTCTAATGTATTACTGTTTCATACTCAAAGCTTTTGTTATTTAAT
Organism: Mixophyes fleayi; assembly: GCF_038048845.1. Taxonomy (NCBI): domain Eukaryota; kingdom Metazoa; phylum Chordata; class Amphibia; order Anura; family Limnodynastidae; genus Mixophyes; species Mixophyes fleayi. Next base: position 119,229,336 of record NC_134407.1, on the reverse strand, counting down.
GTGATAGTCCTAGAGTTATAATAGATGATAGGGGTATTCATGTTATTGATAATAGATGTATAATGTATGAGTAGTGATAACAAATCACATACTTTCAGTTAGCCATAAACCAGTGTGAACATAAAGTATTGGTACTCGGTATAATGAATTGAATAGAATAAGAGTTGGAACTTGATTGAAGTGCCACTAGTCCTTTCCCGCTGCCAAGAGATCACCCCTGGGCAGACTCCTAACCTGTCAGTTTTTGAAATGTTCTCGACCCCTCGTGAGATAAGATTGTAACTGGGAGGCTAGGTTAGACCTTGAGAGAAGGTAAATAGTGAGACAGCAACCGAGAACGTCCAAAACACTGTTTCCTGAAAGGTCACACTAACTGTCAGGATGTTGGATCAGGAGAGTAAGTTGTGGAGCAGTAATTTCTTAAGCTTAGGTTATTTGCCAGACAGGTACCTCGTGTAGGCTACTAGCCTCACGGCTTCAAGGGTAGCAGAGACACACTGGTGCCCATACCACCCACTGCAGAGGGGCCAACACTCAGAGAAGGGTCCAAGGGCACTCATGAGTCTGTACTGGAAGGCCTCGAATGCAGTTAGTAGCACATGAGCCAAAGGCTAAAACTGTTGTCCAGCATGAAGTTGTAGTTTTTCCTGTTTTGTGTTCTCTCATTACATTTTCTTCTCAGGGCGGTTAATTCTTTCGATTATTAGCAGGTGACAGAGACTGGTTCAGGTAATGATAAGGAGGTATTGGGGAGAAAGAAGTTAGTAGCACAATCAGTCCAGTCAATTACTCTATTCAATTCAGGGGTAAAGGAAAATTTAGAAACCTTGGAGCTTGGAGAAAGTGCGAGGGGCTATTGTCTGAGTAGCATTACGCCCGCAAGTACGGCGACCCCATAGTTAAAAAAGAGACACACCCAGCGATGCCAGTCCAGTAATATTCGGACTTGAGCAGGCATCCTTGAGAATGATTATCATTCTTGGGAGGGTAAGGTTTTAGACCAAACAAAGTGCTGGGCGTGCTCACACGTGCCTCAGTGATTATATCAAGTAGGATTAGTTCTCTTTCCACTAAATATTCTTGAGGTACCCGAACTATAGGCGGGAGGTCACTAAGGGAAAAAGTAGGACACCTAGGTCCCTTAGTCTGAAGTCTCCCAATGCTTTGCAAGCCAATCACTGTTAAATCTGAGTATTGAGAGACTGGGAAGAACGAACAGACAATAGCCCGCCCACAAGTGTTGATGAAAAGAACTGGTGACTTTATTAGATGTGTGTATATTAACGCAAGCTGAAGGAGATTGCATATGACATTATTGATAGACATAGGATGATGCTATTGATGAACATGAAGTGTTTAAATGTATTCTGAGCTTAAAGACATGCGTTGGACAGAAGAACCTGTTAAACTTGAAGAACTGTAGTAAAGAATTCTGTATAGCTGATACACGTTCTACTGTACCATGTACCTTTCCAAATAATGTATTAAGTGTTTTATTGCACCCTTGAAGGGCATACAAAAAGTTATCTCCAAGCTCCAGAAGTGTACGGTTTATAGTAAAAGAAGAAGTCGTTTAGAGGATTAAGACTCTCTCTTATGATAACTTGTTTAGATCTACAAACAGTGTGGACATACACCAAAGGGGATTTGTATTACATAACAATGAAACGTGGTACTGAGATCCTGCTTATAACATCTTTAAGGTGATAGTTTATTGTACTATCAAAGGGTGGACTGTTGAAGTCGTATAATTGGATGAACGAAAGTATATTGGTTTAATATTGGTTTGCCGTGCGTATTGCGAAGCGTACGCCACGTGTTACGTGACGTGGTGCGTTCGCACGGTAAAATACGCACGCACACACTCGCATTACAACAGTTAGTTATTTATATCATTTCATATTGGTTCTGTTACACTGTAATTCAGGAGCAGATAGTATTCGGTTTATTATTAGTCTATATATATATATATATATATATATATATATATATATATATAGTGATTATATGTACATTGTAGTGTTATTAAAGGTTTAGGTAATAGGAAAGGTGTCATGCCTGATATCATATTGAAGCCCTAATCATCAGCAGCTGTCCGGTGCAATCGGCGAAGAGATCGCACATTGCATACTTTAGTTATTGATATTAGAGAGTAAAACCTTTGTATGATACTGGCTATGAAAAGGAGCAGACCCCCTGGAGAGAAGACCCCCACCTTTGGATTCCTTAGATTGAATCAACCTATTACCTGTCTGGCCTGGACCCACCCAACGTCTGGACCTATAGAAACAATCTACGTCATCTCTATTGTTCACAATGAAACACTGACTGTATATATATTAGTTGCATCTCACTGGGGCCTCAGTCAACTCTGACACAATATTCTATACAGAATATTGTCCATCGGGTCCGGTGGGTGCGCAGCGTGCGCAAGCGATTGCATTTGGTATGTACTTATTTTTTGGTATTGGCTGTGTTGTACTGTACTGTATCATAATATAATAATGTATTGAATTGTTGACTATTTACATCTGCTAAAATAAACCACCATGTGCTTTGGATACACATACAATTGATTGGGCAATGCTTATTTTAAAACGATAAAATTACTTTAATAGCACCAATAAATGTAACTGGACTGCGTAGAGGAGTGGGTCACCACAATATATATTAAAAACCCTGAACTTTTATGATTCGCACCAATAAATGTATCTGGACTGCGTAGAGGAGTGGGTCACCACAATATATATAATAAGAAAACCATCAACTTGTATGATTCGCACCAAAAAATGTACCTGGACTGCATAGAGGAGTGGGTCACCACAATATATATTAAAAACCCTGAACTTGTATGATTCGCACCAATAAATGTACCTGGACTGCGTAGAGGAGTGGGTCACCACAATATATATTAAAAACCCTGAACTTGTATGACTCGCACCAATAATGTACCTGGACTGCGTAGAGGAGTGGGTCACCACAATATAAATTAAAAACCCTGAACTTGTATGATTCGCACCAATAATGTACCTGGACTGCGTAGAGGAGTGGGTCACCACAATATTATTAAAAAACCCTACACAGGTCTGAATTCCACCCAAAAAGTTTATGGACTGCGTAGTGTAGTGTTCCCCACAATATTATTTAAAAATTTTGCAGCAACAGTCAACGTTGTTTAATATCTGATACACCTCTATCTGGACTGCATAGTGGAGTGGCCCCGGTACCCAATTTGGTACCGGGGCCACAATACCTCCTCCAAACATGGTACAGACCATTCGTCATTGAGATCCCATCAAGTATGTTAAAGACAGACAGGGTCGAAGTGTTATTGGTTGACTTAGTAAACCAAAAAACTGTCCCTGTTGCACATAGTCGTGCAATGAAGACTGACTTTTTCATTTAAAGGCACCATCTTTCAAGTGTAGTGTTTGTAAGTCATATTATACTTTTGGTGGGCAGCACGGTGGCTAAGTGGTTAGCACTTCTGCCTCACAGCGCTGGGGTCATGAGTTCAATTCCCGACCATGGCATTATCTGTGTGGAGTTTGTATGTTCTCCCCGTGTTTGCGTGGGTTTCCTCCGGGTGCTCCGGTTTCCTCCCACACGCCAAAAACATACTAGTAGGTTAATTGGCTGCTATCAAAATTGACCCTTGTCTCTCTCTGTCTTTCTGTGTGTGTGTGTGTATGTTAGGGAATTTAGACTGTAAGCTCCAGTGGGGCAGGGACTGATGTGAATGAGTTCTCTGTACAGAGCTGCGGAATCAGTGGCGCTATATAAATAAATGGTGATGATGATGATGATGATGATGATGATGGAAAAATTTGTTTATTTTGTTCCTCTTTATGGGAATTAGTAATAGAATTAAAGTATTAAATAGAGTGGTATAGAGTGGTAGTGTGGTATGGAGTGGTCCCCACAATATAATAATAAAACCCTCAACTGGTCTGAATTCCACCAAACAAGTATCTGGACTGCGTAGTGGGGTGGCCCTGGTACCCAATTTGATACCGTTGCCACAATAAAATAAATACACCCTCAACTGGTCTGAATTCCACCAAACAAGTATCTGGACTGCATAGAGGACTGGCCACTGGCCGCCACAATATAATATATATAGAAAACCTTCAACAGGTCAGAATTACACCCAAAAATAGTATCTGGACTGCGTAGAGTAGTGGGCACTGGGCACCATAATAAAATATATAAAAAAAACTTCAACAGGTCTGCATTACACTGCACATACGGCTGCTCCTTCATCCTCTCCATCATATACATGTTGGAGTTTCAGCGTGTGAAAACCTCTTGTTTTTGATAATGTCAGTGCATTTTGAATATTTTTCAATTTGCCCCACACCACTGAATGTACTTTATCTATGATACGCATCTATCTATCTTGACTGCGTAGTGTGGTGGCCCCGGTACACAATTTGGTACCGAGGCCACAATATAATTAAAAAACCCTCCACGGGTCAGAATTCCACCAAAAAAGGATATGGACTGCGTAGTGTGCCCGGAACACAATTTTTTACAGCGCCAACAATATAATTAAAAAATTGGGCATCAACTATCACCGTTGTTCAATATCTGATACACCTAAATATGGACTGCACAGTGGAGTGGCCCCGGTAGTAAATTTGGTGCCGGGGCCACAATACCTCCTCCAACTTCCAAGTGTAGTGTTTATAAAGACAGACAGCGTCGAAGTGTTATCAGTTGACTTTCTTAACCCTAAAATTGTCCCTGTTGCAAATATTCGTGTAATGGACAGTTACTTTTTCATTGAAAGACTCAAGCTTTCAAGTGTAGTGTTTATAAAATATAAACAACAATATAGTAGTTTTAGAGCACGTCAATACCTCTTGTTTTAAATTATGACAGGGCATTTTACTTTTGGTTTAATTTCTTGAATTTGTTTAAATTTGGTTTTACTTTTTGAACATGGCAAACGACTGTTGATTGGTCATATAATGCAAAAAAAAAAGTTCCAAGATGGAATTGTCCTTGGGCCCTCACACCCACCCTTATGTTGTTGAAATAGGACATGCACACTTTAACAAACCAATCATTTCAGCGACAGGGCCTACCAAACAACTTTGGCTGAAATGATTGGTTTGTTTGGGCCCCCACACCAAAAAAGCTATTCATCTCTCCCTGTACAGACTAAACAGGCTCTACTGAGGAAAGATGTCGTCCTCATCCTCAACCTCTGATTCCTCTCCCCCTACAGTGTGTACTTCCTCCTCATCACACATTATCAATTCGTCCCCGCTGGACTCCACAACCACAGGTCCCTCTGTACTATCTGGAGGGCAGTGCTGTACTTCATTGAGGAATTGATTATTCATTTTTATAAACATCATTTTTTCAACGTTATGAGGAAGCAACCTCCTTCGCCGCTCACTGACCAGGTTCCCCGCTGCACTAAAAACTCTTTCCGAGTACACACTGGAGGGGGGACAACTCAGGTAAAATAGAGCCAGTTTGTAAAGGGGCTTCCAAACTGCCTTTTTTTCCTGCCAGTAACAATATGGACTGTCTGACATGTCTATTTGGATGGTGTCAGCAAAATAATCCTCCACCATTTTTTCAATTGTGACAGCATCCAATGCAGCGACAGTAGACATGTCTGCAATGGTTGGCAGGTCCTTCAGTCCGGACCAGATGTTATCAGCATCCCCGCCAGCGCCTATTTTGGGAAAACTGAGCTTTTTCCTCGCAGCCATAGATGTGGAAGAAAATGAGGGTGGAGCTGTTGGCATGTCACGGTCCTCTTCAGAGGACAATCTCCTGACCAGCAGGTCTTTGCACCGCTGTAGACTTGTGTCCGCCGGAAACAGAGACACAACATACGCTTTAAACCGAGGATCGAGCACGGTGGCCAGAATGTATTCCTCTGACTTTAAAAGAGTGACCACCCTCGGATCCTGGAAAAGCGTACGAAGGGCTACATCCACAAGAGCTACATGCTTGGTGTAATCGCAATGGCTTACCAGCTCCTCCCTCACTTTCTCCAGCTGCTTCTGCAACAGCCTGATCAGGGGAATGACCTGACTCAAGCTGGCAGTGTCGGAACTGACTTCTCGTGTGGCAAGTTCAAATGGCTGCAGAACCTTGCACAACACGGAAATCAGTCTCCACTGCGCTTGACTGAGGCGCATCCCCACTCCTTTGCCTATGTCGTAGGTGGCTGTGTAGGCCTGAATGGCCTTTTGCTGCTCCTCCATCCTCTGCAGCATATAGAGGGTGGAGTTCCAGCGTGTCACAACCTCTTGTTTGAGGTGATGGCAGGGCAGGTTAATGCTTTTTTGATGTGCCTCTAGTCTGCGGTAGGCACTGGCTGAATGCCGAAAGTGTCCAGCAATTTTGCGCGCCATCACAAGCATCTCCTGCACACCCCTATCACTCTTGAGGTAATGCTGCACCACCAAATTAATGGTGTGGGCAAAACATGGGACGTGCTGGAAATTGCCCATATTTAATGCCCGCACAATGTTACTGGCATTGTCTGACACCACAAACCCCCATGAGAGTCTAAGTGGGGTAAGCCACTGGGAGATAATTTCCCCCAGTTTCTCTAATATGTTGTCAGCGTTGTGCCTCTTATTAAAGCCTGTAATACACAATGTTGCCTGCCTTTGCACGAGCAGCCATTTTGTAGATGCTGCTACTGATGCAGCTGTTGCTGTTGCTGCGGAAGGGGATGCATCTACCCAGTGGGCTGTCACAGTCATATAGTCCTTCGTTTGCCCAGAACCACTTGTCCACATGTCCGTGGTTAAGTGGACAGTGGGTACAACCGCATTTTTTAGAGCACTGAGGACACTTGATCGTACTTCTCTGTACATTTTTGGTATCGCCTGCCTAGTGAAGTGGAATCTCGACGGGATTTGGTACCGGGGACACAATACCTCCATCAACCCTCTAAATCCCACTCCACTGATGGCGGACACCGGGCGCACGTCTAACACCAACATTGCAGTTACAGCCGCAGTTATACGCTTTGCAATAGGGTGACTACTATCGTATTTGGTGGTCATGGCAAACGACTGTTGGACGGTCAATTGTTTTGTGAAAGACTTAGCGGTCTTACGACTTCCCCTCTGGGAAGATGACCGACTAACAGCAGCAACAGCAGCAGTGGAAGTAGTAGGCGTACCGCTGCAGGATTCCTCGGATGAATCCCGTATTGAGGAGGACTCAGTCTGGCTGCTGACTTGGGCTGCAGGACTGAATCTGATGGAGATTGTGGAGGAAGTTGACGAGGAGGGTGTTGCTGGTGTGTATCCAACTGGACCACGGGATTTAGGTGTCCCTGTACCGATGAGGGTCCTAGCCCCAGTTCCTGAACTAACCACTGAACTATGAAGGTTATTCAGGTGATGTATAAGGGAGGATGTTCCTAGGTGGGCAAGATCCTTACCCCTGCTTATTTGAGCTTTACATAAGCTACATATGGCCATACATTGGTTGTCTGGATTTGGATAAAAATAACTCCAGACCGAAGAGGTGCATTTTTTGGTCTTCTGACCAGGCATGACGATGGGCTTTTTCATCCCATGGACATCAGCTGTTTCCCCCCCTGGTGCCTCATTTACAATAACCACATCACCATCCTCATCATCAAGTTCCTCCACAGCGCCAGCTACATCATCAATAGGCTCCTCCCGAGCCACCTCTTCCCGTACAGTGATGAGAAGGTCAGGCTTGACAACCACTAACACCCTTGGACTCGCCTTGAGGATTTGTGATAATTTCTCTTTAGAAGGCAGAGTTGTTTGCTGTTTTGTTGCTGACAGCATAACTCTCTTCAATTTTTTGAAGGGGGGGGAGGAGGAGGAGGGATAAGATCCATGGGTGAAGCTGAACCACTAGTCATGAACACGGGCCAGGGCCTAAGCCGTTCCTTGCCACTCCGTGTCGTAAATGGCATATTGGCAACTTTACGTTTCTCCTCAGATGATTTTAAGTTTCTCTTTTTGCTACTTTTTCTTAACTTGGGCTTTTTGGATTTTACATGCCCGGTACTACGAGATTGGGCATCGGGCTTGGAAGACGACGTTGATGGCATTTCATCGTCTATGTCATGACTAGTGGCAGCAGCTTCAGCATTAGGAGGAAGTGGGTCTTGATCTTTCCCTACTTTATCCTCCAAATTTTTGGTCTCCATTATATGTAGCACAAGATACTGCAGAATGTGTGAACTTGGTAATATTGCAGTACCAATGGACTTATACTGCTGGATTGGTTTTGCAAATTTGGTTATAATTATATATTTTTTTTTTAATTTTTAATTTTTTATTTTTTTTTACTTTTTTTTTATTTTTTAAAAACTTGGGAATAATGGGGAAATAACTATGCCCTTAGAAGCACAGAGCACAGGACACAGCACCACTGGACTGAACAGGACACGGCACAGGACCCAGCAGCACTACGGAACTCAGCAGGACAGAGCACAGGACACAGCACCACTGGACTGATACTGCAGAATGTGTGAACTTTGTAATATTGCAGTACCAATGGACTTATACTGCTGGATTGGTTTTGCAAATTTGGTTATAATTATATATATTTTTTTTAATTTTTAATTTTTTATTTTTTTTTACTTTTTTTTTATTTTTTAAAAACTTGGGAATAATGGGGAAATAACTATGCCCTTAGAAGCACAGAGCACAGGACACAGCACCACTGGACTGAACAGGACACGGCACAGGACCCAGCAGCACTACGGAACTCAGCAGGACAGAGCACAGGACACAGCACCACTGGACTGATACTGCAGAATGTGTGAACTTTGTAATATTGCAGTACCAATGGACTTATACTGCTGGATTGGTTTTGCAAATTTGGTTATAATTATATATATTTTTTTTAATTTTTAATTTTTTATTTTTTTTTACTTTTTTTTTATTTTTTAAAAACTTGGGAATAATGGGGAAATAACTATGCCCTTAGAAGCACAGAGCACAGGACACAGCACCACTGGACTGAACAGGACACGGCACAGGATCCAGCAGCACTACGGAACTCAGCAGGACAGAGCACAGGACACAGCACCACTGGACTGATACTGCAGAATGTGTGAACTATGTAATATTGCAGTACCACTGGACTTTTACTGCTGAATGTGTGAACTTGGTAATATTGCAGTACCAATGGGCTTATACTGCAGGATTGGTTGTGCAAATTTTGTGGTAATTAAAAAAATTTTAATTAGTTTTTGGTATTTTTTTAAATAACTTTTTTTTATTTTTTTAAACACAGGGGAATATTGGGGAAATAACTATGCCCTTAGAAGCACAGAGCACAGGACACAGCACCACTGGACTGAACAGGACACAGCACAGGACCCAGCAGCACCACTGACCTCAGAAGGACAGAGCACAGCACACAGCACCACTGGACTGATACTGCAGAACACAGCACAGCACAGCACAGCACAGAACTAAACAGCACAGCACAGAACTAAACAGCACAGCACGAGATCTACCAGGACAGAGGACCACCTAACACACCCTCCCTCTACCCTGATCAATGCCTGAGTGAAGATGGCGGCGACTAGCGGGGAATTTATAGGCTCCGAGTATCGCGAGATCCGACAACGGGATTATGAGTCAGAGCCTCAGTTTCAGATTTGAATTTGGCGCCAATACCCGGATCTGTCTCGGATCCGACTCGGATCGGCAACGTTCGGGTGGGCTCGGATTTCAGAAATCCGAGTGCGCTCATCTCTAATTTGAAAGCATTTTTACCTTGCAAAGCAATGTTGAATCTGAGGTGTCCTGGCTCCACAGTGTTAGGAGGGCTGGAGATCTGTTGGAGAAACATGCACCATGGAAATTTCACAAAACCACATAAGATTTCAATTAATAGGTATAAGATTGAAAAGCTTCACAACACCACAACTGTAACACTGGTTAAGAATAGCTCTCTTTACATTTTATACTGATTAAAACAAGCTTGTGTTTATTTCAGATTGTGAATTCATCTGATATGCATTAGTATAGACGTTCGTATTTTCATTTTTAAAAAACAAAACATGATCCATTATGTCTGTTACTAAGAAGGTGTGTGCAATTGTTCATTTAATTATGGTCATTAACACATTATTTTGCAAATAGTTCATATGCTATTTTGTATGGGTGTTTCATTCTGAAGTATACCTTAGTGGTTAAAGAAATGAGCTGCCAAGAGCAAGGTCGTGAGTTTGAACCCAGAATCATTCCTGTATCTGTCGTAACTTTGTACATCTGTTGTAACTTTGTATATCTCCATGTTTCAGTGGATGACAGAGTGTCACTTATATAAGAGTACATTAGTATATGTTTTTGTGTGTAATATGGCTATATTGCATGTTAAACATTGTGTTCAGCTACAGCACAGAAAAACAGTTGTTCCAAATAACTTGATTGCAAAGACATAGGAAATATCCACAGAAGAAAGGTAAAAAGAGCCCAAAATAACCAAAGAAAAATACAAACAATTTGAAGTGCAAGTAATATTATTATACTTTTTGTTCCATATCCTGACATTTTCACTCTACATGTACCAATGCTTTCTGTGTATAATATTTCGAAGTATTGATATCAATTAAAAATAGTAAAAAGGAAACAAATTTGTTATGAGAGAAGTTGCTGCTCTGCTTTTCATTGTATTCTATTTCATTCACATATTGCTTTCACTACTTGCATATTGGCGTATCAGTTAGCCAATCCACCTTGCAACCATGCAAGTGTTAGAGTGAAATTGTCACAAATCGGGATCTTAGCCACACTTCTCTCCAGAGGATAGTTCTTGGCTCCAGTGTTCCTGTCTGCATTCCTAAGTGCAGTGTTCCTGACTGCATTACAAGTGCAGTGTTCCTGTCTGCATTACTAGTGCACTGTTCCTGTCTACATTTTCAGACTGCTCATTCCCCTGTTATATTCTACAATCAGCAAGAACATGAGCAAGAAGATCATCCAGGCTGCTAAGTTCTGTTTCACTCCTGCTCCAGCTAGTCCCAAGGGTCCCGAATCGGATCAAGAAATTCAGACGACCGTGACAGTTTGTTCTGGCCCAATGGATCCGCTAGGGGAACATACCCCGAGGGAGGACTCTGTCCAAATATTAGCTGAACGCATTGAGATACAAGAAACTAACCAGGGGCAAATTTTGAGATTGCTGCAGGATGTTTCTACACGTATGGATACCTTGCAGTTATTCCGCAGTCAACCATCCCATACTCCGCCTGAGCCAGTAATACCTGCTTCACTACCTACTTCATCCGGACTCCATCTTCCCACGGCAGCTAAATACAATGGCGATCCGAAGAATTGCAGCGGGTTTCTCAACCAGTGTAGTATACACTTTGAATTACAACCCGGGAATTTTCCTACTGCACGTACCAAAACTGCTTATATTGTTTCGCTACTATCAGGGCAAGCTCTGGCATGGGCATCACCGCTCTGGGAAAAATCTGACCCAATTTTATCTGATATTGATAGCTTTCTGTCTACCTTCCGCAGAATATTCGACGAGCCTGGAAGAACAGCGTCAGCCACTTTAGATATTCTGCGGCTTCGGCAAGGGCAGCAGACCGTGGGCCAGTATGCCGTTCAATTTCAAACACTTTCCTCTGAGCTGTCTTGGAATAACGATGATCTTGTTGCGGTCTTCTGGCAGGGCCTGTCTGAACACATTAAAGATGTATTAGCGTCTCGGGATTTACCTACAACGCTAGACCAATTGATTACCATCTGCAATCGGGTTGATCTTCGGTTCAGAGAGAGAGCTCTAGAAAAGAGGAGGCTGAAACACCCCAAGTTCCTCCCTATTCAACGGGTCTGTGCATTGTCTCCTTTCCCTGCAGGACCCATGCAACTAAGCAAAGCACGTCTTTCACCCACCGAGCGACAACGGCGAGTTAGAGAGAAACTTTGCTTATACTGTGCCATTTCCGGACATCTGCTACATTATTGTCCTCGCAAACCGGGTAAACATACCCTCCTAGCTGACTATAAGGAGGTGAGCCTAGGAGTGGCCCTTTGCTCCCCACAAGGCAAGGACTGTATTATCCCAGTCACCCTGAAACACGCTCAAGGCTCCCAATACATTTCAGCCCTGCTGGATTCAGGAGCAGCTGGGAATTTCATGTCTGCCAAATTAGCTGCTGAACTAGCCATTACACTAGTGAATATTCCAGTGACCATCTTTCTCTCTGCGGTTGATGGTAGCCGTATTCCAGGGGGTACCAATACGCATCAGACTTCTCCAGTGACGCTCCAAATAGGAGTTCTGCGTTCTGAATCTCTTACCTTTTTGGTCATCCCAGAAGCCACTAGTCCTGTGGTTCTCGGGTTTCCTTGGCTTCAATTGCATAACCCCCATATCGACTGGTTGACTCCACAAATCTTGGTGTGGGCTCCAACTTGTTTCGGGTCCTGTTTACAACGTGTTCTTCCACATTGCTCCACCTCTGATAAAGAAGTTTTGACAGTTCCTTCTGCCTACCAAGAGTTCACAGACGTTTTCAGTAATCAGGCTGCTGAAACTCTAACACCTCATCGGGATTGGGACTGTCCTATTGATCTTGTTCCAGGTAAAACCCCACCGCGTGGCAGAGTCTACCCTCTTTCTATCCCTAAGACAAAATCTATGTCTGAATATATAAAAGAGAACTTGCAAAGGGGCTTCATTCGTCCATCCTCTTCACCAGCAGGAGCCGGGTTCTTTTTTGTAAAGAAAAAGGATGGTGGATTACGTCCCTGCATCGATTACCGAGGTCTCAATGACATTACCATCAAGAACCGGTATCCTCTGCCCCTCATCACAGAGTTATTTGACAGAGTCAAAGGTGCCCAAATATTCACAAAGTTGGATCTCCGTGGGGCCTACAATTTGATTCGCATTAGGCGTGGCGACGAATGGAAAACCGCCTTTAACACCAGGGATGGGCACTACGAATATCTAGTCATGCCATTCGGTCTGAGCAATGCCCCAGCAGTTTTTCAGAATTTCATAAATGAAATCTTTCGGGACTTACTGTACCATACTATTGTGGTATATTTGGACGATATCCTCGTTTTCTCCTCTGATATCCAGTCTCATCGCAGACATGTTAAAGAGGTCCTCACCCGTCTCAGAAGGAATAAACTGTATTGCAAGCTTGAAAAATGCACCTTCAAAGTTGAATCCATTCCATTCTTGGGGTATATCATCTCAGGTACTGGTCTCCGTATGGACCCAGAGAAGGTGCAAGCTATTCTTAACTGGCCTCAACCATCAACACTAAAGGCAGTAAAGCGATTTCTGGGATTCGCAAACTATTATCGAAAATTTATTCGTGGCTACTCTACTGTGGTAGCACCACTCACCGCCCTCACCAGGAAAGGAGCTAATCCTGCCAAGTGGTCTGAAGAAGCCCAAACTGCTTTTCAACTTCTGAAACAAGCATTTATTTCTGCTCCCATACTCAGACAACCAGATTTAACCTGTCCATTCTACTTGGAAGTTGATGCCTCATCTGTCGGAGTAGGGGTAGTTCTTTCCCAAAAACCAGCTGATGAGCAATGGCATCCCTGCGGGTTCTTCGCCAGGAAATTTTTACCAGCTGAACGAAATTATGCCAAAGGGGACAAAGAATTGCTTGCCATCAAATTGGCGCTTGAAGAGTGGAGGCATTTACTTGAGGGAGCTCGTTATCCTGTCACAATATACACGGATCACAAGAATCTGCTCTACCTTAAAACTGCACAGTGCATGAATCCACGACAGGCCCGATGGGCACTATTCTTTTCTCGATTTGATATCCATGTCACCTTCCGTCCCGGTTCCAAAAATCGCAAGGCCGATGCTCTGTCACGTTCTATGGTGAAAGAGGAGGATTCCATCACTGTGGATCCACGGCCTATTATCAGCCCACTCAGCATCGCAGTCAGTAGACCCGACAATACACCTCCCCAGGGAAAAACTTTTATTCCTGAGAAACTGCGTAAAAAATTGCTCCAATGGGCACATTGTTCCAGATTTGCCGGTCATGCGGGCATCCGCAAAACTCAATCTTTCATATCGAGAAGCTATTGGTGGCCTACTCTTCATCAGGATGTTCAGCAATTTGTTTCCGCATGTGGCAGCTGTGCCCAACATAAAAGTTCAAGACAATCTTCAGCTGGTCAACTTTTGCCTCTGCCTATTCCCACCAAACCCTGGACCCATATTTCTATGGACTTTGTTTCCGATTTGCCAAATTCTAATAATTTCAATACCATCTGGGTCATCGTTGACCGATTCTCTAAAATGGCGCATTTTGTTCCTCTCCGTGGCCTCCCATCAGCACCTATACTGGCTCAGCAATTTATAAAGGAGATCTTCCGTTTGCATGGGTGTCCTGAAGAAATCGTCTCAGATAGAGGAGTTCAGTTTGTGGTGAAATTCTGGAGATCCTTATGCCAAGCACTACAGATCAAACTAAACTTCTCTTCGGCCTATCATCCACAAACCAACGGGCAAATGGAAAGAGTCAATCAGGACCTAGAAACATTTCTCCGTTTGTACATATCTTCTTCTCAAGACGAATTTGCTCATAATAATCATTATCACGAATCTTCTGCTTCCACTCCATTTCATACAGTCTATGGCCTACACCCCAGGGTACCCTTGTTTACTCCACTTCCTACAGCCTCAGTACCTGCCTCTGAAGTTTTCCTAAAGAATTTTGCAGACCACTGGCGCCAGGTACGGGAATCTCTACTTAAAGCGTCCCAACGCTACAAAATTCAGGCCGACAAAAAGCGACAAGCCATTCCAAGCTTGAAACCTGGAGACAGAGTATGGCTGTCTACTCGCAATCTACGCCTCAGAGTTCCATCTATGAAATTCGCTCCCTGCTTTATTGGGCCGTTTAACATCTCCCGGGTCATCAATCCAGTGTCCTACAAATTACATTTACCATCTTACCTCAAGGTACCCAACTACTTCCATATTTCTCTCTTAAAACCACTGGTGCTATATCGGTTTTATACACCCAAACTGGTTTCTCCTGAAGTGCAGACTGAACATGGTGATGAATATGAAATTAAAGAGATCTTGGACTCTCGGTTTCGACATAAGACCTTACAATATCTAGTCGACTGGAAGGGCTATGGTCCAGAAGAGAGAGACTGGATCAAAGCTTCTGATGTCCATGCTCCATCTCTCATCAAAAAATTTCACTGCAAGTTTCCAACTAAACCCCAATCTAAATGTCCAGTGGCCACTCGTAAGGGAGGGGGTACTGTCACAAATCGGGATCTTAGCCACACTTCTCCTAAGTGCAGTGTTCCTGACTGCATTACAAGTGCAGTGTTCCTGTCTGCATTACTAGTGCACTGTTCCTGTCTACATTTTCAGACTGCTCATTCCCCTGTTATATTCTACAATCAGCAAGAACATGAGCAAGAAGATCATCCAGGCTGCTAAGTTCTGTTTCACTTCTGCTCCAGCTAGTCCCAAGGGTCCCGAATCGGATCAAGAAATTCAGACGACCGTGACAGAAATTGTATGATTATTGATTTAATATCTATCATATATTAAGCTTTAGGGGCATATTTATGAAAGCACGGTAGTGCACTATCGTGCACTTACCGTGAAATTAAGGTCCCACAGTGTCCTCCGGATATTTATGAAAGGTGCATCGCAGCAGATATCATGGACATCTGCTGCTTTGCACTCCTCTTCGTTTTTGGGAGCAGTCACCATTCTACAGTAAAAACATTTTTTTCGGAAACTTGTCTTGATGAAGCTGGCGTACATTATCATAATTGAAGAAATCCAATGCTGTCAGCTCTGCTCCAAAGAGCAGAGCTGGACAGCGCATGTGTGGAGGGATCACATGATCCCTCCCTGCCACTCACCGATCTCTCTCTGCAACGATATTTGCAGAGACAGAGCGGGGATCTTTGTTCGCATGTGCAGTTCTTGGAACTGCACATGCGCAATTGAAGAATGAAGAGAACGAGGAGAAGATCCGGAGACAGCGCTTCCGAAGAGAGGGGTAAGTATGTTTTTTTTTTATCATAGAAACAGCAGTTTTTCAGAACTGCTGTTTCTGTGATCTGTTGTTCATAAATTTGAGAAATAGTTCAATCCTTATCCATGCGATAAGGATTGTTAACTGTTTCTCACTTTTGCCGAACATTGATAAATATGCCCCTTAGAAACTAATATGTTATGCTATAACCTTAAGAGAAATTAGCAGATATTATGTTCAGTATAAAAGACAAATTATTCAAGGTTGTGAAACAACATAGCAGGATGTTCCCATGAACAGAAACAGACCATGGACATGCAGCAAAGCAAGACGTTCTTTACAGATAGAACCCAAGAACTCAAAGCTCGGGTCAGCACAAGTAAATTGGCAGAAAACCTGGAAAGAGATAACGCAGAAAGAAGAAAGAATTGTTTGAACTTTGTTGGAAAACTGCAATATATATAATTGTTGATTGACTTACTTTTATAATCAAATGTCTTATAATTGGTTGTTCAGCATCAATACCCCTAGATTTACATGTATAAATATAAATGCTGAAGCGGTCTCAGATTGGAACAGAATAAAAGCTGCTCAGCATCATATCATACAGGTGTTGAGTACTTTTCTGTTCACCAGTTTACTGAAAAATCAAGGAAGATCTGACTGACATTGTGTCACGACTAGTATAGCGTACCTGCTATCGTTGGCAATACTCGGAGGAAGGTGCGGAGTCTAACGTGCCCCTGGTGTTCACCAGGGACCCCCGCAAGGAGGTATGGGCTTAGCTGCAGGAAACACGCAGGTCGCGGTCCTTCCACGAGTCAGATAGCGAAGTACGAGAGGAATGTCAGACAGGCCGGGTCGGCAACGGTGCGGGCAATGCAGGTACACAAGGAGAATCCGAAGGGGTAGTGAGTCAAGCCGGGTCGATAACGTTCTGACAGCGAGGTACAAAAGGGAGATCCAAAAGGGTAGTTAAGGCAATCCGGGTCACAATGGTCACAGGCAAACGGCAATAAACTGGAGGAAGGAAACGGTCAGGACACAGATAATCACAGGAACACTGGAACGCTGGAGGACAGGAAAGGACCTGAAACTCTGGCACAGGAGGTGGGGTCAGAGAGGCTTAAATAGTGCTGCTAGCCAATGCCCTCAACACTAGTAGTGCTGTCATACTCCAGCGCCGTAGCGCTAGTCATCCTTTAGCGCCGTAGCGCTATCTTCATGCAGCGTCCCGTTGCCTAGCAACGGGAACACTTTCAAGTCTGTAGCTGGCCGGCCGGGCGGAAGGGGAAGTGACGCGTCTGGTTGCTAGGCAACCAGACGTGCTATGCAGACGAGCGGGCGGCCGCCGAGCGGCGCCTGACACATTGAAGGTGATTGATAGAAGTATCGGTGAACCCCGATACCCCAACATTTCTGGGGGCTAGAGTCCGAGATGCCCCAATATCTCCACACCTGACGCCAGACTCCACTGATGTCCTGAGAACTGCTGAACTAAATTCCGTACGGTGAGTAAGAAAAGTGTAGATTTCTACTATCTTACTCAGTTCAGTATTTCATTGTATGTCTAAGGAAAGTCAGTAGAGGTGATTAGAGGGTATTCTATGAACTCAATGTTCAGTCAGAGGAAAGGATAATGAAATTATAAATGTATGGATACTGTAGATTATGATGGATGTAGACAATTTGAGTTAGAAGATAATAAGAGAGGTGTATGTAAGAATTGTACCTGCTGCATTGTTCTTAGAAAATATTCAGGTTGCAAGGGACCTAGAGTAGAGGGTGTTACAACTACAAATGCATATTACGTTTTTTTAAGTAATGAAAAAGAACTATATTGTACGTTAGGGTGCCATTTGAGTGAAGAAATACTACATACTGGCCACAAAATTATATGTTACCAGATTATAAACCTATATGTCCATACACTGACTTGAGGGGAAGAATCGGATCAGCCATAAGTGCCAGCCTTTTAATCTAAAGCCGATAAAACTCACATCTGTGGGTAAATGTATTAAAGGGAAGTTCCCTTTACAAGGCAGCGCCGCTTTAAATTTAAACACCGAAGACGCCGAACTCACGGGTGTTGAAGAACCCTGAGCTTAATACATTTACCCCCTGGTGTTCCTATGGCAGACTAGGAGGTAAAAGATTAAAGACACTTGTAGTCTGTACAAAGGGGAAAATGATATTACCTTATTCCGCTTACAAGACATTGTATCCCCGATACTGACAGTACTGTGACCAGTAACCCAGCAATGGGGGCACAGAATATTAAGATGCCTATTATAGGTAAACCCATAGATATAATGAAGGAGAGAGAATGTAGTAAAGCTCTTGAAAGAATTCATAAAGGCGGCACGTTTAGCTCAATGTGTCCAATGGCACTCCCCACCTGGGACCAGGGTCTAAATTGATATAGAGTCAGATCTATTAGGAGGCTCACCGATTTGTTCTATCCTCTGGCTTTCAGCTGCACAGCGTCCAGCCCCCTCTCGAACTCACCCAGTAATAGCCGTCTGTCTAACAATCTGGTCTCAGTGTAGTAGAATGGCATCTCTATCTCCTGCTCCACAGATACTTATACCTCTTTGGTTGAATCCAGCTTTTACACCAGGCCTATCACATTCTATGTACACAAAATAGGCAGGGGAAGGTAAATTATTACTGCTAAACCACATAACAAGGACTCTAACGTTCCCTCAGTTCTCAGAGTTGACTGAACGGTGCGGGTTTGCGATGGGACAGTTCCACCAATACTTACAAATCAGACATTATCACCAACAGGTTAAGGTTCAGTTATCTGCTAGACCCCCCACTGTGTTTGAAAACCTATGCCTATTGGGACCATCCTCAAAAGGTCTAATCTCAACGCTATATAATGCCCTACTCCCCCACTCCATGGAGACCAAGGACCGTTTTCAGACACAGTGGGAGGCAGATTTGGGAACGTCTCTAGACCCAGAAGAATGGTCAGACATCTATGAGTGGACAGCATGTTGTTCCATAAATGTCCGTATTAAAGAAAATGCCAATAAATTGCTGCATAGATGGTACTACATTCCCTCTAGGCTGTATATTATATACCCTCAAACAAGTCCAACATGTTGGAGAGACTGTGGCCACATTGGCACCTTCATACACACATGATGGGACTGCCCCAAATTGCGCCCGTTCTGGACAGAAGTTCTTGCATTAGCAACAGCTATTCTCAATACTCCTGTGCCCTCTGATCCTAAGCACGTTTTATTGCCTCTACCTCTCCCAGACCTTCCAACACACTCCCATAAGCATCTTCGGCATATAATCAGCGTAGCTACTTGTCAAATAGCTGCCTACTGTAAGAACCCCACACCTTCAATGCTCCAAATGGTCTGTGGTCGAATTTGGCACACCTATCAGATGGAACACATCACCAGCGTGCTTAGGGGTTCCTCCGTGTCCTTCAACAAAGTCTGGTCTCCCTGGGCCTCATATTACAACCAACCCCTGCTTCAATTTTAGTTGATTCGTTACTGGAAATACCAGATTGAACTGATATCTTCTGCCAAAAGCATTAAAGCGTGAATTCCCCCTACCTTCCCCTAACCCTCCCACTATGTTCTTCCCCCCCCCCATCTTGCCCTGTACCACCCTCTTACTCCCTCTTCTTTATCTTCTCCCCCTTATTTGCATAATTGAAAACAAATTAACATCTTCATGGTACTATGCTGATACGAAGCTGAAGTTATATTGTAAAAGCTCTGTGAGAGAATATCATACATATTGTGTAATGTATATGTGCATTTGTCATCCCACTAATGTACCTTTCAAGAATTTTCTATTTTGTAATACTGTTCAAGATAAGATGTTACTAATAAAACGTATTTAAAAAAAAAAAAAAAAAGAATTCATAAAGTACTCAAGAGAGCAGGATTTTAGGATCTCCCCCAGAAGGGACATTAAACTTGGAGAAATGTCTCAGTTTTATTTGAATAATAAGTGTGAGGATACCACCCTTAGCTGGGATGGAAGTTACCCTCTGTGGGATTCAACTCACTCGGGTAGACCAGGATATATCCAAAATAAGACTTTATTACGACAGCACAACACCACAAGACGTTCACAAGTTACAGGGTAAATGGTAGCATGTATCCTCCAGCAGCCTCCTGCAGTCAGCACTCCAAAGTAATTATCTCTGTCTCTTTCAGGGTCTTATCCTCCCGCAATATTACCACTACCGATTAGCAAAACAGGGTGTTCCCCAGCCTGCGATACTGGCTCACACCTCCCCTGTCCTGGTAGGGTTTCCTCCAACGGCACCACAATGCCTGGCCCAGAGTCTTTTTCACTGATGTTTTCTACACCAGGATCCTCCAAACTAGAATAGCTCCCCTGGCATTCTCCTCGCCCTTTATTATTTTCTGTATACACAGGACGTAGGGTCAAATGTCTCAAACCTCCCCTTTACAGAAGGGGTCTCCCAGTCAACACTTTAGCTGCTAGACATACTGTCCCTGTTATCTTGATTAGACAATAGAATGACTTGACTCAATTAGCTGTTTTGGCTGGATACACTACACATGGGGTTACAATATTACACCAGGGAATGACACTGCACGCTTACATGAAACAATAGGACTTTTGACACATTGTATCAGCATTGTATTAAGCCATCTGAATCTGTGATACATTTTGATACAATAACATTTATATTGATACATATTGATACATTTCCCAATGCTATTTCACCCAATATATTACTGTGGAGGCACATTGCATATCATTTACAAGTTCTAACCTCATTACCTCTCAGATTACTTGTTGACCTAGCTAATTAACATGGGCTGCCAGCTGGTTAACTCCGACATTGTTCTGATTACAAACCAAATCTCAGCTGCACCTCATACATTAGACATTTGAGACAAATGGTAATTACATTAGCTAACACAAGCAAACTTACTGATTTTGTCCTGTTATTTTCACACAGTATGGCAATATTCTTTATATTTATACTACATACAATATTGCAGGTAATAGCAAGGGCAAAATGTACCTAATAACATTAAATAATAATACACATAATACACCGATGCTCTGGTGTATATACTTAGACTGGGCCAAGGATTAAAAAGTACATTAAACTATGAGAAACGGGTGATGAATACAAAGTTCTCAGTCCAGTAGCACCCCGTTTCTTCACAATAAGGAATGGATAAATAGGCTTGGCTATGAAGATCAGATCAATGTGTGGATATGCTAAATGTATGTTTGATGCTGCGCAGCTGAAAGAGTGAAATGTGCTCCCCCCCTTATTCTGTGTAAAAGATTTCAGTGTGTTGAGATAAGAAGAATAATATATTGAAGCTAACTTGTATTTAGTCTAATGCTGGGACTTGTACTTCCACAGCAGTAGGCTGGAAGATATCAGTTCATTTGTTCTCTCTCTGTATGCTCCGTCTTACTGCGTGTGAGGGAGATCTGTGTATGTCTGTCTTGTCCGTTTTTTTTTTTAAAAGATACATGTTTCAAGGTTGAAAAAGTTGTACATTTTGTAAATATAATGCATTGCTTAATTGTAAGCTTTAGAAGAGATGCGAAACAAGTGTTGAAATGTTTGGTCCGGCATTGCAGGATTCAGTGGACGGACAAGTTGGTTGAGGTCCAACAAGCCGTTTCTGTATAATAATTTTGTTTCTGAAGTTGAGAAAAATAGCTTTCACTTTAAGTTAAAAGAGAACTCTGGGAGTGAGCTTTTACATGCAGCTATCAAGCAGTTTTAATCTGTGTGAAAATGGTGCTGATAAATGTTCTCAGAAATCAAGAGGGTTTGTTATGCCCATAAAGAAATGTTACGAGATAAAATGTCTGTGAGTGAGACTTAAGTGAATATGTTTGTACTTTCAACACGAAAATCACAGAATCTGGAAATATGTGTGAATATTTGATGACGGGAGATTCTGTTGAGAAAATGCTGAGTGATTTGCAGACACAATGTGAGGTGTCTAACGAGAGTACTCTGATTTATGAGGAGCAGTGTTGCTTTTAAAATGGCTGAATGCTTAGAAAGTTTTCCGGGGGCCGTTGGTGAATGAATGATTGTTTCTTCCTGGATTTGAATGGAGTCATTCAAGGAGGCTGTACTAGGTGATGATGAGAAAAGGAGTGGCTTTAAACACTCGTCCAGGTCACGTCACTCTGACATTCCCTGTTTGTGAGATTAGGGACTGGCCCTTTGAGGAAATCATTTTTTTTCATGGCATGGAACGCATGGCATCACAGTTAAGCTACAGAGAGAAACTATTCAAAAAAGTGTCTTATTAGCAGCTGTTCACTGCACAAAAATGTTTACTGGTTACCTGATAATAGTGTACTGAAATTGACAAGCATGTTACTTGCAATACACACTGATTGGGAAATGAGAATTAATGATAGTTACTGTAATCCCTAATGAATAAATGTTAATCTCTATGCAAAAGTTTTTTTTCTCTCTCTTCACAGACGGTCTCCTGCTCCAAAGACCCTTTCAATCCAGATTGAATTTATCCAACTTCCAATGAATAGAAGTTGGAATGAAGGATTTAACGAACGTAGACTCTGCTGAGTAATGATTACCTTGGTTTGGAAAGAGATATTAGAGTTTATGGGCTATTCGCATAGCAAATGTATGAACTAGGTGGTTTTTCTGTATGTCGTAGAAGGTCAGAAGGAATGTTTTTAAAGAAAAAAGGAGAAATGGACTAACATTGTTGAATATGAAATATTGTTTGGGTTTGTTTTTGGGGTTTTTTTTTAACCAAATTTTACATTAGGTGGTTTGAAAGAAAGTAATGCAATGTAGTGTCAAATTATGGTAGATAACAAGAAGTTTTTATTTTTATCCTCATAATAGTATTGAGGCAATCAGTGTTGTAAACACATTCACTGCCCTTATTTACTGTATTATAATAGTCATATACTGCAAGTACTTCTTTGTATCTTGGGTATGGTAATGCATTGTTGGGAATTCAATGTTTGTACATAAATTAAAAAAAGGGACTTAAGACTTTATGAGCTATTATCCATGCTCCTGCATTAGCATTTCTTAGATAGTAAGCCATTTACACTCTCCGTTGAGCAGGACCAAATGTTTAACCAGTTTTAAGCTAAAGTAACTTCAGCACCAGCACTAGCTTTGCCAGATTATGACAGAGCTACTTAAGCACATGAAGATGAAGGTTTCAATTGAGATAATGCCCCACATCGCAGACTGTTTAAGACCAGATTCCTTAATGACCATTCTGAAACATATCATCAACAATTGTTCCTTACAAGACCAGAAGCAGCGATAATGGAAATGCAATCCATGCTCCAAGTCCTAGAAGGTATAGAAGACTGGAAAAAGGTGAAGCAGAGGAAAGTCAAAGACAAGTCCCAAATCATTCATGTGGTCCAAGAAAATCAAGACTGGAAGGTTCGTACAGACACAAGAGGTGCACCTGAGCAACAAATAAAGGAAAAAGGAAACATGACTCTGGAAGAAATTAAAAAACAAGGAGTTTGTTTCTTTTGCAAACAGAGAGGCCACATGAAAAGAGATTGCATTAAGCATAAGAAATGGCTTGAAAGAAGAAATCAACAAGCTACAGACCAACAACTGGCATAGGAAATTGGCACTCCAACGTACTAAAATCAAACGCTGAAAGATGACTTGACTAAAGGCCTAGTGAATGTCATATTACCTAATGGTCAAGAATGTGAGTGTCTAATTGATACTTGAGCAAGCCGCACTGTATAAAGAAAACAGGAGGTACCTCAACAACTATTACCAGAAATTGATTTACCTGCTTCAGGCCTAGCAGGAAAAGAAGTAGAATTAACAGAAAGTAAACCAGTCGCACTTTTAGTAGGTGAAGAGAAAATTCAAGTAGCAATACTGTCACGATCTGCCCTCAGCTTATGCATTACATGCTGCTTTGCATGGCAGCTCCTGCCCTTTGTGTCCTATTATTGTATTGTATTGCAGCAGTACCTCTGATTACCAGAGGTGCTGCTATTATGCCTTTCTTGTTTGCCTTAGGGGTTAACTTGTTCACCAATTATCCCATGCACCTGGGTGTGGTTTTCCCTTTATATACCTGTCACTCCCAGCACACAGGGCTGGTTATTGTTGTCCCATCCTGTGATGTCCTTTCCTGTTGTCCAATCCTGATGTAATTTCCTGTTGTCCTTACCTGATTGTTTCTGGACATTCATGCTACTTTCTGCATCAGCTGAAACCTGGTATTTATCACTGCTACTTATTACCTGTTGTTAATACCTCTCTGCAAATAAACACAGAGTGTTTTCACCAAATTCGTGACTCCTAGCTGTACTTCTGTTTGAGATCCGTGACAGTATGACCAGCCCAAAAAAACAGCTTTGGAGTCAGGTGAAAGTTTTGTTTTATTCTGGGACTTTTTTGCTGCAATCAAGTTTTCATTTGTCTTTTGCAACATGTCTGTTTTACCAATCATGGAATTACCACTGCTACAAACCTTACAAATGGACATTATATTGCTACGCTCCCAGCTGGCTAAATTTTCCACTTTGCTTTTGGACCCACTCAGGAGACTATCAGAGACTGTTTTACTGAAATCTAATACTGTTGATTTGACCCAGCCAACTCTGTCTGCTGCTGAATCCGTGCCGCCAACACCTTGCAATAATACCATGTCAAATTTGCATTTAACTAACAACTGCAGTTTAACTAATGCCCGGTTCACAAGTGGGCCACGCCCTCATCTGACCGAAGTGGAGCGACAGCGCAGAATAACCAACAAACTGTGTCTCTACTGTGCCAGCAATGCACATTTCTTGCAGGACTGTCCTGTCCGTAGACCACGTCAGCTTACTGAACCATCTCCTGTTGTTTCCTCTCGGCACTCCAAATCTGTTTATGCTCCAGCATTCCTGTTCTCTGCGAAGAGACCCAATCTGCCAGCTCCAGCCGCCTGTCCTGAGGCACCCACTCCCTCTGTCTCCTGTGCCGAGGTGCCAGCCTCTGTCTCCTGTGCCGAGGTGCCAGCCTCTGTCTCCTGTGCCGAGGTGCCAGCCTCTGTCTCCTGTGCCGAGGTGCCAGCCTCTGTCTCCTGTGCCGAGGTGCCAGCCTCTGTCTCCTTTGTCGAGGTGCCAGCCTCTGTCTCCTGTGCCGAGGTGCCAGCCTCTGTCTCCTGTGCCGAGGTGCCAGCCTCTGTCTCCTGTGCCGAGGTGCCAGCCTCTGTCTCCTGTGCCGAGGTGCCAGCCTCTGTCTCCTGTGCCGAGGTCACATCATCTGCCTCCTGTGCCGAGGTCACATCATCTGCC
This sequence comes from Mixophyes fleayi, assembly GCF_038048845.1. NCBI lineage: Eukaryota > Metazoa > Chordata > Amphibia > Anura > Limnodynastidae > Mixophyes > Mixophyes fleayi. Next base: position 119,204,039 of record NC_134407.1, on the reverse strand, counting down.
TCCTGTGCCGAGGTCACATCATCTGCCTCCTGTGCCGAGGTCACATCATCTGCCTCCTGTGCCGAGGTCACATCATCTGCCTCCTGTGCCGAGGTCACATCATCTGCCTCCAGCTCTGAGGTCACATCATCTGCCTCCAGCTCTGAGGTCACATCATCTGCCTCCAGCTCTGAGGTCACATCATCTGCCTCCAGCTCTGAGGTCACATCATCTGCCTCCAGCTCTGAGGTCACATCATCTGCCTCCAGCTTGGAGCCTGCCGCCACTGTGTCCGGTCCTGAGCCTGCCGCCACTGTGTCCGGTCCTGAGCCTGCCGCCACTGTGTCCGGTCCTGAGCCTGCCGCCACTGTGTCCGGTCCTGAGCCTGCCGCCACTGTGTCCGGTCCTGAGCCTGCCGCCACTGTGTCCGGTCCTGAGCCTGCCGCCACTGTGTCTGGTCCTGATCCTGCTGCCACTGTGTACGGTTCCGAGTCTCCTGCCGCTGTCTCTGTTCCTGAGCTCCAGTTTGCTCCAGAGGGGGCGCTGCCCTTCCAGTCTGCTCCAGAGGGGGCGCTGCCCTTCCCGTCTGCTCCAGAGGGGGCGCTGCCCTTAAAGACTTCTCCAGAGGGGGTCCTGTCCCTCCAGTCTGCTCCAGAAGAGTTGCCAGTCCATGCGGTCCAGCCCGAGTTGCCAGTCCATGCGGTCCAGCCCGAGTTGCCAGTCCATGCGGTCCAGCCCGAGTTGCCAGTCCATGCGGTTCAGCCCGAGTTGCCAGTCCAGGCGGTTCAGCCCGAGTTACCACTTGGTGCTGTCTGCCCTCAGGCTTCTCAAAGTGCTGTCTGCCCTCAGGCTTCTCAAAGTGCTGTCTGCCCTCAGGCTTCTCAAAGTGCTGTCTGCCCTCAGGCTTCTCAAAGTGCTGTCTGCCCTCAGGCTTCTCAAAGTGCTGTCTGCCCTCAGGCTTCTCAAAGTGCTGGCAAGCCTGCCGCCCAGTCCGGGCCTGCTCCCAAGCCTGCCGCCCAGTCCGGGCCTGCTCCCAAGCCTGCCGCCCAGTCCGGGCCTGCTCCCAAGCCTGCCGCCCAGTCCGGGCCAGCTTCCAAGCCTGCCGCCCAGTCCGGGCCAGCTCCCAAGCCTTCCGCCCAGTCCGGGCCAGCTCCCAAGCCTTCCGCCCAGTCCGGGCCTGCTGCCAAACCTTCCGCCCAGTCCGGTCCCGCTGCCAAGCCAGCCGCCCAGTCCGGGCCCGCTGTCAAGCTCGCTGCCAAGCCTGCCGCCCAGTCTGGGTCTCCTGTCAAGCCTGTTGCCAAGTCCGAACCATCCGTTGCCGAGGGTGCCAAGTCTGAGCTGCCACCTACCTTTGAGGGGCACCTTTCTCAATTTAGTGCTCTACTGAGGTTTTGTGCTTCTTATTTCCCCTCAGTACCTAGCCTTGTCAGTGACCCAAAGAGGCAAGTTTTGTTTTTATTAACAAATTTTAGAGGAGAGGCTATGGAATGGGCGAACCCTTTGATTGAGACTAATCACCCCACCCTATCTGACTTACCACTATTTGTCGAGGCAGTGATCAACAAGTTTTCACCAACACCTCCCGCTATGCCATCTTATGGGGCCTCCGTATTGTCACCAGTACCACCCATCTCACCTGGCCAAGAGATAGCTTTGTGCTCCACTCAGTTGGCTCAGGCCCCAATTCCGAGAAAGTCCCGTAAGAGAGGAGGACATAAGAGGAGAGGAGGTTCTGCAGTTCTTGAACTGGCAACTGGCATGGTCTCCTTTGCCTTTTCGCCCTTGGACGAGGACTTTTCTGCCGGGCCCCCAATTGTAGACTATGATTCCGATGAACTCAGACATTTCTGGTAATTAGGCGTCTGGAATCCGCCCTTAAGGGAGGGGGTACTGTCACGATCTGCCCTCAGCTTATGCATTACATGCTGCTTTGCATGGCAGCTCCTGCCCTTTGTGTCCTATTATTGTATTGTATTGCAGCAGTACCTCTGATTACCAGAGGTGCTGCTATTATGCCTTTCTTGTTTGCCTTAGGGGTTAACTTGTTCACCAATTATCCCATGCACCTGGGTGTGGTTTTCCCTTTATATACCTGTCACTCCCAGCACACAGTGCTGGTTATTGTTGTCCCATCCTGTGATGTCCTTTCCTGTTGTCCAATCCTGATGTCATTTCCTGTTGTCCTTACCTGATTGTTTCTGGACATTCATGCTACTTTCTGCATCAACTGGAACCTGGTATTTATCACTGCTCCTTATTACCTGTTGTTAATACCTCTCTGCAAATAAACACAGAGTGTTTTCACCAAATTCGTGACTCCTAGCTGTACTTCTGTTTGAGATCCGTGACAAATACAATTTCTCACTACCTCATCTTGTCCCTATAATCTGTTGGGAGCACATGCACTTTCAAAGATACAAGCCAGTATCAAATACACCCCAACTGGAGTAAAACTCACAAGTCAACTCCCATTTCCAGTCCAAGAAGTGCTTACAGCAGCAATCTACATGCTAGAGCAGATTAGCACATGTCACAAGGATAAGACTGTTAATCTACCAAATTGGCTGAACATAGTACCAGACAAGATATGGTCCAAAGGAAAACAGGATGTGGGTACACTTAAAGTAAGTCCTGTTAAACTTACACTAAAACCAGGAACACATCATGTCTCAATTAAACAGTACCCACTTGCTGCAGCTCAAACCAAAGCGATCTCAGAACAAATACAAAGATACCTACAAATAGGGATGTTAAGAAGTTGCTCTCCTTATAGCACAACCCTATTCCCAATAAAGAAACGACATGTCTGATGTGGGGTGCAATACCAGATGGTTTATGACCTAAGAGAGGTCAACAAAAGATTAGTGATCAACACTCCCATTGTGCCCAACCCCCACACTTTGCTTAATCAGATACCTCCAAATGCAAAATGGTTTTCAGTAATTGACTTGGCAAACGCTTTATTCTCAGTCCCAATTACAGAAGATAGTCAACTTCTTCTAGTCTTCACCCATGATGGAAACCAATACTGTTGGACAAGACTGCCTCAAAGAGGAGCCACCAGCCCATCAGAATTTTCAGAGGCAATGGCACTAATTCTCCAAGGATGGAGGCCTATTAATCCAACTACTCAACTTATCCAATATGTGGATGATCTTATGGTGGCTGCGGAAACTGAAGAAGAATGCAAAGCCGAAACACTGTCATTACTTTGTTTCCTGGCTGAGCAAGACTGCAGAGTATCACCAAGCAAGTTGGAAAATAAAATTTTTAGGACATTGTGTCGCTGCAGGAGCAAGACATCTTACAACTGAAAGAGTTTAACTGAAATTGAAAATGCAGTGCAATCCATAAAATATGCCGTCTCTACTGCACCAGCACTTTGACTTCCAGACTACCTGAAACCATTCACATTGTTCTGCCAAGAGCAGTCAGGACATGCTCTAGGAGTCCTCATACAGAAACGTGGAACAAAACAAAGGCCACTGGCCTATTATTCTGCACAACTCGATCCAGTTATAAGAGGCTCTCCATCATGTATAAAAGCAGTAGCAGCATGCACTTGTTATTCAAGTTCCACATGCAGTCACAGAAATTCTCACTCAAGCAAGGACAATACATTTGTCTGCAGCTAGACTAATTAAATATGAGGTAGCCTAGCTTAGCGCCTCATACGTAACAATTACTAGATGTACAGTCCTCAATCCAGCAACCCTGCTCCCCATTGATGATTCAGAAGAGTGGAGTAAGGGGAGTCACAAAGGAGGTGAATCATCAGACAGGGGATATGAGGACCTGAGTGAAGCATCTGAAGAAGAAACTGAAGAAGCTGAAGAAATACACACAAAAATTTTCACATGACTGTTTGGAACTTATGACATTAGAAACTTCAACTTTACATAATGTCACTGGCACACCACTTTTAAATGCAACCCTAACTCTTTTTGTAGATGGATCTAGATACTATGTGGATGGAGTTCCATACACAGGTTATGCCATCACTACTGAGGAAGAGGTGCTTGACTCGGAAACACTGTCTAATGGAGCATCAGCACAAGAAGCAAAAATGATAACTCTAACTAAGGCTTGTGTATATGCAGAAGGATAAATAGCCAATGTATATACAGATTCACGTAATGCCTGGGGAGTGGCGCTTTCGGGAGATTTCGGTCCCAATTTAAAAAGTAGAGACTTTTCAAGGGTCAAATGGAAAACCCATCAAACACACCAACTTAATCAATGAGCTATTTAGAGAATTGGAACTCTCTAAACAAGTGGGAATTATAAAAGTTCAAGCTCACACTAAAGAACAAACTCCAGAAGCAAGATGTAAAAATTTTGCAGATCACACAGCAAAAAAAAAGGCAGCCCTCCAACAAAAGAATACTACATTTCTAGTAGACTCAATGGAAGGTGATGCAGATAAATTTCAATTTCCAGACCTACAAAGCTTTAAAGACTTTCAGAAACAAGCATCAAAGGAAGAAAAGAAAAAGTGGGATGAGCTTGATGAGCAAGGAATATGGTCAAAGGAAAATAAATGGTGCCTACCAATAGCTTTATACCAAGTAATGACTCAAATTGCACATGGACAAGTACATCATTCCAAAGAAGCAATGACTAATAGGGTATGGAAAAACTGGATTGCCCCTGGATTCAACTCTGCGGCCACAAACTAAGGGCAGCTTGCTGGATATGTGGAATACACAATCCAGGTCAAAGAGTAAAGACCCCAGGAGGAAGCATTCCAAAGGCTTTCTATCCCTTTCAGAGACTTCAGATCGATTATATACAACTTCCTAAATGTGGTACCTACGAGTATGTGTTAGTAGGAAAAGCTACTGCCAAAAATACAGCAAATAAATTAATCTCAGAAGTCATCTGTAGATATGGCATACCTGAAGTTATTGAATCAGATACAGGTACAACCTTTACAGGAGAGATAATGAAGCATGTAATGAAGGACTTGGGAGTATCACAAGCTTTTCACACTCATTATAAGTGGGCGTGTACAAAGGCTTAATGGTGACATTAAATTGAAACTACAGAAAATGATGCAAGAAACCAAAAAGACTTGGTTAGAATGTTTACCAATAGTTCTGTTTAACATTAGAACTACACTTATGAAGAGACACAGGTTTAGCACCAAATGAGATACTGTTTGGCACTGCACACAGAACAGGCTGTTATTTTCCATAGCAACTACAGCATGTACGTGGTGATTTGTTGAACTATGTTGCCATATTACAGAAACAACTAACTGAAATACATGGTGAAGTGTTCTCTTCCATTCCAGACCCTAATTTTGATACAGGTACCGACAGACTGCAATCTGGGGACTGGGTGGTCATGAGAAAGCACATCAGGAGACGTCTTGAACCCAGATACAAGGTTCTTTATCAAGTCCTGTTGACAACTCCCATGGCAGTGAAAGTACAGGGAAATGACACCTGGATTCACGCATCACACTGCAAAGTCTTCAAATCAGGGGAGTCTTGTTCTGATAAATATAAATGTACTGTCTTATGCAGGATTTACCGCTAGGCAACCTAGACACCAGCCTTGGGCCTAGCGGCTCTCTGGGGGCCCAGTTGGGGGGGACAAAACAGAAAAAAAGAAAAATATGACATGACAGGGTCATGTGGTCGCAGCGGTCACATGGTACAGGAGCTCCATCACTTCTTTTCGGTCCGTGGGAGGGGGCTGGGGGGGCACATGGGAGGGGGCTGGGGGGGGCCCAAACCAATATCTTGCCTAGGGAACCATGAGGTCTAAATCCGGCTCTGGTCTTATGGTATTGATATGTCTTACCAGAACAGTTATGACTGAAGTATGGATCAAGGCCTCCCTAACCCAGTGTAAAATAGACAGATAAGAAAAAAAAAAAATTTCTATGTCACTGTGAGAAACATATGGAAAGGAGTGCTCAATAATTTGCACTCATAGGAGAGTAAACTCTGAAAATTCCTTTGTGGATGTATAACCTCATTAGCAAAGTGGTCAGTAATGATTAATTTTGGATATTGGGAATATTGCCATTAGTAGCAAAGGGTTTGGCAATCCTGCTCATTGTATATGGGGTAGAGAAAATTGTTATATGGCTGATTAAGAAATTTATGACACTTGATTGTTGTTCCTGCAGGAAAAAAAAACATTACTGCTTCATGAACCAGTAATGATCACAGAAATTTCTACAAGTTTAATGCCTGAGACAAACAGTGAGCATTATGAACAATGGTCAACAATCAAATCAAATACCTGCACAGCCTGCAAGAAGAGATTGACAGTGACTATCGAGAAACCAGAATGAAAATTTATATTCTTATTGTAAAGTATTGATGAGAATCCTAGGGCAGGCATGGACCCTGGGTCAGATACTAAGTTGGTTAAAAAAAAACATATCAGCAGCATGGACAGACAATTGTAAGATGAAATTGAAAAATTAATTGTCACATCATTAGTGGGACATATTTGTTAATGGATCTTATTCCAATGAATATCTTGATTCATCCACTAATGTGATCTATACTCGACTTTAGTGAATAACCTTAACGGCTATTAATTTCTTTTTTCTTTCCTTTTTTTTAACTATTAATATTTTTTATTTAAGTTTGTGGTCCGGACCACTGTGTGCTAATAGGCAGTTTCTATACTAGCGCAATTAGCGCTGTTTAATCATCATTATTATAGCGTTATTACCAAACACACTGTTAAAGCTCTTTTTTATGCAATACTGTTATTGGTGATTCTTTCAAGTCTGCATTGCTTTTATTTATATGTGTGGTATTACCATCTAATTAGGGAGTTTGTTATTTCATTGGGGGATTAATACACTGATTGATGTTTTATGCTCAATGTTTTGGATTGTTTTATTTTATGTATTTAATAGTATTAACTGTTGGACCAGCGTTTACTCAAGACACACCAAGCAGCAGAGGGCGCTATATTAAGCTGACTCGTTCCAGCATTCCGGCAGTTCCGGATTTAACCCAAACCCCAAAAATATCAGCATCCTACCTGTTGACACATCAACCACTTTACAGTGGCATTTATTACAAAGGTGGCTGTAAGGAAAAGAGGCTTATTTTACACAAACGTAGCCAATGTTTAATGTTTTATATATATATCCACAAATAAATGTGAACACCCCCCCAAAAAAAAATATGTATTAAGATGTATGTATGTTGTGCATATTTAGTTGTGATTATTTTAAACGAACAATGCATTTTGAACAGTTTAATTGTTGTTTTAGCTAACTGTTTTGGACTTAAACATGACCCTGAGCTGCATTAACTTTGAGCAACGAGTTGAGACACAATTGTACTTAACTATCCTACACAGATGGAGGGAACGCCTACTCTTCTGAAGTCCTAAGTAATTACGCCTACTCTTCTCAACTTATTTACAATCTCCACGCATTCCCCTCCTATTCCCCGCCCTTTTGTCTCAAGTGGTCAACCAACTTCGCAAATCCATTTGAGACACGGATTCCATTCCGCAACGGATATTCTCACTTTGCGCACCGGATTGTTGTGGTTTCCGCAGCGTTATGCCATATTTCGTGCGTGCGCAGACACTATTATCGTATTATCCGCAAAATGTGGAAGATCCGTTGCTTGATGAATCAGGCCCAGTGTTTTTATCCTCCACCCCAAGCACTACAACAAATCACAGCAAACCAATCACACCCATGTGGAACACCTGTGTGTGTGCTAAAAGAGGATCCCAGGAAATCTTTAACCTTGTCTGCAGCCTTATATACATATAATAACTTTTTGTCCCTTGGGTGTCCGCTGCAAGCCACTAAAAACATAAACATATATTTACACATCTCCCTGTAAGATCTCTCTAGCTATGTTAGTTTCCCAAAGGAAAGAAAGGCTTCTGTCACACGCCGGTCTCATAGTTAGGTGCCGGCGCTGTGACTTTCCCTTTAAGAACCATGAGTCTGCTTGCTTCTGCCTCAGAGACATTACTTTCACAGGTGTTCCTGGCTACTGTGATCTGGACCTCCTCCCAAACCTCATTGGTCCTGGATCACTATATTAACCTCCCATGGTTATGGGCTCATTGCCTGTTCTTTGTGTTACTCTGATTGCATTTGGATCTGGCTGTATACCTCTCCTTCCGTGTGCTGTTTACCTGCAAGCTGCAAACTCCTCACTGCTGTTCATCTGCAAGCTGCAAACTTCTCACTGCTGTTCACCTGCAAGCTGCAAACTTATCACTGCTGTTCAGCTGCAAGCTGCAAACTCATCCATGCTATTCACCTGCAAGTTGTAACTTCTTACCTCTGTTCATCTACAAGCTGCAAACTCCTCACCGCTGTTCACCTGCAAGCTGGAACTTCTGTCCGCTATTCATCTGCACGCTGAACGAGTTTCGTGAGTTGTTGCTAAACCTGTGCTTTGTCTATTGGTTCAACTTTACTGCTGGCTGGCTAAGATCGCTGCATCTCACTGTTAGAGCTACTATCAAGTTACCTGTCACCTGTAGTTCCACGTCTGACACGGGTTATCCTTACTCTGCTGTTACCTGGTTACTGGACTGTTATTGTGAACTACTTGTTGTGCCGGTGGCTAGTACTTGGGCTCAAGTTGTGTGTCTTTGTTCAGTTGCTCCAGACTACAGCGAACTTACCATTGCAGTTACAACGAATCCTGCTACCTGTAGTTTCACGCATGATTCAGATACTACTCACGTCTCTGCTAATTCTAGGCAACATTCTACTGCATGTGTCAGTGTTCATCCAAGTCCTTGGGTGATGTTTAACGCTTACTGCTTTACTTAATAAGAATCAGCGATTCCAGTACCACCTGCTATGTTGAGTCATCTCTACTCTCGGATCAGCTAAGTTCTATATACTACTCTGTTTGGACTGTATGCTGTACCAGTGATTCACATTCATCTGCTGTGTGGTTCTCTATTGGATCCTAGTGTTCTTGTTTATCATCACTGCGTTGAACTGTATATCATCTCATCTCATGCTGTTGCCAAGGGTTACCGACTATGAAGTAGCATATGTGAATTATGTCTGCATTACTACGAATTGCTGTGTATTCATTTCTGCAAATATATTTATATATATCTATTCTTGTTGTACCAACATTCCATATACTACGTTGCAGCACTACTACTTTCTCTGTGTTATTATTTATGCTTGTAAGCCGTGAACTTATCCTGTGAATATCAGTGTATTCTGCCTCCACCATCCTCGATAGTGAGGCATAAACCTCAGAGCCGTGACAGTAAGAACAGGCCTAATGTCTGATCCCCCGGTGGAGCCTTCTGCGAAGGATATGCTACAGCATCTAGTTGCCCGAGTTGAACAGCAGAACAACACACAGCGTCAGTTGCTACATTGTCTACAGTCACTTGCTGGGCGTCTGGACACGCTTCAAACAAATCAACCCGCAGTGCCTGTTTCTCCTCCTGAGCAACTTTCAGGACATCAGGCTTCCCTTGTGACTTTCTCTACGCTCAGGTTACCTACTCCGGCCAAGTTTGATGGAGACCCTAAATTGTGTTGTGCCTTTATCAATCAGTGTTCAATTCAATTTGAGCTTCAACCGCAAAATTTTCCCACTGATAGAGCTAAATTGGCCTATATGGTCTCGCTACTGAATGGCCAAGCCTTAGCCTGGGCTTCCCCACTGTGGGAGAGGGATGATCCGCTTCTTTCTAATTATGCATCCTTTTTGTTGACGTTCCGTCGGATTTTCTATGAATCCGGGTGACTCTCCTCCGACTCCATGGCTATACTCCGTTTACGCCAAGGAAATCATTCAGTGGCCCAATATGTCATTGAATTCCGCACTCTATCTTCTGAATTGTCTTGGAACGATGAAGCATTGGTGGCTGCTTTCTGGCAGGGGTTATCTGACCGCATAAAAGACGCATTAGCCACCCATGAACTGCCTACTACCCTGGATGCCATAATATCGTTATGTAATAAAGTGGATCTACGCTTCAGAGAGAAAGCGGTGGAGAAGGAGGTAGCTCGTCGCCTTATCCATGGGCCCGTGCCACATCCTGTCTCACTTTCTTCTATAATTGATGAGCCCATGCAAATTGGAAGATCCCGGCTGACCCCTGAAGAACGTGACCGCAGACGCCGAGACAAGTTATGTATCTATTGTGGTGACTCGGGTCACTTCTTAAAATCTTGTCACAAGAGGCCGGGAAACGCCAAACCATGATCTGTTCTGGGGAGGTCAGATTGGGGCTTGAAGAAACCTCCTCTTCTGCTGCTTGTACCATTCCTGTTTCTCTACTATGTGACTCTAAAAGACACTCTACCCAAGCTTGAATCGATTCTGGTGCTGCTGGGAACTTTATTTCACAAGGTCTAGTTACTCAATGGTCCATTCCCTTTGTTCCTTTAGAAACTCCTGTCGTCATTACAACTATTGACGGATCTCAGCTTTCAAAAGGGGTAATTCGTACCCGGACCAAGCCTCTTCTCCTTGGTGTAGGAGCGTTACACTCTGAAAGTATCTCCTTCCTAATATTGCCTTGTACCACATCCCCAGTCATCCTGGGCCTTCCATGGCTCCAACTCCACTTGCCACAACTAGACTGGAATACGTCTGAGATCCTATCCTGGGGTTCTCGATGCCATTCAGAATGTTTACCCAAAGTGAGACGACTCTGTTCCTTCAAGGTAATTTCATCGTCAGATCCTTCTATGTTACCTCCTCAATATCAATCATTTGCTGACGTCTTTGATAAAGTACGTGCAGAGACTCTGTCACCTCATCGGTCATGGGATTGCCCCATAGAATTAATTCCTGACAAAGTTCCACCTAGAGATCGAGTTTATCCTCTCTCTCAACCTGAAACTGAAGCTATGTCCATTTATGTCAAAGAGAACCTCCAAAGAGGCTTTATCAGACCATCTGTCTCACCGGCTGGGGCTGGCTTCTTTTTTGTAAAAAGAAAGACGGCTCACTTCGACCCTGCATTGACTATCGCGGCCTTAATCTGGTGACCATCAAGAATCGCTATCCTGTTCCTCTGATTACCGAGCTATTCGACCGAATTAAAGGTGCTAAGATCTTCACGAAGCTGGATCTCAGAGGCGCCTATAATCTAATTCGTATTCAGTCCGGAGATGAGTGGAAAACCTCATTCAATACCCGCGATGGCCACTACGAATATTTGGTGATGCCATTTGGACTTTGTAATGCCCCAGCCGTTTTTTAAAGTTTTATTAATGAGATATTTCGGGATCTTCTCTACTCCTACATTGTTGTGTATCTAGACGATATTCTCATTTTTTCTAAGACTCTGGATACTCATAGGGAGCATGTGGCCGAAGTATTAACTAATGCTTCGCAGGAATCATCTGTACTGCAAGTTGGAGAAATGTTCGTTTGAAGCAGCTTTGATGCCTTTTCTAGGTTTCATCATTTCTGGATCGAGTCTACTGATGGATCCAGAAAAGGTTCAGTCCATTCTAGACTGGCTGCTGCCAGCTACACTCAAAGCCATTCAACGCTTTCTAGGCTTTGCAAAATACTACCAACAGTTCATCTTAAATTACTCCAGCATAGTGGCTCCCATTACAGTCCTCACCAAAAAAGGGGCTAACCCAAAGAAGTGGCCAGTGGAGGCCTTAGAGGCTTTCTCTTATCTCAAAAAGGCGCTTTCTTCAACACCCATTCTCCAACAACCAAATCTTTCACAACCATTCTTCTTAGAAGTAGATGCATCAGCAGTTGGTATTGGAGCAGTCCCCTCCCAACGGTCATCTACCAACCGTCTGTTGCCGTGTGCTTTTTTCTCTCTAAATTTTTTACCAGCAGAACAAAATTACACCATCGGTGACAAAGAATTACTAGCTATGAAGTTGGCATTATCTGAGTGGCGATACCTCTTGGAAGGGGCTCAACATGTAGTAACGATTTTCACTGACCATAAAAATTTGCTGTATCTACAAATGGCACAATATCTCAATCCTCGGCAAGATCGATGGTATCTCATTTTCTCTCGTTTTAATCTCCATGTCACTTTTAAACAGGGACATTTGAATAAAAGAGCGGATGCTTTGTCTCAAGCCTTTGATACTTCAGCAGATTCAGATCCATCTACTAATCGCCTGTTGAAGTCGTATAATTGGATGAACGAAATCGTATATTGGTTTAATATTGTTTAGCCATGCAAATGCGATCCGTACGCTACGTAACACGTGGCATGGTGCGTTCGCACGGTAAAATATGCACGCACACACTCGCATTACAACATTTAGTTATTTATATAATTCATATTCATATTGGTTCCGTTACACTGTAATTTAGGAGCAGATAGTATTTGGTTTATTATTAGTCTATATATATATATATATATCTATATATATATATATATATAGTGATTATATGTACACTTCAGTGATATTCAAGGTTCAGGTTATAGGAAAGGTACCACGCCTGGTGTCATATTAAAGCCCTATTCATCAGCAGCTGTCCGGTGCAGTCGGCGAAGAGATCGCACATTGCATACTTTAGTTATTGATATTAGAGAATAAACCTTTGTATGATGCTGGCTATGAAAGGAGCAGACCCCCTGGAGAGACGACCCCCTCCTTTGGATTCCTTAGACTGAATCAGCCTATGTTCTGTTTACCCTGAACCCACCCAACATCTGGACCTATAGCAGCAAGTTACGTCATCTCTATTGTTCACAATGAAACACTGACTGTATATATAATAGCTGCATCCCCCACCAGCCTCAGTCACTTCTGACACAGTATTCTAAGCAGATATACTGTTCATTGGGTCCCGTGGTTGCGCAGCGAGCGCAATGCGATAAGAGCGCGGTATGTATGTATGTAACTTTTGGTATTGGCTGTACTGTACTTTATTATTATATAATAATGTATTGAATTGTTGACTATTTACATCTGCTAAAATAAACCACCATGTGCTTTGGAAACACATACAATTGATTGGGCAATGTTTATTTGAAAACGATAGAATTACTTTAATAATTTGGGGGCTCGAAGGCGAGTTACGTTACCGGCAGGTATGCAACGCTTACGTTATTCGGTTCCTCAACAAAGGGTGGATTGACGGACGCGTCGCATAACAGGAAAGAACGCAATGTGTTTAAGACCTGTGGTTCACTTTGTGTTGAGAGACCGAATGTCCGTTGTTGCATAGACTGAAGGAACGCTAATTTGAATCTAGGGACAAGAAAGAAAAATGGTTTTTTTTATTGTCGATTTGCATTTTAAAAGGTATGGCATTGCATAGGGTATGCGTATTTCCTGCTCAGCATATGCTAACTTCCAGTATTATTGCCACGTGGTTAAACAATGGTGTATAATGTCCATTATATATGCATACTGTAAGCACTTGGTAAAGTCTCTGAAAAGATAGTGCCATTGTTTGGGAAAGTTATTTTCTGTGCAGAAAACTAAGGTGTATATGTTTGGTGATTGTATGATTTTGAAGTGAAAGTTGATTTACTGTCAAAAAGACAGGGATATCGGTTGCCGTTTGACGAGGCGGGCTTGCAACCGAGGTAGTATACAAGGCAGGTATACTGGCAGCAAAAGCCCTGTTTGAAAAGAGAACAGTTAAAAAGCTTTTGGAAACTTTCTCCCCAAGACTAATCGCAAAGTTTAGCGATATTTAGTATTGCTAAGCGGTGCGATCGGACCGCATGGTTTTACAACCGTGCTTTTGACTTGGGTTGAACGGCTGTAACAATTACGCTGGTACAAACAGGTAAACTCCGGTACTACCAGTTCAGTAATACTCAACAGATTTTGTGGAGAGCCAGGATATCGAGGAGCTGATATTTCTGTTATCCATAGTGATATTTCTGGGTTAGGAGGTGTGTGGGCGTAGCCTGTGAAACCGTCCACGGATATAAATCTCTAGTAGGTTCTGTTTGAAAGGAGAACAGGTAAAGTCTTTTTGCGTAGCGTTGAGAAATAGGTTGTTTTCACAATGGGTGCTAAGCAAACGCTAGAGATGGTTGATGTTGTGCTGCTTAAGGAAGGACCAATTGATTCGGCAAGGTTCAGTATGTTTAATAAATATGGTGCATATGCAACGGCATACTGCGACAAATGGGTCAAGATGACCCGGGAGTGTGTGAGACCTTTCTCAAACATAGGTAGTTTCGAAGCAGAGGTGTTAAATAATGTTAGAGATAAAGTGCGGTTGATCAAATCAACAAAAACGAGAACTAGACATGATGATTGTTTAAAATGGTGGCAAATGGAAGGTAGCACGTGGCAGAGCAGCGTATGCACAGCGGAAATCAGCGTACCGGAAATGAGCGTCCCGGAAGTGTGCGTTGCAAAGCGTGGCGAACTGAGCGCAAACACGCCCCCGACAAATTCGGTCGGGGCGGATAGTACAGCCAATACCAAAAATGTGAAAACTGTAACTAGTAACTTGTATGTTGTTTTAAGTAATGTTTCAGGACAAGGAAAGGGAACGGTTCCACCAGAAGGGGCAGCGGCTGAAAGTGGTGAGAATAATGTAAAGGTTATCACAGGGGGAGACATCCATTGTACTGCAGCAGCAATTTCAGAAACTAGTTATAGTGAGTTGGTAGGCTTACATCCTGTCTGCACTACAACAGTTCCCAATGGGAAAGCGGACAGAGATGGTGATGTTCCTTTAAAACATGTAGCAAAGCATGATCCATGCACTAGGTCTGAAACATTTTCAATTTTGTCTGATTTCCCTGATCTTAGGAAAGATTTGACCAAATGTCAGCAGTTTATTAGATATTATGGTAATGTGTACGAGCCAACTAATAACGATTGGCGAGTATTATTGAAGACCTGTCTTCCTCTCAATACTGATATACAAAAGTTCATTAAGGATTGTATGTTGGAGGAGGATGAATCCTTAACCGAGGATGATAATCAGGACAATATTAGACAAATAATCACACGGTTGGCCATATATTTTTCAGTGATAGTGGACTGGAGTAAAATTTTTACTATCAAGCAAAAAGATAGTGAAAAAGCAACAGACTATTTTTGCAGGGCTCTAATAGCGATGGCCAAATATACTGGGGTATCAGACATAAAAGATAGTGTACCCTACAGAGAGGTTGCTGTTAAAGTTCTAATGGATGGCCTCAGGGAAAACTTGAAAAGAAGGGTGCAATCTTCATTACCATACTGGAGAGGAAGTACTGTAAGTGTTCTCAGGGAGTCAACTATAGGACATGATAAAAATATAGGTAAAGAGGAAAAAGCACTAAGTGATAGGGTAATGATGGTAAGTATCCCAGCATTAGAGGGATTGCACACACGACCACAGTGTAATAACACCTGGGTTAAGGAAATGAAACAACATGAGTTGAGGAAGTGTTTTCAATGCAATAAAATAGGACACCTAGCAAAAGATTGTACAGACATGACAAGGACGTGTTTTTACTGCCTTAAGAAGGGACACAGGAGTAGGAACTGTGTAGAGAGAAAAAGGGATACCTGGGTTGGAAACCACATAGACACCCACAAAGGAGGCGTACACAAGTTTCAGAGGTTCCCCAACAATTGATTGCACACCCCATAGCAATTAATACCTTGGGGGGGAACTATAACCAACTCTAGAGTTCAGGTCAGACATTGCAGTCCTACAACCAGGTGGGGTTTAATCTATGGTAAGTATTAGTGTGTACTTTTAGGAAGAAACTGAGTTTAAAAGGTAATCTTTATTGATTTTGTTTGTTTGTTTTATGTTGTCAAATGCTTGTTTTTCTAATCGCCGGCCGATGGTAAAGAATGGAAATGTTTGTTTTGTTTTCTGTTTTGAGATAACTATCCTGTTTCCCTCTTACAGATAAAGGGTACACAAAAGATATATAGACTTAGTGTTTAAAAGGGGCGAGATAGAGAAATAGAAGAATTACTCTTGAAAGACTAATTAACAATAGACAAATGGAACACTCTTTGTTTTAGGCTGCAGTGTCTCATGATAATTTGTTTGGCTGAGAATCATTATCCAACAATGAAGTATATACATACTTGCTCCAAAATATCGTTTATGTATCTCAGATGAGTCCTCAACAGTTAATTTTTACATTTCTCTATTATAAGTTAGGAAAGTCCGTTGAAAAGGTATGTAGTCAATGAGATACCGAGTTCTTAATGAACAAATGACGGACGACACTGGATTGCACGGTTAAGACCCCCTAGCCATTCTTGGGAGGGATCATAGTTAAATGAATACAGCCATTTCCCCATAGAGTCAGAGTCCAATCCAGCTGTCATTTTGTTGTAAAAATCTCCCTTTCTGCATGTATGTTTGTATTCAAATCTTTGTATTCCCATCATTCATTGCTTTCTTATTTCTCATTCTTTACACAAATGCTAGTACCCCTCTATCTTTCTTTTTCTCTCTTTCTCTCTCTCTCTCTGCTCTGGTAGAGATAAAATCAGACACAGTCTCATCAATGGGGCTAAGACATATTTTTATTTTTTTTACATAGGACAAATTCAGAGATACACACACTAGATTGACATGAGTTACAGAAACAGTCAGGGTTTTTGTTTTCATATGTATAGAAACTGCTGATTTTAAGCAGAAAGGTTCTGTTGTGGAAATACGATTCATGTTTTATAGATTGCATATCTGTTTTGTTTTTTTGTTTATATGATTCATGCCTCCTGTACAAAAATGTGCCTTTATATGGATGCACAAAGGGTGGATAGGAGATTAGGCATACAGATATGCATCTCTGTATAGAACATTGAAGTAAGATTTTTACCACAAGATACGACATAATGTGAAACCCTAGAAAATGTAGAATTTTCATGTTTTATATTTTTCACTGTTAGACAGACATGTACTGGATACTGTTATATTTGAAGAAAGTGTTATAGAAATAGACCCCTTTGCCTTTCCCACTTAGTCAAGTAGCTGAATGTGAGGTACTGAGAATGA
This sequence comes from Mixophyes fleayi, assembly GCF_038048845.1. Taxonomy (NCBI): domain Eukaryota; kingdom Metazoa; phylum Chordata; class Amphibia; order Anura; family Limnodynastidae; genus Mixophyes; species Mixophyes fleayi. The sequence continues at coordinate 119,187,144 of NC_134407.1, read as the reverse complement.
CATGTGAGTTGGCAGAGGGAAAATTGATTGATATACATTGGTCTTCAGCATTTTTCTAGTCTAGGGGGCGATGTTGAGGTGACTGAGAAATCGTTTTATAGCAATACCAGCACATGATTAGGACACTACATAGAGGACTTTATACAGTGACACAGTTACCAGCTGAAGTAGCTGCTAGTAAGGTCCACACTTACACACACGACCATACATGGCTGTCACACCAGGGCGAACATAGCTGTCAAATATTGTTGGGAGGAAGAAAGAAAGAGTGTGTCCTAACAAAGAGGCACTCTAATGGTCAAAAATTAAAACTTAAATTTTATTAGTTTATTTTAAAAGTTCTCAATATATTGAGTTCCATGAGGACCTATAGCGAAATATTTAAAATATGAGAAATGGATTGAGTGTTAGAAAAATTAATGTTCTGTTAAGATAGGTAGTAACACGAGACTACCAAGCCGCCCCACTGCTGAAATAACTCTGTATATTAATTTAATCATATAATATAGATAGTACTGATATATATCGATCTGACCATATAAAATTAGTGTGGATCAACAGAGATCTCCCAGTATATATAATGAGGAGAATCCCTTAATGACTATAGGGATTTTATATTTCCTGCATGAATCCTTATTTCCCACTGTATTTTAATTGTAGTTATCATCTATCAAGGTGAAATAGACTGGCTCATGATTTGATTAGTCCAACACACATAAACTGAAACACAGGCAGCAAGATCATATTTCCAAATAGTCAAATAGACAGCAGGGTTTTATGTGACAGTTAACAAATCTATGTTTTGTTTTGTTTTTCGTTGTATTGTTTTAGTTTTAAAAGGTGAACACACACACACACACACAAACATGCACACATACACATATTGGTTAATATATGAAGATTTGTGTTACCCGAGGAATAAACTGTCTGGAAGGTGAAGAGATGTGGTGAGGAGTCTGGTGGACTCTGGAAAGATGGACAAGGTAGACCAGTAGCTCCCAGAGTGTATCTCTCAGTCCCAGAGGAGGCAGCAAATGGTCTGGCTCAGCTGGGTACAGAAGGTATGTGCAAGCTGGTAAGAGTATTGGGGTGAACCAGATATTTCGTCTAAAGCTAGTAGGACGGCAACGTCCTATCTTGATTAAGAGAATGTCAGGAAAATGATACCAATAGAGCCATCCCATATCCCTCCTGCAGATGGGTTTTCCTCCAGGTAAAACAAGTACACGTCATCCAATTACCACCATGCAGGATCCTCAAGTATACACAGGTGTACCAATGAAAAATGTCTGGGTAAAGGTGTATTGAAATGTGTCTAATGTATTACTGTGACATACTCAAAACTTTTGTTATTCAATGTGATAGTCCTAGAGTTATAATAGATGATAGGGGTATTCATGTTATTAATAACAGATGTATAATGTATGAGTAGTGGTAACAAATCACATACTTTCAATTAGCCATAAACCAGAGTGAACATAAAGTAACGCTACTCGGTAGAATGAATTGAATAGATTAAGAGTTGGAACTTGATTGAAGTGACTGATAGCTTCAGCCACTAGTCCTTTCCCGCTACCAAAAGATCACTCCTGGGCAGACTCCTAACCTGTCAGTTTTTGAAATGTTCTTGACCCCTCGTGAGATGAGATTGTAACTGGGAGGCTAGGTTAGACCTTGAGAGAAGGTAAATAGTGAGACAGTGTCAAAGTCAGAAAATTGGATAAAGTCATTTCAATTAAAGTCTAGCGAACTTGGTTGTCTTTGTCTGAATAGTACGCATCCACTACACGTGGCAGCAACAGTAATTGGTCTTTTACCATACATTCGCACAAACACGCATACTTATAAAATAGTACACATTAATGGTAGTTGCAACACATAGTCAGTTATGTCGAAATATAGTAGTATTTATATGTTATATCAGAGTTACATGCATATTAGTGAAATAAACGGAACAGGTTGAAGGAATTACATCATGAGTGGTATCATAATGAACCTCGTTACATATCCTACTGTTTGGTTCACTCTGCGAGGGAATCGCAGAGTGCATACACAAGTTATGAATGATAGGGAATTATGAACTACGTAAGACTAAGGAATCTTGGCGGGAAGAGCAGAGCATACCCCCTGCAGAGATGACCCCCTCCTTTGGATTCTTTTGTATGAACTAGCCAATGATGACGACCCCTGAGACCTTCCTGAAACCTGGACCAATAGATGCAAGCTATACCACCTTCATTGTATTACTGTATTTCTGTGTGTATATAAGCAGCAGCTTGTGATCCAGTGTTCAGACATCTTGTCCCCAGACTTCAGGATTGAATGACTGCACTGGATCCAGAGCGCCTGCGATAAGTAACGGCTGTATTTACTATTATTTCGCTTGAGCATATTATTCTACTTATTGCAAATAAATCTTTGTGCGTTGGAAACACAAATCGAGGTTCGACAATCGTTATTGGTTAGCGACAATACGCACATAACAACAGCAACCAAGAACGTCCAAAACACTGTTTCCTGAAAGGTCACACTAACTGTCAGGATGTTGGATCGGGAGAGTAAGTTGTGGAGCAGAAATTTCTTAGGCTCAGGTTATTTGACAGACAGGTACCAGGTGTAGGCTACCAGCATCACGGCTTCAAGGGTAGTAGAGACACACTGGTGCCCATTCCACCCACTGCAGAGGGGCCAACACTCAGAGAAGGGTCCAAGGGCACTCATGAGTCTGTTCTGGAAGGCCTCGAATGCAGTTAGTAGCACCTGAGCCAAAGGCTAAGACTGTTGTCCAGCATGAAGTTGTAGTTTTTCCTGTTTTGTGTTCTCTCATTTCATTCTCTTCTCAGGACGGTTAATTCTTTTAATTATTAGCAGGTGACAGAGACTGGTTCAGGTAATGATAAGGAGGTATTGGGGAGGAAGGAGAAGTTGGTAGCATAATCGGTCCAGCCAATTACTCTATTCAATTCAGGGGTAAAGGAAAATTTGGAAACCTCAGAGCTTGGAGAAAGTGCGAGGGGCTATTGTCTGAGTAGCATTACGTCTGTAAGTACGGTGACCCCATAGTTAAAAAAGAGATACACCCAGCGATGCCAGTCCAGTAATATCCGGACTTGAGAAGGCATCCTTGAGAATGACTATCATTCTTGGGAGGGTAAGGTTTTAGACCAAACAAAGTGCTGGGCGTGCTCACACTTGCCTCAGTGATTATATCAAGTAGGATTAGTTTGCAAGCTGCTCACTGTTAAATCTGAGTATCAGGAGACTGGGAAGAACGAACAGACAATAGCCCGCCCACAAGTGTTGATGAAAAGAACTGATGACATTATTAGAAGTGTATATTAATCCAAGCTGAAGGAGATTGTATATGACATTATTGATAGACATAGGATGATGCTATTAATGAACATGAAGTGTTTAAATGTATTATGAGCTTAAAGACATGCGTTGGGTGGATGAACCTGTTAAACTTGAAGAACTGTAGTAGAGTATTCTGTATAACTGATACATGATCTGTTGTACTCTGTACCCTTACAAATAATGTATTATGTGTTTTATTGTACCCTTAAAGGGCATACAAAAGGTTATCTCCAAGCTCCAGAAATGTACGGTCTATAGTAAAAGAAGAAATCGTTTAGAGGATTTAGACTCTCTCTTATGATAAGTATGATAACTTGTTTAGATCTACACACAGCGTGGTCATACACCAAGGGGGATTTGTATTACATAACAATGAAACGTGGTACTGAGATCCTGCATATAACATCTTTAAGGTGATAGTTTATTATACTATCAAAGGGTGGACTGTTGAAGTCGTATAATTGGATGAACGAAAGTATATTGGTTTAATATTGTTAAGCCATGCAAGTATGATCCGTACGCTACGTAACACGTGGCATGGTGCGTTCGCACGGTAAAATACGCACGCACACATTCGCATTACAACATTTAGTTATTTATATAATTCATATTCATATTAGTTCCGTTACACTGTAATTTAGGAGCAGATAGTATTTGGTTTATTATTAGTCTATATATATATATATATATATATATATATATATATATAGTGATTATATGTACACTTCAGTGATATTCAAGGTTCAGGTTATAGGAAAGGTACCACGCCTGGTGTCATATTAAAGCCCTATTCATCAGCAGCTGTCTGGTGCAGTCGGCGAAGAGATCGCACATTGCATACTTTAGTTATTGATATTAGAGAATAAACCTTTGTATGATGCTGGCTATGAAAGGAGCAGACCCCCTGGAGAGACGACCCCTCCTTTGGATTCCTTAGACTGAATCAGCCTATGATCTGTTTACCCTACCCAACGTCTGGACGTCATCTCTATTGTTCACAATGAAACACTGACTGTATATATAATAGCTGCATCTCCCACCAGCCTCAGTCACTTCTGACACAGTATTCTAAGCAGATATACTGTCCATTGGGTCCCGTGGTTGCGCAGCGAGCGCAATGCGATAAGAGCGCGCTATGTATGTATGTATGTAACTTTTGGTATTGGCTGTACTGTACTTTATTATAATATAATAATGTATTGATTTGTTGACTATTTACATCTGCTAAAATAAACCACCATGTGCTCTGGAAACACATACAATTGATTGGGCAATGCTTATTTGAAAACAATAGAATTACTTTAATACGCCCCATCTTGGATCCTAAGTGCTTGCTAGCTTCTACTGTGTCTTAATCTCCTCCTCCTGGTAAATCTTTTGTTCCAAAAACACTCCGGAAGAAATTATTACGTTGGTGCCATGCTTCTAAGTTTTCTGGCCATGCAGGGTTTCAGAAAACCTACGAGTTAATTTGCCGCTCCTATTGGTGGCCATCCATTCGTGGTGATGTTAAGGACTTTGTTGCTTCCTGTGATGTTTGTGCACAACACAAATCTTCTCGCCTGGCTCCTATGGGACCTCTGTTACCCCTTGCTATACCTTCCAAACCATGGACTCACATCAGCATAGATTTCATAACTGTTTTCCCTACCAGTAGAGGTCATAATACAGTCTGGGTCGTGGTGGACCGCTTTTCAAAGATGGCTCATTTTGTACCACTTGTAGGCTTGCCTTCCTCTTCAATCCTGGTGCAACACTTCATCCAAGAAATTTTTCGACTGCATGGATGCCCTCAAGAGATTGTTTCGGACAGAGGAGTGCAATTTACCTCCAAATACTGGCGAGCTTTGTGTAAGGCACTAAGAGTCCAGCTCAACTTCTCATCCGGATATCATCCACAATCTAATGGGCAGACTGAGAGAGTAAATCAAGACCTTGAAACCTTTATTCGTATGTTCTCTTCTGCTTCACAAGATAACTTGATGGATCTCCTACCATGGGCAGAGTTTGCTCATAATAACTTGTTTCATGAATCTACTTCTTCTACTCCATTTTTTATTGTATATGGGTTACACCCTAATTTGCCCAAGTTTTCAGATGTTCCTGCTGCCACAGAACTCCTGTGGAACTTTTCTTCTACCTGGGGCCAAGTTATATCCCAACTCAAGAAAACTTCTGCCCGCTATAAGACAGCGGCAGACAAGAAACACAGGGCCATACCGGCTCTTAAAGTGGGTGATAAAGTCTGGTTATCTACCCGGAAAATTCGTCTTAAAGTTCCTTCAATGAAATTCGCCCCTCGATTCATCGGACCGTAGAAAATTTTGAAAGTCATCAATCCAGTGTCCTTCAAATTAAAGTTACCAGCTTCACTTCATATTTCAAACTCCTTCCACATTTCTCTGTTGAAACCAGTAATTATTAATCGTTTCTCATCTGCAACATCTTCTTCAACAATACCAGGATTCTCTCAACAGGAGGACTTTGAGATCACTCAAATTCTGGATTCAAAGGTGGTTCGAGGAGTAATTAAATATTTAGTGGATTGGAAGGGGTTCGGTCCTGAAGAGCGGTCCTGGGTAAATGCTTCTGACATCAATGCTCCTGCACTGTTACGCAAGTTTCATATCAAGTTCCCACGGAAAGTCATCGCTAAGTGTCCAGTGGCCACTTTTAAAAGGGGGGGTACTGTTACATGCCGGTCCCATAGTTAGGTGCCGGCGCTGTGACTTTCCCTTTAAGAACCATGAGTCTGCTTCCTTCTGCCTCAGAGACATTACTTTCACAGGTGTTCCTGGCTACTGTGATCTGGACCTCCTCCCAAACCTCATTGGTCCTGGATCACTATATCAACCTCCCATGGTTATGGGCTCATTGCCTGTTCTTCGTGTTACTCTGATTGCATTTGGATCTGGCTGTATACCTCTCTTTCCGTGTGCTGTTTACCTGCAAGCTGCAAACTCCTCACTGCTGTTCATCTGCAAGCTGCAACTTCTCACTGCTGTTCACCTGCAAGCTGCAAACTCCTCACTGCTGTTCAGCTGCAAGCTGCAAACTCATCGCTGCTATTCACCTGCAAGTTGTAACTTTTTACCGCTGTTCATCTACAAGCTGCAAACTCCTCACCGCTGTTCACCTGCAAGCTGGAACTTCTCTCCGCTATTCATCTGCACGCTGAACGAGTTTCGTGAGTTGTTGCTAAACCTGTGCTTTGTCTATTGGTTCAACTTTCAACAAAATAAGTATCCAGAAAAACAGCGCTCAGGTGTACCCTAATATCTCTTAGAAACTTGTAAAAATAATATAAATGTTCTAATCAAAAAATGTACAAGTTACAACTTCTCATAAACAATTGTTTCAATGCTGGATGTACAGTAATAGTTCATTCATGAGGCAATAATAGTACTTGCTACTTCCACCCGACCATCACTTCCAAGTAAAATCGTAAGAAATAAATTCTTACCAGAAGATGTATTTTGATGAGCATGTAACGGGTTCTTTTGTCACTCTTCTCTTGAATGATCCGATATCCAGCTAGTTCATATTACTCTCCGATCATTTTTCTCAAACATAAAAGTCAGAGGAACAGAAAAAAATACACATCTAGTGTGATATTGTTTCAAATGGAGCAGTGTTTAATTTTGTCCCATTAGACATAAAATCCAACAATGAATAAAAATTTCAACAATGAATAAAAATTTCCAAAAGCAATGGGTAAGTAAAAATACTCCTACCCTATAGCCAATATTTTGATGCAATTCATATGTCCTTTTGAAATCAGTCTAAGCTTCAACGCGTTTCAACCGTTAATACGGTCTTTGTCAAGAAGGTTCAACTTTACTGCTGGCTGGCTAAGATCGCTGCATCTCACTGTTAGAGCTACTATCAAGTTACCTGTCACCTGTAGTTCCACGTCTAACACGGGTTATCCTTACTCTGCTGTTACCTGGTTACTGGACTGTTATTGTGAACTACTTGTTGTGCCGGTGGCTAGTACTTGGGCTCAAGTTGTGTGTCTCTGTTCAGTTGCTCCAGACTACAGCGAACTTACCATTGCAGTTACAACGAATCCTGCTACCTGTAGTTCCACGCATGATTCAGATACTACTCACGTCTCTGCTACTTCTAGGCAACATTCTACTGCATGTGTCAGTGTTCATCCAAGTCCTTGGGTGATGTTTAACGCTTACTGCTTTACTTAATAAGAATCAGCGATTCCAGTACCACCTGCTATGTTGCGTCATCTCTACTCTTGGATCAGATACGTTCTATATACTACTCTGTTTGGACTGTATGCTGTACCAGTGATTCACATTCATCTGCTGTGTGGTTCTCTATTGGATCCTAGTGTTCTTGTTTATCATCACTGCGTTGAACTGTATATCATCTCATCTCATGCTGTTGCCAAGGGTTATCGACTATGAAGTAGCATATGTGAATTGTGTCTGCATTACTACGAATTGCCGTGTATTCATTTCTGCCAATATATATATATATCAATTCCTGTTGTACCAACATTCAATATACTACGTTGCAGCACAACTACTTTCTCCTCTGTTATTATTGATGCTTGTAAGCCGTGAACTTATCTGTGAATATCAGTGTATTCTGCCTCCACCATCCTCGATAGTGAGGCAGGGGATCTGCAAAAAACCTCAGAGCCATGACAGCTTCATAGACTCGGGGAGATTTTCTCTACAGAGGAAAGAATATTAGAACCTGAGGTTAACGAGGACACATTTTGTGCAAACTTTCTACGTTATGAAAGGTTACTAACCTCAGAGATAAAACAATGGTGGGAAACAACCACCCTGTCCAAATATATTTAAACAACAAACCAATCAGACAATATCAGATCAGATCAAACACACTCCTCCAAGAAAAAATCCCAATAGAACATACAAACCATTGGATCCTAGAAATATTTTTTTGGAAAGAGTCCCAAGGCAAGGAAAGAGGGACCAATATATGTCATTAGAAAAAAAACAATACCTAGAAGGGAGTAAAACAGCCCTTGCAGATCTAAATAAAACAAAACAAAATTTCATTGACAAATTAAGCTGTCAAAGATATACCTCGTCACTAACAAAAATATCAGAAGGATCCAACACTGAGGAGGCAGAACAAATCCTAGACCTTTTTTTTAGAGCTAGCAAAAAATCCATCCCCACAAACCATACCACAACAGACCAAGAGTCCCATTACATCGAGTCTGAAAAGAAGAAGGGAACCATGGGATATAGGGGGACAAGAGGGGGATCTAAACTTAGACCAAAAATAAGAAAATAAGCCCTAAAAAGAAGGGAATATTCAACCTCAGCAGTCTCAAGTTAACCGTCCCACAAACAGACATCCTTGAGAAAGGTCTGAAGTTTGCCCCAGAAAAAAGTTCTTAATAAATTCAACACTTTTATAGACATGCAGAGATTCACAAGAAAACTCACCCTCAAGAAATTCTTTGCTGATCCATCCAAAGCAATTGTGCAGAATCATCAGCAAACTGTCAAAGATAAAATTCAGTAAACTTCGTTAAATTCCCCATCCAAATTTTATCCCACATATTCAAAAGGCCCATTTTTTAACACATTCCAAAAATTAGTAGAAGATGATCTTGAACAACTCACAATTAAAAAGAATTACACGAGCACCAATATGAGTCAGTCAGAAAGGATGGCATTAAAACAACTGGAAAAGAACAGAGAAATTATCATAAAATCTGCTGATAAGGGAGGAGGCATTGTTATCCTGGATAAGGAAAATTACTTAAAAGAATTGGAAAGACAATTGAATGACACAAGTACATATGAGTTACTCAATGTAAACCCGATCAAAACCTATTTGCAAGAACATGAACACCGATTAAATAAAGCAGCATCCTTGGGCATCATTAACAAACAGGAATCCGAATTTCTATTGATCAAACAACCCAGACTACCTGTAATCTACCAGATTCCCAAAATTCATAACAACCCACCAGGTAGACCAATAGTGTCAGGCATAGGCTCACTGACAACCAACCTATCCCAATACATAGATTGGTTCCTACAACCCCTAGTGACCCAACAAGCAAGCTACTTAAGGGATATGGGTCACCTGTTAGAATCCCTTAAGGACTTCAAATGGCAACCCGAATATCTACTTATGACCTGTGATGTAGTGTCCTTGTACACAATCATAGACCACCAAGTAGGGTGCAAACACATGCAAACGATCTTGGAACAATAATCCAAACTACCACCAGAACAGATAGAGTTTTTCGTAAAAAGCATTGACTTTGTACTTAATCATAATTATTTTTGGTCCAGTGTGAACTTCTACAGACAGGTTCGCGGGACTGCGATGGGCGCAAAATTCGCGCCCAGTTACGCGAACCTGTTTGTGGCCCATTCTCAAATCACATCATCAAATGGTACCGCTACATTGATGATATCTTCTGTATCTGGGCAGGAAATAGGGATCAATTATCACATTTCATGCAATACATTAATAACAATAACCTCAATATCCAAATTACCAGCGAGATCAGTGACCAAAAAGTAGTATTTCTAGATCTAGAAATCTTCATAGAGCACAATCATCTTTCCACTAAAACTCATTTTAAAGAAGTAGACTGCAACTATTTCATACCCACTTCAAGCAACCACCACAAACAATGGTTAAATAATATTCCCAAAGGCCAATTCACACGCTTAAGACGGAATTGCTCAGAACTTGCATATTATGACGAGCAAGCGAGCATTGTTAAGGAAAGATTTATAGAAAAGAACTATGCAAAAACACAAGTAGAAAATTCATACAGTTAACTCAGACACAAAGAGAGAGACCATCTCTTTCAGGATAAGCATCTCTCAAAAGAAAACTCAGATCCTAATCCAGTCATCCTTCCCTTTATTACCACATTTAATAGAGATCACAAGAAAGTGGAAAACATTATCAAGAAACATTGGCACATTCTGTTAAGTGACAAAGATTTACATAAAATACTTCCATCAAAGCCAAAGTTTGTGTACAAAAAGCCAGCAAATTTGAAGAGTAGTCTAACTCATAGTACCATTTCCCCAGAAAAAAAGAACAATCTGAACACAACGTGGCTTAAAGATAATACACCGCGGTTTTACTCCTGCAATAGGTGTCAAGCCTGCAAAACAAGTTCAGAAGGAAGTACGAAACCTATGACCAGCTTCACACACCACAGGTGAAACATTTGAGATAATTGACAAAATCACATGTGACACAATAGGGGTGATTTATCTCCTACAATGCCCATGCGCCTCTCAGTATGTAGGAAGAACTGTTAGAAAATTCTCCATCAGAGTCTGTGAACATTTAAGAAATATCAAAAAACAGGTTACTACACACAGTGTCCCCATGCATTTCCTCACACACCATGATAGCGATCCCTCACAGCTAAAATTCCTTGGAATCTGCAAAGTAAATCACCAACGGAGGGGAGGGGACTACATCAAGTATATATCACAAATAGAGACCAAATGGATCTACAACTTGAAAACTCTCTCACCATATGGTCTTAACATCGATTTTGATATTAACTGCTTCATCTAAAGTACTCAACTGCGCCCGTTTGTCTGTTACAAATGACCATAAGTATCAATGTATGATGCCTATTGATCACTACAGCCATATAATATTAAGATGCCCTGTGGCTAATACCAACTCACCTGTCACACATTGTTATTGTAGGGCTCCTTCTTGTCTCGTATATTTAAACCCTTGTCCGCTATGTACAACACTGAAAAACAGGCAAACCCTATGGCTATGGAGGCTCCTCCTTGTCGTTATATAATACCTTTGTCCGCTGCTATGTATACAACAACCCTATAGAGGTTAATTAAGGAATTAAAAAGAAAAATACAACCACTTATCAAACCCTTAAAGATATGGAAAAAGATACCCCACTCTGCAGCAATTGCTATATATTCTATGTTCACAACTTTAAAAATATGCAAGTAAAAAAAAAAAATGAAACACACTTATGATAAAATACTTGTCACTCACCGGACTGTTAGTGCCTCTAGGTTGGGACATGGGTCTCTCTCACTCCTGCCGGCGCCTCTCCTGAGCCGCGGCCTTCCACCATCTTGACTAAGATTGCGCATATGCAGAAACCCTGAACTGTTAATACCTCGCCTCTAGTCTCATTGGGTAATTAATCACCTCTCAGTACTTAAGGCACCTGTTGCCCTATTACCTTTGCCTGTTCTTGGTTCTCATTCCTTGAGACTCTGAGGTGTTTCCTGTTTCTGCTCGTGTTATCCGTTTGCTCTGGACAAGTCTCCTTTCCACATCGGTAGTAGAACTTACCCGCTGCAGACTACTCTCGCTACCTCCGTTACCTGCCTGCTTCTGGACAAGTCTCCTCTCCAAATCGGTAGTAGAACTAACCCGCTGCAGACTACTCTCGCTACCTCCGTTACCTGCCTGCTCCTGGACAAGTCTCCTCTATACATCAGTGGTACAACTTGCCTATTGTAGACCACTCACATTGCTCCGTTACATGCCTGCACCTGGACAAGTCTTCCCTTCACATCAGTGGTACAACTTGCCTATTGCATACCACTCACGTTACTCCGTTCCACGCCTGCACCTGGACAAGTCTTCCCTTCACATCGGTGGTACAACTTGCCTATTGCAGACCACTCACGTTACTCCGTTCCACGCCTGCACCTGGACAAGTCTTCCCTTCACATCAGTGGTACAACTTGCCTATTGCAGACCACTCACGTTACTCCGTTCCACGCCTGCACCTGGACAAGTCTTCTCTACACATCGGTGGTAAAACTTGCCTATTGCAGACCACTCACGTTACTCCGTTCCATGCCTGCGCCTGGACAAGTCTTCCCTTCACATCAGTGGTACAACTTGCCAATTGCAGACCACTCACGCTATTCTGTTACACACCTGTGCTGGACAAGTCTTCCCTTCACATCAGTGGTACAATTTGCCAATTGCAGACCACTCACGCTATTCTGTTACACACCTGTGCTGGACAAGTCTTCTCTACATATCCGTGGTGAAACTTACCAGCTGTAGACCATTCATGTTTTCTTGTGATATAGCTACTACCCTGTATGGTACCTATTAGCTGGACTAAGTCTACAAGTGCCTCTGTATTGTAGCTGCAAGTCGCTGACTCTTCTACTATATTGTTGATTGGTCTTTGCCTAACGTTATCCAGTTATCAAGTACTGGCCTGCTATATGCTACCTGCGTGCTAAGGCACTTGGACTCTTTCCTCATTTTATCCTGTTTACTAAACTGCTGTACCATCAAAGTTCCACGGTGCCAAGACTCAGCATTTATACTATTGACATTCCTTTCCTCTATTCTACTGTATGGTTCCACTGATTCACCACACTACCCAGAGGTCCGCACTTCTGGTAAGTGTAGCTACACCTGGTGAATTCTGGGTAAAACTCCTAGAGCCCGTGACAGTAAGAATAGGCCATGACAGACCGAGGTTCGGAACCAACAGCTCAGGATATGCTGCAGTACCTGGTTACTCGGGTTGAACAACAAGATGCTCATCAGCAACAATTATTTCAATGTTTGCAGTCTCTAGTCTCTCGGGGAGATCCTGTGCAAAATGAATCTTCTACTAATAATCCCCCGGAGTCTTCTTCTCTCCCAGTGCCATCCCAGGTGTCTGTTGCTTCTACTCTACACCTGCCTACTCCCTCAAAATTTGATGGAGTTCCAAAAGCTTGTAGAGGCTTTCTCAATCAGTGCTCTATTCATTTTGAGCTCCAACCTCAAAATTTCCCTACTCATCGCTCTAAAGTGGCCTATTTAATCTCTCTGTTTTCTGGACATGGGCCTCTCCTTTGTGGAAAAGAAATGACCCCCTGCTGGAGGATAGTGCCATGTTCATTTCAACTTTCCGAAGAATTTTTGATGAACCTGGTCGTGTTATTTCTGCTGCCTCTAGTATTCTTCGATTATGCCAAGGATCCCGTTCAGTAGCACAGTACATAATTCAATTTCGCACACTTGCCTCTGAACTCCAATGGAATAGTGATGCATTGTGTCAGGATTCGAACCCAGGGCTTCTGCCTCTGTGGACTGCTGCTCTACCTACTGAGCTATTGTGGCTGCTGGACAGTTCCTTGTCTTTATTCAGTGTTCTAGATCAGTTCCAGTGATCTCCTGACCTTCCAGCATGCCTTAGCTCCACCCCTTGACTTCCTATAAAAGCCTGGCCAGTTCCTGTCTCCAGTGCCTGATTATTGTGCTCTGTGCCTGTGATCTAGCTCCTGCTCCTGTTGCTGTTCCTGTCTACCTGCATTTACTACACGTGTACCGACCTCGGCTAGCCCTCCACTACGCTTCTGCCTCAACCTTTGGACCGCTACGCCTCTCTGTGTACCGAACCCGGCTCGTTTGACCTTTCTTCCATCTTATCTCCTGTTAGCCAGCCTTCCTTCCTGCCACTGGGCTCCTATCCAGTCTCCGGACCGTGACAGAATAATCAGGCCCAAAAATGGATCCCGCGGGAGTAGCTGCGCTAAATACTCTGAAAAATCAAGTAAAGGAGTTGCAAGAGTATGCCTGCATTTCTCAAAACAAGATCAGAGAACTAGAAAACCTTGTTCAAGCTCAGCAGGAACAAATAACTCAATTACTGAAAGAATTAAAAGACTATGACGCCACTGCTGCACAAATTTCGCATCCACCATTGCCTACAAAATTCAGTGGCGATCGTCGTTTATACAGAGGCTTCTTAAACCAGTGCAACATTTATTTTCACATCCTACCTACACAGTTCAAAGATGATAAGATGAAGATTTTCTTCATAATTAATCTCCTGATAGGGGAAGCCCTAGCCTGGGTCTCTCCTTACATTGAGCAAGACAGTGCTATTCTGACAAATCTGGAATCGTTTACGTCCGCTATGGGGCAAGTCTTTGATGATCCTAATCGATGTGCCACCGCTGAAGCTAAACTCCATAGATTGCAACAAGGAAGACGCTCTGTGGCTGAGTATACCGCTGAATTCCGATGCTTGGTTGCAGACACGACATGGAATGATTCTGCACAAAAGAGCCAGTTCCTTCGCGGCCTTTCTGAGCAAGTAAAGAATGAACTGGCCAGGGTAGTCACCCCTGATGATCTGGATGATTTTATCCAGCTGTGCATTCGTATTGATCAAAGGCTAAGTGAGAGGAAAAATGAAAGATTAAGAACATTTGGTATGAGCAGCAATTTGCATCAGTTTAATAGACCTACAGTGTTCAAAGCTGCACCATCAGACAATCCAAGCGTCTCTCCCGAACCAATGCAAATTTATGTCATTAGGAAACCACTCAGTTTTAATGAGAAACAGAGAATCTTTGTTTATATTGTGGTGATCAAGGACATTATGCCTTCACTTGCCCAAATAAGATTCGCCAGACCATCGCTATGACTGACTTTAAGCAAATGGACTCCAAAGAGTCTAGTCAATCCAGTTCCATCTCGCAATCACTAGATCCCTTGACTCATGAAAATGGAGATCCTCTGCCGCAACAATCACATTTTGTTCTCCCAATAACGCTTTCATCCGGGTCTCTTTTAATTTGCAGCCTGGCTATGCTTGACTCGGGTGCTGGTGGCAATTTCATGGCTATCACCTTTGCACAGGAAAACTGCATTGAATCAAAGAGTAAACAAGCTCCTGTAAATCTGGAGACTGTAGATGGATCCCCTTTGTCTTCTGGGCCAGTAACTCACGAAACAATCCAGCTACAAATGACTATTGAACCAGGGCATCAGGAGGCTATAAGCTTTCATTTGATTGCTTCACCTAAATTTCCCATAATACTGGGAATCCCTTGGCTGTCTACCCATAATCCTTCTGTCAACTGGGATACTCGCACTTTATCCTTTCCTTCTGAGCACTGCAAACTAAACTGCCTATCTAGAACTGTGGTATCTGTAGACCAGCTGGTCACTGAACTTGCTTCTACAGATTTGAAATTGCCTCTGCAATACAGTGAATTCTCAGATGTCTGTGATAAAAAGAATACAGATATATTACCTCCTCATCGCCCTTATGACTGTCCCATTGAGCTGTTACCAGGATCATCCATACCTTTTGGGCGACTTTATTCTCTATCCGAACCGGAGTTAAAATTCCTTCGGGAATTTCTGGATGAAAACTTAAACAAAGGCTTCATTCACCATTCTACTTCTCCTGCTGGGGCTGCCTTATTCTTCGTTGAAAAGAAAGATTCTACCTTACGCCCCTGTATTGATTATAGGGAACTCAATAAGATTACAGTCAAGAATCGTTATCCACTCCCCTTAATCCCTGAATTGTTGGAGAGGCTACAGAAGGCAAAGATCTTTACAAAGCTTGATTTGCGTGGGGCATACAATCTTGTTCGTATTCGACCCAGGGGATGAGTAGAAAATTGCCTTCAGGACAAGATATGGACATTTTGAGTCTTTGGTCATGCCTTTTGGCCTATGTAATGCCCTTGCAACCTTTCAGCATTTCATCAATGATGTCTTAAGAGACTTATTAGATCACTTTGTTGTTGCCTATCTGGATGACATTCTTATATTCTCCGATAATCTGGAGGAACATCGCAAACATGTCTGTACTGTACTCGAAAGACTTCGGAGGGATCAATTGTACATCAAATTGGAAAAGTGCGAATTTTAAAAAGCCAAGATTCAATTCTTAGGATACATAATTTCCCCTGATGGTCTGAGCATGGATCCCAGTAAGATTGATGCAGTCATTAACTGGCCTGTACCTAAGAACGAGAAGCAAGTTCAACGGTTTATTGGTTTTGCCAATTTTTAGCGGAAATTCATAAGATACTTTTCTGGAATTGTTTCTCCTATTACGCAACTTACAAAGAAGGGCGTCCCTTTTGAATGGTCACCTGAAGCTCAAGAAGCCTTTACAGAACTTAAAACTCTTTTCACATCAGCACCAATCCTGATACATCCAAATCCTGAATTGCCTTTTATTGTCGAAGTTGATGCCTCTGATTCTGCAGTGGGAGCAATTCTTTCCCAACGTATCGGAGAGAAGATGTTGTTGCATCCTTGTTCTTATTTTTCTCGCCAGATGACATCAGCTGAGAAAAACTATGATATTGGGAACAAGGAATTACTGGCCATTAAGTGTGCTTTTTCAGAATGGAGACACCATCTTGAAAGTTCTATTCACCTCGTGACAGTTCTTACTGATCACAGAAATCTTGAATTTTTACGTACTGCTAAACAATTGTCTCCTAGACAGGCTAGATGGACTTTATTCTTCTCTCGCTTTAACTTTATAATTTCTTACCGACCGGGATCCAGAAATGGCAAAGCAGATGCACTTTCAAGAATGTTCTCCGAGCCTCATCTAGAAGAAAATTCTGGAAAGACTATTCTACCTGAGCACAACTTCTTAGGGGCAACTGTTTCTACAGATTTACTCTCTCTCCTGAATAAATGGTTATGACGCTGATCCTTTCCTCAGAAGTCCTTCTACAGATGTAAATTTAACTTTTCATAATGGCTACTGGACTCAGCTTCATCGCCTTTATGTACCTGAGTCAGTACGAGTTGAAGTATTGAAATTAGTCCATGATTCCAAAGCCGCTGGACATTTAGGTGTATACAGGACTCAAGAATTGTTGGCACGTTCCTTTTGGTGGCCAAATTATAAAAGTGATGTTAAAAAATATGTTTCATCATGTCTGACATGTGCCCGAAATAAGACTCCTCACCACTAGGTTTTCTACAACCTCTTCCCATACCATCTCGTCCCTGGAGCTCTATTTCTATGGATTTCATAGTTGATCTACCTCCTTCGAAAGGGATGACAACAATTCTTGTGGTAGTGGACCATCTAACTAAGATGGCTCATTTTATCCCTGTTAAAGGAGTACCCACTGCTGAACAGACTGCAGAGCTTTTGATGCAGGAAATATTCAGGCTTCATGGCATCCCTGATGACATAGTCTCGGATCGAGGTGTTCAGTTCACTTCTAAGCTCTGAAAGAGTTTTTGCACTGCCCTGGGAATAAAACTGAATCTGTCCACGGCTTTTCACCCACAGTCTAATGGACAGACTGAGAGGACTAATCAGACACTGGAACAATATTTAAGATGTTTCATTAGTTATTTTCAAGATGATTGGATGCATTTTCTACCAACTGCTGCATTTTTTTACAACAACTCTGAACACGGTTCAATTTCCCAGACGCCTATCTTTGCCAACGTTCATTCCAAATCTTACGGTTTCCACATCAATTCCAACAGTGACTGAGAGAATCACAAGTTACAAGAGGTTCAAAAGAGGCTTATTGTAAATTTGAAAGAAGCCCAGGAACATTACAGGCAAGCTGCCAACAGACACTGTAGAGATGGACCCAATTTTCTTATTGGAGACAAGGTCTAGCTATCCACTAAGAACCTTAAACAGCGGATACCCTCACCAAAATTGGGTCAAAAGTTTTTTGGGCCATTTAAAATCCTATCCCAGATTGGTCAAGTGGCATTCCGCTTAGAACTTCCCGCCTCTATGAAGATACATCCGGTATTCCATGTCTCTCTGCTTAAGCCATTTCAAGACAACCCATTCCCTGGCCATATTTTGGCCCCACCACCACCAGTCATGGTGAAAGGCGAAGAGGAATTCGTTGTCGAAGAGATCCTGGACTCCAGAATCCACAGAAATAGGCTGCAGTACTTGGTGAAATGGAAGCGATATGGTCTGAAAGAAAATTCGTGGGAGCCTGCAGAAAATGTCCATGCCTCCAGATTAACCAGACTGTTTCACCAGAAACATCCTGGTAAGCCAGCTCCTGAGACGTCCAGAGGACGTACTGGAAGGAGGGGAGTACTGTCAGGATTCGAACCCAGGGCTTCTGCTTCTGTGGACTGCTGCTCTACCTACGAGCTATTCTGGCTGCTGGACAGTTCCTTGTCTTTATTCAGTGTTCTAGATCAGTTCCAGTGATCTCCTGATCTTCCAGCATGCCATAGCTCCACCCCTTGACTTCCTATAAAAGCCTGGCCAGTTCCTGTCTCCAGTGCCTGATTATTGTGCTCTGTGCCTGTGATCTAGCTCCTGCTCCTGTTGCTGTTCCTGTCTACCTGCATTTACTACACGTGTACCGACCTCGGCTTGCCCTCCACTACGCTTCTGCCTCAACCTTTGGACCGCTACGCCTCTCTGTGTACCGAACCCGACTCGTTTGACCTTTCTTCCATCTTATCTCCTGTTAGCCAGCCTTCCTCCCTGCCACTGGGCTCCTATCCAGTCTCCGGACCATGACACATTGATAGCTGCCTTCTGGCAAGGTCTTGCTGACAAGATTAAAGATGTGCTGGCTTCCCAAGAGTTACCATCTTCTTTGGATGCTTTGATATCTTTGTGCAACAGAGTGGACATGAGATTCCGAGAAAGAAATTCTGAAAAGGAGCCTTCAGCTAAAGTATCGGGTCGTTTGCCTTCTCGATTTCGTCATCCCTCACCTTCAGTGGAACCCATGGAGGTAGGACGTTCTAGATTGACTTCAGAAGAGAGGGAATGACGGTTGAAGAATAAGCTCTGTATTTATTTTGCTGATCCTAATCACTTGCTGAACTCATGCCCTAGAAAGTCGGGAAACGCGAGGCCCTAACCTGTTCTGGAGAGGTAAGGTTGGGGTCACTGGAATCCTCTCCACACCTTTTGGATTCTAAAGTTTTCTCGTTTGCTGTTACTGTTTCCACTTCTACTAAGTCTTTTACATCGCAAGCACTTCTGGACTCTGGAGCTGCTGGGAGTTTTATTTCAAGTTCCTTAGTGTGTCAGTGGTCTTTACCTGTGACTCCTTTAAAAACAGCTATTGCTGTTACGGCCATAGATGGTTCACGAATTATCAATGGAACTATTACTCAACGTACCATTCCTGTAAACCTTCAAATCTGGGCTTTTACATTACTTCCGGTTACTACTAGTCCTATTGTAGTTGGCTTTCCGTGGCTTCAACTCCATTCTCCACAGATTGACTGGAATGTTCCGCAAGTTATTTCCTGGGGTTCGGATTGTCATCACAGATGTTTGACTCAAGTAGTTCCAGTAAAAATAAATAAATCATCTATAACACCTTGTCCACCTGGTCTTCCTCCACAGTACAACTCCTTTGCTGATGTATTTCATAAAGCCCAGTCAGAACGTCTTCCGCCTCATCGGGCTTGGGATTGTCCAATAGATTTACAACTTGGCAAAAATCCTCCTAGGGGTCGTGTTTACCCCCTTGCGTTACCAGAGACCCAGGCGATGTCTGACTATGTCAAGGAAAATCTCCCTCGTGGGTTTATTCGACCGTCCATTTCTCCCGTTGGAGCGGGGTTCTTTTTTGTTAAGAAGAAGGACGGGTCTTTGAGACCGTGTATAGATTATCGAGGTCTTAATGCCATAACCATCAAAAATCGTTACCCCATTCCGTTAATTACTGAACTTTTTGATTGCATTAAGGGAGCATGGATATTCACTAAACTGGATCTTCGTGGTGCTTATAATTTAATTCGGATTAAGGCCGGAGACGAATGGAAGACAGCTTTTAACACCAGGGACGGACATTATGAATATCTTGTCATGCCCTTTGGGTTGTGTAAAGCCCCAGCTGTCTTCCAGGGGTTTGTGAATGAGATTTTCCGGGACTTGTTGTATGTTTGTGTCGTTGTCTATCTAGATGACATATTGATATTTTCTCAAGATCTTTCATCCCATCGATTACATGTGGCAGAGGTCCTTTCTAGACTCCGGGAAAATTCGTTATTCTGTAAACTGGAGAAATGTTCCTTTGAATTATCTCAGATTCCCTTCCTGGGATATATTGTGTCTGGAGTAGGTCTGGAGATGGATCCGGAGAAAGTGAATTCAGCGTTACATTGGCCCCAGCCAACTACTCTCAGAGCTATTCAACGCTTTTTAGGATTTGCTAACTATTATCGACGTTTTATTCAAGGTTTCTCCTCCATTGTCTCTTCTATTGTGGCGCTTACCCGTAAGGGTGCTAATACCAAGCAATGGTCTCCTGAGGCTCTTCAAGCATTTCAGTTCCTCAAGAGGGCATTTTCAATGGCTCCTATTCTTCAACAACCTGATGTGACCCTTCCTTTTTTCCGTGAGGTAGATGCCTCTAATGTTGGACTAGGAGCCATTCTATCTCAGAAATCTGAACAAAAGAAATTCCATCCTTGTGCTTTCTACTCACGAAGTTTATTACCTGCTGAGAAGAATTATACTATCGGAGATAAGGAGCTATTAGCCATAAAGGTGGCTTTGGAAGAGTGGAGATACCTACTAGATAGTGCTCGTCACCCCGTGACTATTTTTACTGACCATAAAAATCTTCTCTATCTACAGTCAGCTCAATGTATGAACCCCCGACAAGCAAGATGGTCACTTTTTTTATCTCGCTTTGACTTAATTATAACCTTCAAACCGGCTTCTAAGAATAAAAAAGCGGATGCATTGTCTCGGGCGGTGGCCTCTTCCTCTGATATTGAATATTGTTTTGATCGTCCCATACTGGATCCTAAATGTGTCAGTTTAGCTGCTTCTTCCACCAATGTTCTACCGTTTGGGAAAACCTTTGTTCCACCACTTCTTCGTAAAAAGATTTTGTCATGGTATCATTCCTCTCATTTTGCTGGGCATTCTGGAGAACGAAAAACATTAGAGATTCTCTCTCGAAGTTACTGGTGGCCCTCTATTAGGAAAGATGTCAAGGAGTTTGTGGCTGCTTGTGATGTTTGTTCCCAATTTAAAGTTTCCCGTAGAACACCGGCGGGTCTACTTCAACCACTACCCATTCCTTTTAAACCATGGACCCATATAAGTATGGATTTTGTTACTGATCTTCCTCTCAGCAAGAAATGCAATACCATTTGGGTAGTGGTAGATAGATTCTCTAAGATGGCTCATTTCGTCCCTTTGATAGGATTACCTTCTTCTTCTACATTGGCTGATCATTTCATCAAGGAAATATTTCGAATTCATGGATGTCCATCTGAAATCGTTTCGGACAGAGGAGTGCAGTTTGTCTCCAGATTTTGGCGAGCCCTTTGCAAAACCTTGGGTATCCAACTGTCACTATCCTCGTCATACCATCCTCAATCAAATGGACAGACCGAGAGAGTCAATCTAGATCTAGAGACTTTCATAATAATTTTTTCTTCAGCCAACCAGGACAATTGGGTAGATTTACTTCCATGAGCCGAATTCACCCATAATAATATGTATCATGAGTCATCTTCTAAAACACCATTTTTTGTTGTATACGGTCACCATCCGTCTCTCCCAGAATTTCCTGCCCTCCCTCCCACCCAAGTTCCTGCTGTGGAGGGTTTATGTCAAAAGTTTAAATCCATTTGGGCTCAGGTTAAATTCTCTTTGAAAAAGGCATCTTCAAGATACAAATTTTTTGCTGATAAAAAGAGGCGAGCAATTCCAGCACTTAAAATTGGAGATCGTGTATGGCTTTCTACCAAGAATATTCGCCTGAAGGTTCCTTCTATGAAGTTTGCTCCACGTTTTATTGGTCCTTATAAAATCGTTCAAGTGATAAATCCTGTTTGTTTTAAGCTGTCTTTACCGAAGAACCTTCGTATCTCCAATTCCTTCCACGTTTCATTACTCAAACCTTTCATCATCAACCGATTTTCTGTTCCTTCTTCAGTATCTCGCCCAGTTCAAGCTCAACAAGAGGAGGAGTTTGAGATTACTCATATACATATTTGATGCTTAAATCTCTAGGGGAGTCCTTCGCTTCCTAGTGCATTGCAAAGGTTTTGGTCCAGAGGAGCGCTCTTGGATCCGTGCAGATGATCTTAATGCTCCAGCTCTTCTGAAAAAGTTTTATTCCAAGTACCCGGGCAAACCTGGTTCTAAGTGTTCTGTGCCCACCTTTAAAAGGGGGGCTACTGTCACTCACCGGACTGTTAGTGCCTCTAGGTTGGGACATGGGTCTCTCTCGCTCCTGCCGACGCCTCTCCTGAGCCGCGGCCATCCACCATCTTGACTAAGATTGCACATGTGCAGAAACCCTGAACTGTTAATACCTCGCCTCTAGTCTCATTGGGTAATTAATCACCTCTCAGTACTTAAGGCACCTGTTGCCCTATTACCTTTGCCTATTCTTGGTTCTCATTCCTTGAGACTCTGAGGTGTTTCCTGTTTCTGCTCGTGTTATCCGTTTGCTCTGGACAAGTCTCCTTTCCACATCGGTAGTAGAACTTACCTGCTGCAGACTACTCTCGCTACCTCCGTTACCTGCCTGCTTCTGGACAAGTCTTCTCTCCACATCGGTAGTAGAACTTACCCGCTGCAGACTACTCTCGCTACCTCCGTTACCTGCCTGCTTCTGGACAAGTCTTCTCTCCACATCGGTAGTAGAACTTACCCGCTGCAGACTACTCTCGCTACCTCCGTTACCTGCCTGCTTCTGGACAAGTCTCCTCTCCACATCGGTAGTAGAACTTACCTGCTGCAGACTACTCTCGCTACCTCCATTACCTGCCTGCTCATGGACAAATCTCCTCTATACATCAGTGGTACAACTTGCCTATTGCAGACCACTCATGTTACTCCGTTCCACGCCTGCACCTGGACAAGTCTTCCCTTCACATCAGTTGTACAACTTGCCTATTGCAGACCACTCATGTTACTCCGTTCCACGCCTGCACCTGGACAAGTCTTCCCTTCACATCAGTGGAACAACTTGCCTATTGCAGACCACTCACGTTACTCCGTTCCACGCCTGCACCTGGACAAGTCTTCTCTACACATCAGTGGTAAAACTTGCCTATTGCAGACCACTCACGTTACTCCGTTCCATGCCTGCGCCTGGACAAGTCTTCCCTTCACATCAGTGGTACAACTTGCCAATTGCAGACCACTCACGCTATTCTGTATTCTTCTCTACATATCCGTGGTGAAACTTACCAGCTGTAGACCATTCATGTTTCCTTGTGATATAGCTACTACTCTGTATGGTACCTATTAGCTGGACTAAGTCTACAAGTGCCTCTGTATTGTAGCTGCAAGTCGCTGACTCTTCTACTATATTGTTGATTGGTCTTTGCCTAACGTTATCCAGTTATCAAGTACTGGCCTGCTATATGCTACCTGCGTGCTAAGGCACTTGGTCTCTTTCCTCATTTTATGCTGTTTACTAAACTGCTGTACCATCACAGATCCACGGTGCCAAGACTCAGCATTTATACTATTGACATTCCTTTCCTCTATTCTACTGTATGGTTCCACTGATTCACCACACTACCCAGAGGTCCGCACTTCTGGTAAGTGTAGCTACACCTGGTGAATTCTGGGTAAAACTTCTAGTGCCCGTGACAATACTTATAAAAGGGTATGAGGTTGAAAACGATTTATTATATGTACAGAAGATAAACCCGATGTAATCCCTTTGTATATATGTCTAACCACTCAGGCTGTTTTAAGGAAAAAAGGAAAATAAGGGGCCGACATTAACAACCATCCAAAGAGGTCTCCCCAAGTGCCAATCAAAAAATGATTGGCCAATGGAAAGACAATATGGACTTGATCCAACCCTATATATATGCAGGCTGTGACACACACATTCAACTTTAATGAACTGTTCCCTGAGGAAGCCCAAGCAGGCGAAACACGTAGGAACATACTTTTTTCCAAGTACACATTATCAGAAGCTCCATCACTGATAATTACAGAGTGCATTATCATCAGAACTCCAAAAAGACGCGGAGTATTGAGAGCGCGCACATGCACGAGAAAACACTGTCTGGCGAACCAGTCTGTACTGTTAGGACATTGTCACGGCCGTGCAGGACCTTAGACAGGACCTCAGACTCAGCACAACTGTCGGGATAAAAGCAACCAGAAACAACGGAGACCAGCGGACCGGCAATCCCAGGCAATCATCCAAACAGAGGTTAGTCCCAATCAGATATTATGAAAGGGGACATTGCATACCAAGTGGATTTACCGCGTGTCACTCACCGGACCGTGAGTGCCTCTGCGCTGGTGCGTTGCTCCCTAGCATTCCTGCCGGCACCTATCCTGAACCGCGGCCATCCGCCATCCTGATGGTCTGCGCATGCGCAGCTCCTAAGAACTCTTGTGTCTGTTGCTTTTAATCCAAATTGGTTGATCAGGCAACTCCCTATTTAAGGCACCTGTGTGCATTACCTCATTGCCTGATCTTGTAGTCTCATTCCCTGTGAGTCTCTGAAGGTGTTCCCTGTGTTCTACTAGTGTCTTCAGTTTCCTGCTGATTCCTGATCTACTCATTGTTGGTTTCCATACCCGCTACTATCTCCTGTGTACTACTCGTGTCTTCAGTTTCCTGTTTCCTGCCTGTGTCCTCAGCTGGACTCTGATTACCGGATCTACTCACCTGTGGTTCCTACACTCGTCTCTGCCATCCAGCGTCTCTGCAGTTCCTGCATCTCCCTGTGGACAGACTGTTCTACTGAATAGCGGTATGCCTATCTGTTATTGACTTTCTACGTTTACTCTGCATATCCGCTAGGACAAGTTTCCACGCTCAGCAGCGGTATCCATACCCGCTATAGACTGTTATTGTTACGCTGCATACCTGTTTGGAGTTAACTGTACTACTCAGTCGTTATATGCATAACTGTGATTGACTTTCCATTATTGGCCTGCATATCTGTGCTGAGCAAGTCTCTACCAAGCAGCGCCACACATACCGTTATATAGACTTTGTTGGATACGCTGCATACCTGTTGGGATCAAGTTCCTCTGTGCTCTCAGTGTCTGCATCCTATTATATTTGTATGCTTCCACTCATCAACACTTGTACACATCCTCACCTATTAAGCAGTGGTACAACTTGCTATACGCAGACCACTGACTTCCCCACTACCTACCTTCACCTGGACAAGTCTTCTCACCATAAGCAGTGGTACAACTTGCTGTACGCAGACCACTGACTTCCCTGCTACCTCCCTGCATCTACTCACGTCCATTCTGATCTCCGTGTTCAAATCTGCCTTTCCATTATATCAGCTAGTCGCTGATTCATTAACCAAAGATTGCTGCAAGTCACTGACTTTCCTATTGTTTATTGGCATTCTCTCTCCATCTGCTGTGATATTTGTTCCGCTAGTCACCCTGCTACCAGTGGACCGTTGTGTGAACTTCACTACACTGGTCATCTGGTGAAATCCTGGGCAAGACTCCTAGTGCCCGTGACACCGCGATTTATGAACTCCGGGAAAACAGTTAATCTGGACCCCTTAATACAGGAACCAACGAGTAACATTGTCCAACCACGAATGAACTGTATTATACATTTGGGTGAAAAAAACAGACTTAAAAGGAAAAATTCACCTATAAACCGACTGGGTTTATTTATGGACACATACCACTGGTATTGGAACTCATAATAACTCCATCAGAGGACTTGTTTAGTTATTAAGGATGTCACTAGCCGGTCCCATAGCTAGGTGCTGGCGTTGTGACTTGCCTTTAAGAACTAAGTTGGTGCTTGCTCTTGCTTCAGAGTCACTACCTTTCCAAAGGTGTTCCTTGTTATGTTGATTGGGAGCTCCTTCCGAAGCCTATTGGTCTCAGAGGACTATTTCAATCTCCCGTGATCAGGGACTCATTGCCTGATCTTCGTGTTACTCACACTGCTGTGGATTCTGGCTGCATATCTGACTTTCTGTTTATCTCCTGGATACTATCGGTTGCTGAAGTTACCTGTCATCATTGCTCTCCATCGGCTCCACTGTATGCCAGTTCGTGGTTCATCTACAAGCTGAAGTTACTTGTCGTTGTTCATCTGCACACAGAACTATTCGTGAGTTGTCTGCTACACCTGCGCTCATATTGATTGGCTCAAGTACTACTCTACTCGGCTGTCTATGTTGCGGTATCCTATATTGAACTACAATCAAGTTTTCTTGTCATCGGTGGTTCTATGTCTGGCACGGCTATTATTACTCTGCTGATTATTATTGCTGGACTGTTAATATGAATATATTGCCAAGCCGGGAGCCATTTCCTCAACTCAAGTTGTGTGCATTATCAGCTGTTGTCTATTGGTGATGAACTCACGCTTACCTGTTAACCGTATCATCTGTGACCTGACCAAAGCCTAACCAATACAGAACCATGTATAACACAAACGTCTCCATTTATATCAACAATCTATACCAAACACAACAGGAATTCAAACTATGTATAGCATAAATGCTTTCATTTCTATCCCAACAAGGTATGCATTTATGTAACTCTGTCCATATCAATCCAATTAGATTTACCATCTGTATTCAATCTTTCATTCTCACTTAAACGTTACAACAAATAATCATTCATTCTCATGTATCCATACTCACTCACCTTTTACTACATTCAAGCTCCATCATTCACACTAGCCAAGGCCTAGGGCCTGTTCACCTAGGAGTAATTGCCACATGTCCTCCCCGTCCGAGCACCAAGCATGAATGAAGAGAGATTATTTCTCTGTGTACAGTAGAAACCTTTGTTGTGGGCGGAGTTTAGAACCTGGCTAAAGAATTGCTCACAGCCTTCATATGCCAATTACTGACCAATGTTCCAAAACCTCTTTATCTGGTTACAACCCATAGTCCCAGGTGGGGGGGGGGGAGGATTTGTTCCTAGTCAGTGTGCTAATTAAATTGTAACTGAATCTCTTCATATATTATAAAATGAAACATAAATAATAGATTATTTATGTACTCTCCATCATCCCTTATAGGGGAACTGTGGCAAAGAGGCATATATATATATATATATATATATATATATATATATATATATATATATACACACTTCTCATATTTTGGGCTCTATACACCACCACAATGGATTTGAAATGAAACTAACAAGATGTGCTTTAACTGCAGACTTTCAGCTTTAATTTGAGGGAATTTACATCCAAATCAGGTGAACAGTGTAGGAATTACAACAGTTTCTATATGTGCCTCCCACTTTTTAAGGGACCAAAAGTAATGGGACAAACTGAACAATCCTACATCAAACTTTCACTTTTTTATACTTTGTTGCAAATCCTTTGCAGTCCATAACAGCCTGAAGTCTGGAACGCATAGACATCACCAGACGCTGGGTTTCATCCCTGGTGATGCTCTGCCAGGCCTCTATTGCAAATGTCTTCAGTTCCTGCTTGTTCTTGGGGCATTATCCCGTAAGTTTTGTCTTCATCAAGTAAAATGCATGCTCAATCGGATTCAGGTAAGGTGA
Organism: Mixophyes fleayi; assembly: GCF_038048845.1. Taxonomy (NCBI): domain Eukaryota; kingdom Metazoa; phylum Chordata; class Amphibia; order Anura; family Limnodynastidae; genus Mixophyes; species Mixophyes fleayi. The sequence continues at coordinate 119,159,540 of NC_134407.1, read as the reverse complement.
TTGACTTGGCCATTGCATAACATTCCACTTGTTAGCCTTAAAAAAAACTCTTTGGTTGCTTTTGCAGTATGCTTTGGGTCATTGTCCATCTGTACTGTGAAGCGCTGCCAATGAGTTCTGAAGCATTTGACTGAATATGAGCAGATAATATTCACAGAAACACTTCAGGATTCATCCTGCTGCTTTTGTCAGCAGTCTGCATCATCAATAAATACAAGGGAACCAGTTCCATTGGCAGCCATACATGCCCACGCCATGACACTACCACCACCATGCTTCACTGATGAGGTGGTATGTTTTGGATCATGAGCAGTTCCTTTCCTTCTCCATACTCTTCTCTTCCCATCACTCTGGTACAAGTTGATCTTTGTCTCATCTGTCCATAGGATGTTGTTCCAGAACTGTAATGGCCTTTTTAGATGTTGTTTGCCAAACTCTTATCTGGTCTTCCTGATTTTGTGGCTCACAAATGGTTTACATCTTGTGGTGAAACCCCTATATTCACTTTAGTGAAGTCTTCTCTTGATTGTTGACTTTGACACATATACACCTACCTCCTGGAGAGTGTTCTTGATTTGGCCAACTGTTGTGAAGGGGTTTTTCTTCACCAAGGAAAAAATTCTTTTGTCATCCACCACAGTTGTTTTCCGTGGTCTTCCGGGTCTTTTGGTGTTGCTGAGCTCTCCAGTGAGTTCTTTCTTTTTAAGAATGTTCCAAACAGTTGATTTGGCCACACCTGTTTTTGCTATCTCTCTGATGGGTTTGTTTTGATTTTTCAGCCTAATGATGGCTTGCTTCACTGATGGTGACAGCTCGTTGAATCTCATATTGAGAGTCAACAGCAACAGATTCCAAATGCAAATGTCACACCTAGAATCAACTCGACTTTTACCTGCTTAATTGATGATGAAATAACTAGGGAATAGCCCACTCATGCCCATGAAATAGCTTTTGAGTCGATTGTCCCATTACTTTTGGTCCCTTAAAAAGTGGGAGGCACATATAGAAACCGTTGTAATTCCTACACCAGTTACCTGATTTGGATGTAAATGCCATCAAATTAAAGTTTCATTTCAAATCCATTGTGGTGGTGTATAAAGTCCAAAATATGAGAATTGTGTCGATTTCCCAATATTTATGGACTTGACTGTATATATATATATATATATATATATATATATATATATTTATATTGTCTATACAATGTGGGCAACCCCCTCTTGCACCCCAGTATGTGCATGGTGAGGGCAGAGGACCTATGTCTGTTTTTGTTTATATATATATATATATATATATATATATATATATATATATAAAATTATGTCTCATTTTATGATGCCAATATCATACTAACAGTAATGGGACCAGCAAAAATACGTATAAACGTTATCACACAGAGTTGTGCCCACAATTCATATCATGCCATATAGTTGTGCCCTCAATTTATATCATACCAGATAGTTGTGCCCCCAGTTCATACTATACCACATAGCTATACACCCAAATCATATCATGACACATAGTTGTCCCCCATATTCATAGTATGCCACATAGTTGTCCTTCCTATTCAGAGTATGCCACATAGTTCTCCCCCATATTCATAGTATGCCACTTAGTTGTCTCCCCTAGTCATAGTATGCCACATAGTTGTCTCCCCTAGTCATAGTATGCCACATAGTTGTCTCCCCATATTCATAGTATGCCACAATTGTCCCCCTATTGATACTAGCCACATAGATGTGCCCCCTATTGATAGTATGCCACAAAGATGTGCCCCTCAATTTTTATTGCCACTCCTACTTACCTTTGGAGACACTCATCTTCCTCTCCAGAAACCCGGGAGCTGCTCCAGTAAGGCAGCCGATGACGGCCAAAACGGAGCTACTGTGCATGCGCAGAAGCTCAGTTTCGGCCATCATCAGCCGCTTTAGTGAGTCAACTGCAGCACCGGCGTGCCAGACAGAAATAGTCATTGGGCACGTGTCCCGTGGGTTGCTGACCCCTGTCCTAGGAGATTAAAAATCATTCTAATCTTTCTAATATTGGAAAAAAATATGTTTTAAATAGAGCGTGCGTTAATTGGAGGCTTGAATTGATTAAGTTGGGGGAATTCAATTAGCACAATGTTCTGAGGAACATCGCAACCACTGGATTTTTACAGAAATTTCTGCTGATTTTTCCTCGCAAATTAGCAGAGATTTTACCGTAGTAACAGTGAAAATGTGAGGAACATTGAAGCTAATTGAATTTTCCCCAGAGAATTACATTTTTATCTGGAGGTCTTTGCAGTACCCAATGTATCTCTAGACCTGACTTGATCAGCATTACCAAGTTATCTGTGTATAATGTGTTAAATAATAGATGTCTGGTCTTTGTATTATCTTGTGTTTTTATTATTTTTTATGCAATGTGTTATGGATCTTTACTGTCTGTGTATTTTATAGAACTGTAAATTTTATATACGGCGCTGGCACTTTATACAAATAAAAGATAAGATGTGAGTAACATTGGAGTTTTTTTTTTATATTATTTATTAACTAATGTGTTGTTTTTTGTTTTTGTTTTTAAAGTTTTATTTTTGAGAAGGTCAATGATGAGCAACAGTCTAAGACAAAATCTGTTACAATCAGGTTATACATATTCAGGGACTAATGCAATCAATGTATATCATACTGAAAAGAGTCTTGATATTGACCAAATTTTAACTATAAGGATAGAAGAAAAAAGAAACAGAAAGAGAAGCCAGTCGAAGAAAAGTGGGCAAGATAGATTAGGAGGCGGTGTAGCAGACCGCCAATAGAGGAAAAGAAAAAGAAAGCAAAGCAAGAGATAGAAGAGAAGTGGGGGAGGTAGGGGGAGAATGGTAGCGGGTTGAGGGGGGATATCAAGTGGAGTGTTTTAGAGGAGTCATAGGGCAAAAGGAATTTGGATTTGAAAAAAGATATCCACGGCTCCCAGACTTTATTAAATGATTTAGAGGTATTGCCCAATATGCATGTCATAAACTCCATTTTGTATGAGTGCCAAACTCTATTAATAATTGTCTGCATAGTAGGCACGGTGGGTTGTTTCCAATTAGTGGCAATTTGGCACAGTGCCGCAGAAACTATGTGGCAGAACATTTTTGTTTGGTGTTTAGTTGCTGATGAAATTCCAAGTGGGAGAAGGAAAAATCGGGGAGAGATCGGGATGCCAATCAGCAGAATCTGAGATGCAAAGTTCCGTAGTTCCATCCAGAATGGGGCAAGCTTGGGGCACTGCCACCAAATATGGAGGAAGGACCCTTCCGACGAGCATCCACTCCAACATGAGCTGGATGAATCCGGAAAGATTTTTTGTAATCTGGTCGGGACCAAATGCCATCGATAAAGAAGCTTATAGGCATTTTCTTTCAGCTTCACACAGATTGAACTAGAGGCCGTGTTGGTTTTTATTTCATCCCAATCTTCCCCATCCAAGGGACCTCCTGTCACGGCTATGAATAATTATGGATTCCCAGCCTGTACTTAGATGGTGATAGTAGAGGGTGGTGGAAACAGAACACAATGGAATTGAAGTTCTTAACTTCAGAGCATCACAGGGAACAATAACACAAACGACGATGGTAGTGTTGCAACTTGGTATATTAATAGATGGTACAACAGCAGTAGTAATAAAAGGTATGTACAACTCAGCAGAGCTGAGCACACGGCAGTTCATAAAATACAGTAATAATCACAGAAGTTACTTCAGTTGGTAACCAATGGCAACAGCATGAGAAATAAGCAATATAACAGTTCAACACTGAGATGGTAATTAGAACACTTGGATCCTACACGAAACACACAGCAGATGAAGGTGAACCACTGATACAGCTGAAAGTCCGATGAGAGTAGTATGCAGACTTGGCTGATCCAAACAGATAATATGATTCACTTTAGCAGGTGGTTATAGATATCACAATAGTTCATATTAGCGGAAAACGTTATATGTTGTCCAAGAACTTGGATATAACTGGTAACATGCAATAAGGTGTTGCCTAGAAGTAACAGCGTGATAAACGAAATCCAAACTGAGCGTGGAACTACAGGTCACAGATGATCCGGTTAAAAGGTAAGCGTGAGTTCATCACCAATAGACAACAGCTGATAATGCACACAACTTGAGTTGAGGAAATGGCTCCCGGCTTGGCAATATATTCATAATAACAGTCCAGCAATAATAATCAGCAGAGTAATAATAGCCGTGCCAGACATAGAACCACCGATGACAAGAAAATTTAATTGTAGTTCAATATAGAATACCGCAACATAGACAGCAGAGTAGAGTGGTACTTGAGCCAATCAATATGAGCACAGGTGTAGCAGACAACTCACGAATAGTTCTGTGTGCAGATGAACAACGACAAGTAACTTCAGCTTGTAGATGAACCACGAACTGACATACAGCGGAGCCGATGGAGAGCAATGATGACAGGTAACTTCAGCAACCGATAGTATCCAGGAGATAATCAGAAAGTCAGATATGCAGCCAGAATCCACAGCAATGTGAGTAACATGAAGATCAGGCAATGAGTCCATGATCACGGGAGATTGAAATAGTCCTCTGGGACCAATAGGCTTCGGAAGGAGGTCTCAATCAACATAACAAGGAACACCTTTGGAAAGGTAGTGACTCTGAAGCAAAAGCAAGCACCAACATAGTTCTTAAGGGCAATTCACAACGCCAGCGCCTAGCTATGGGACTGACATGTGACACCTCCCAGATCCTCCACTCAGGCTCGTTAATGGGAATCTTGTGTGTCTGAGTCAAGGACTCTCAGCTCTCTATAGCAGAGATATAAGGCCATTGGTAGAAGATCGCCGGGACTCGAATGAGGTCAACGGCCTGATTCTTAAAGATAATTTGGTGGTGGAAAAAAAAAGTGTTAGGAATATTGAATTTGGTTTTTATGTCTTCGAATGAGGGAAAAGAAGCGTCTGTAGTGATGTCATTAAGATAGCAAACATTGTTCCTTTTCCAAAATTCAAAGGACGAAACTATACGACCTGGCGGAAAATCTGGGTTATCAAATATAGGAACAATTGGACTAGGAGCCGGGGCAAGATTAAACTTTGTGTTTGCTCGGTCCCAGATAGAGAGCGAATACGATACATTTGGGTGATAAAGAGCAGACCGAGGACGTTTAGTGCGAGGGAGCCACAGGAGAGAGGAAGCGGAGGAAATACCCAAGCTTTCGGTTTCGATCAAGACCCAAACTCTGGAGGAGTCCAGGGAGTTCCATAAAATACATTGGGCAAGTTGCGCTGCCAAGAAATAGTTTTTAAAATTGGGGACCCCCCAAACCACCTTCCAGTGTCCACCTTTGTAGGACAAGGAACCAAACTCTTGGGGCTAGATTTACTAAGCTGCGGGTTTGAAAAAGTGGGGATGTTGCCTATAGCAACCAATCAGATTCTAGCTATCATTTTGTAGAAGGTACTAAATAAATGAAAGCTAGAATCTGATTGGTTGCTATTGGCAACATCCCCACTTTTTCAAACCCACAGCTTAGTAAATCTAGCCCTTGGATGTTTTCTACCCTATATGAATTGTGAAGTACAATGTTGCAAAAATTTGAATACATAAGGGGGGATGCGTATGGGAAGGGCTTAAAAAAGATATAATAACCTTGGCAAAATGTTCATTTTAACTGAATTGATTCGTCCTATCCAGGAAATGAGGTTTTTGCTCCAGGTTTCTAAATCAGATTTAATTTGGGATAGTAGTTTAGGATAGTTAGCTTGGAAAAGTTGACTATATTGTTTAGTATTGTAGATACCTAGATATTTTATCTTTTTTTGGTGCCATTTGAAAGGGAATTGTTGAGTGAGAGAAGATCTCATACTTTCTGTAAGATAGAGATCAAGAATTTCTGTTTTTTCTGGATTGATTTTGTATCCAGAGATGTAACTGTAGGTTTTAATGTCTGCAAGAAGGGAAGGAATAGAAACAGCAGGATCCGAGAGAGTCAAAAGAACATCGTCATCATATAATGATATTTTATGTTCGGATTTCCCTGTTTTAACTCTGTGTATCGCCCCGTTAGATCAGATTTTGGCCGCTAAGGGTTCTATTAACAGGGCAAAGATTAAAGGGGAAAGTGGGCATCCCTGCTGCGCCCCATTAGAAATTGAAAGTGGGGAAGAGGCGACTCCGTTAGCCACTACCGTTGCACTGGGAGACTGATATAAAGCTAACAGGCCATCTAGAAACTTACCAGAGAAACCCATTGACCCCAAAACTCTAGACATAAAGGTCCAAGAAATGCGATCAAACACTTTTTCGGCATTGAGTGCCATGATCAATGACGGTAATTTACCAGAGTTAATAGAATGTATGAGGTCAATAGACCATCTGGTGTTGTCTATAGCTTGGCGGCCTGGTATAAACCCGACCTGATCTGGATGGATCAGGGAGGGGAGGAGAGTGTTCAAGCGGTTAGCTAAAATTTTGGCATAGATTTTGAGGTTCACGTTTAGTAGAGATATAGTTATAGTCTATAATTTATCTGCTTTTGATATGACAACGATAGTGGCCAAGGTCGTCGCCTCATTAAAGGGTGCCCCCATTAAAATATTGTTAAAAAAATCTGTCATGTGGGGGGCAAGGTCTTTGGCAAATTTTTTATAATATTGTGATGAGAATCCATCGTGGCCTGGAGTCGATGATGGTTTCATCGATTTTATCGCTGAAATTGTTTCTATTTGGGTGATATCCGTGTTCAAAAAAGTGATGTCATTGTCTGAGAGATGTGGCAGTGAGAGAGATGACAAAAAGATGTAATTTCTGTATCAAGAGATTCGACAGAGGATGAAGTCTCTGGGAGATTGTATAAAGCTTTGTAATAATCGTGAAATTCTTGAGCGATTTGCACCGGGTCATATATAGGTTGGGAGATAGGAGATTTTTTATGTTTTGTAACCTGTCCTCGAGATTTTTTCTGTCGCAGTTTGTTAGCGAGCATAGAGTCGGCTTTGTCAGCCTTTTCGTAATATTGGTGATTTAATTTTTTGAGAGTATTCGCTGCTCTACAAGAAAGAATTGCATTTAGCTGACCTCTTACTGCAGAAATTTGTGTAAGTAATGTCGTGGATGGGTGAAGTTTATGTTGATCAAGAAGGAAGGTTAGTTTGGTCTCCAGGGAAAGTATTTCTTGAGATGCTAATTTTCTAGCTGCCGAAGTTTTACTTATCAATCTACCTCGAATGGGTAGCCTTATGGGCTTCCCATAAAATGCATGGGGCAATTTCCGCAGAAGTATTTAATTAAAAATATTCTTTGATTGCGTCCTTAATTTCTTGAAAAGTCAACTGGGCCAACAAAAGGGAGTCATCAAGACGCCAGAGACGAGAACGTGGAGCTAATTTTACTAAATTAAGAGTAATATGTACTACGGCATGGTCTGTCCAGGTAAGCGGGGAGATTCCTGCATCTAATATTGTTTCAGTGAGGGGGTGAGAGACAAATAGCATATCTATCTGAGAGTAACTACCGTGTGGGGCAGAATAATGTGTGAAGTCTTTTGCATCAGTGTTTTTCAGACGCCAGGTGTCATGTAGTGCTAGATTGCGTATGCATGTTAATAAGGACTGGGAGTCTTTTGAGGAAGAAAGAGGAGATTTTTGGCTGGAAGAACCAGAGGACCTATCTAATGTAGGGTGTAAGATGGTGTTAAAATCTCCAGCGAGAATTATATGACCCTGTGCAAGGCGCCCAATACGATTAAACACATCTGAGAAAAAGGAGCTTTGGCCCTAATTTGGTGCATAAAGAGAGATAAGTGTGACTAGTTCAGTGCGGAGTGTGCCTATCAGAATCAGATATCGGCCCTCTGGGTCAGAGTGTGATTTGGTTAGGAGCAAGGGAATTCTGTTGTGTATTAAAATTGCTACTCCTCGTTTCTTGCAATCCGCAGAGGCAAAAAATGTTTGAATATAAAGCTTACTTTGGAAGCGACTGTGCTGTCCTGTGAGGTGGGTCTCTTGAAGGAAAACTATATCGGCTCCCTCTCTCCTGCAGGCTCCCAAGACCACCGCACGCTTAGTGGGCGAGTTCAGGCCGTTGACATTAATCAAGAGCACCTTGAGCACCATGGGTGTTGGAGATAGAGTAATTCCTATATAATATCAGCAAGAATTTTTTTAGAACATAAACAATTGGGAACAGAAATAAGCATCAGTTCACTTGGTGATTTGAAAAAGGGAAGGGGAGCAAGGAAGGAAGCCACAGGTAAGAGAAAGAAGAGAGGAGAGATGAGAAGGAGGCCTAAATAGGCCGTAACTCTCAGAGAGGAGAGCCCCTGATAGGGCTATCAAAGAAATAACACAATGAAAAAAATACATTGCAATACTAGTAAGGGTGCTTGTGGGGGGTGGTAAATATAGTGAGGTATTGGTTGGCCATACGAGGGGCCGTGAAAGATTGTCCAGCTCAGTTGGCTGGTGTAACTAGAACATTATTGTAGTGAGTAGTTGACCAGAGGGGAGGGGCGGCAAAAAATTAAAATAGAGAACGGAAATTTAGGAAAATAAAGGAGGGTTAAAAAAGGGGAGAAACAAACAAAAAACAAAAACAAAAACAACACAACAACACAATCTATGATGTAGCATCAAATCTGTAATAATAACAACCACATTACTAACTGATGATGCCAAACCCGAGTACCAACAATACTGTTATGCCCCCGAATTCTAAGTCCCATAAGGGGATATAATCTATAAACTATAAATAACTTGTTGCAAGTAACAAAATGCAAATCGGTTATAAGGTGCCCTTGGTGGTTGCCCAGTGGCTAAATGAAAAAAGACAACAGTGTTCTTGTAACATAGGAGGATACTTCATTTTGAGTCCAAAATGAAAGAGGAAGATGGATCCTATTAGAGGCCTTCAGAAGTTTGCGGTCAGTCTGGAACCGTAGGAGATCTTGCAGGCCGTCGTTCCACCGTTGTCCAGTCAGGAGGACGTGCTGAATCAGATCTTGAGGGATAACTACGTGTTGCAGAAGGGGTGGGGTCTGGAAGAATCTTGAGTTTAGCAAGGATTTCTTGCCCTTGAGGTAAGGATTTGGCATATAGAATAGAGTTCCCTGCAAACACTTGTAGCTGGAAAGGAAATCCCCATCTATATCTGAAGTTGCGTTTTTGGATAGTGGAAGGAGCTAGATCTTGAAATATCTGAAGTTGCATGTCTTGGAAGTCGATCGTATCTTTGGACCTAACTGCATTATTTTTTCTTTCGTTTGATTTGCATGCGAAAAATGATGTCTCATGGTCTTTGATCTGCTGTTGGCTTAGCTCTAAGAGCTCGATGCGCCCGATCCATCCGAGTTTCTCTGTCTAGTAGATCTGGGAGTAGATGTTTGAAGAGGCTGGAGAGGAAATCTGGTATGGTAGAGTTAGCAAACGACTCTGGTATATGACGGATCCTCAAATTATTTTGCCGAGATCTGTTCTCTTGGTCTTCTTGTTTCTCTTTCACAGTATCCATCTCAGAGCGAAGCAATGCTAGTTCTCGCTCATAGGACGTTTGAGCCCAGCAAATATCGTCTGTTTTTGATTCAAGAATGTCAGTTCTAGTGCCTAGAGCTGCAATTTCTGATTTGAACTCGACGATCGCTTTCCTGAGTTCTTGCTGGAAAGTAAGTTTAATGTCCTGCGCAAGGTTAGTGATTGCCGCCTGAACTGTGGGATCCATGCCCTTGTCCAGCTGAGAGGTAGGACTTGAAGAGCAAGATTGATCAGGTAGAGGTGATGAGGTCGTTACCTTCTTGGAAGCAGATGTGAAAATAGAAGCTGTGTTTCCTCCAGTGTGCTTCCTATTTTTAGAGGTCATTTTGAATGCGAGATTTTTTCCAGAATTTAGAGTCTGCTGTTTGGCTCTTGTGTATATCTTGTTCCTCTTAGATCTCTCCTATCAGGGCGATGAGACAAGGGGGTTGGAGGGGTAGGGGCAAGGGGCTCTGGTCATATGCGTAGAAATGGTTAAAGCATTCTGCTTAAATCGTCTTGACCCCTCAGGCTCAGAGACCCATTGCGGGTGTACATCGGATTTCTCTCTTCTGCTGGAATATTAAAGTATTGCTCAGAACACCAGCATATCACAGATGATATAGTTGAAAATGTAATATATGGACAGTGTAATTTGCGTGAGTGGCCACTGGGTGGCAGCAGGTTCTCACACTAGGGATTTGTGTTCCGTCTGGCCTGTTCAATCAGATTGTCAAACCTGCAGGAGGATATCACACTGAGGAACCGGAAAAGAAAGCAGCAATGGCGTCTGCGACTTCCGGTGTCGCCGGGCCACGAGACCCTGCTCCAACAAATTGCTTCTGGTATTCAGAGGATCCACACAGGTAAGCAGAGGCATTTGTAGGTTGGGGGATTGTTCCTCTTCACAGGAATCACGGGTCCTGCTGCGTCCTTCACATCGCCGCCCGCAGCCGTGCACAAGATGAGGGTTGCTTAACACAGCCCAGCCTAGTCCGGGGAGCCTTTTTATTATTAATAGGACTCCAGAGGTCCCGCGGAACGCCGCTAATACAGCGGCCCCACACAGGCACAGAGAACTCACTTGCTCCGGTTCCACCGGTCACATCAATGGCGGCGAAGCCCCAATATGTAGGTGGCAGGTGCCCCAATCTTTTCCCACAGTGGCTGCTCTTTTTTGGGGGGGTCAGGTAATCCTGAAAAATCGGGTTAAAACGGAGGTAGCGGGAGAGCCTCTTTAGTGTGCGACCATTCAGAATGGTTGCTAAACCACACCCCAACTAATGTGCTTTTATATGTGTAATAAATAAGATTTTTTTCTCTTTTTTAATCACAGACATGAATATATATTAGATTTTTTTAGTTTATTCATCTATATTGAATGCAGTCCCTTACTTTTGAATTTCGTTTTTGTATTTAAGAAAGTTTGCAGTCTCCTTAGGACAGCTGCCTATATAGGTATAGTGACGATTATGTAGTATATCTAATGACTGATTGTTATTTTCTGTTGAATTCATGTATGACATCGTGACCTTGTCATGTATAATCTCCGGTGGTAATTGTTAAAATGATTACCACAATTACGACACCGAGGAGACCTACAAGTAAAAACCGAATTAAGGAAAAAGTGATTTTTTTCTCTTTTTTAAATAGACTTACCTAAAAACCGACACTGCACATCTCCGGTGGCACCAGCATGATGACAGCAGCTTATTCCGAATGAGAGGTGTTCGGCACTAGACTTTAATGTCATGGCGACTTCTATTAATATTAAATTAAAGCGGCAACGTCGGGACTGTTTAAACACTTAACAAGATATTGCAGCTTTAAATTAACGTTATTCCAAGTCGCGTTGACGGCAAAGTGTAGTGTCGGACACCTCTTCATTCAGAATAAGTTGCGGTCAGCGTGCTTGTGCCATCGGAGATGTGCAGGGTCGGTTTTCAGGTAAGTCTATTCATATTGAAATAGTTTTTTTTATAAATTCGGTTTTTATTTGTAGGTCTGCTCAGGGTCAGAATTTTCCCTTTCAAAAATACGTACCCAACCCGTAACCTCGTGTGTGCTTTGCTAGATGAAATGAGTTTGATCCTATGCAAGTCTTTTGAAACTAGCCAGGCCCAGGATAGATAAGAATCTTGGAGGAGTTTGAAGCCCAAAAGTTGTAAACCATCTAGCCCCTCAAGCAGAGCAGAGGTGAGAGATTCTCTGAGGTGCCCAAACATATATCTTAGTGATAGATAATTTCCTTTGGAAAGCTCTGTGTCAGTTTGGGAATCAAACTGACTTATTTGAAAATGTAATTCCTAAAGTGGGAGTGAAGAGCCTGTAAGAAGGGTTTAAAATCTTCTGCCTTAGACATTAACATGTATTTTCATGAGGGGGTCTATGAAGGCTGAAATGTCACATATTTCTCAATTGTGTTCCCTCACACACCAGGTCTTAACTAGTAAGTAGTGACTCTGATTTATTTTATATTTTATTTTCTGCAACTTATTTGTGCAATTTATTGTATATCTTGTTATTCATTTTTGTAACTAAGCCTTGGAATCATTTTTCAGATTAAATAAATGTTATCTAGCATATTCTCCGTGATTCTTTGTGAACTTACGAAGCCCAGGGAGCCTCATGCTATATGTGTATATGATTTAAGTGTGAAACATTAATAAGTGGTTCTGGTAAATGTAAGGACACCATAATAAACCCTTCGTGGTGGCAGAAAAGGTGTACTCATTGCTAAGTGACTAAGGTGACGCCATTCACGGCCAGCTGTTCAGATTGCTGTATCTGGGACAGGCTGGGCGTTCGCGACAGGTATATTTAACTTGCAAGTGCCTTCGAGGTTTTTCTTTTACCAGTACATCTTGCATGCCAAAGGAACCAGCGTTAGGTGGTCGTTGTATTGCAGGGGTGTGCATGACCAGACACCCCTTCTTGTTCCTATTAAAAATAATGATACATGTTGGGGGTTGTGTTGAGTCAATTGTGTAATATCAATGTGAACTGTGCATAGTAATCAGTGTTAACCAGGTGTGAGACCCAGGGCCGCTATCAGGGGGGTACCCTTGTACCGGGCCCGGGCTCACCAGGGGGCCCGCTATCTTCAGCCTGGCTGTCTCTGTGACTGCCAGACTGAAGACAGCATCGATGACGCCAGGGCTGAAGGACTGTACATTCAGCCTTAATTTCCGCAGTGGAACGCATGTGCGTTCCACCAACAGGAAGTTCCCAATGCCGAACTTCCTGTTGGTGGAACGCATGTGTTCCACCAACAGGAAGTTCCAAATGCATTCCACTGCGGGAGGTAAGGCCAGAAGTGTCTCTCTCCCTCCCTCTCCCCAATACTAATTATATATATATATATATATATATATATATATATATATATATATCACTGTTTGCACACACACATTAATTTAAACAGATGTGAATTTTAAAATGTCAACCAAGACGTTTATAAAATGCAGTTTATTTTTAAGCTGTATAAACAATAGTTTAAATGAATATGTTACATCATAAAATGCCTTCATAATTCACATTACTATACATAATAGTTTTGGGTATTATTTATTGACTTATCACTTCTAATGTTCCCTTAATTGTGTAATAAATATCCCCACATCTGATATGGATTATTTATATAACCAAATAAATTTCTGATTATTATTGCCATTATTTATGCCAAATGTGAGATGTCCTTCCAGATGGACACATGAGCTAATTTTAAATAGAGGCAAGCAGATATGTAGTTAGACATATATAGAACTGGAGAATCATGTTGCCAAGTAAATTTAAAATACATAGTACAAAAATAAGTTAGTTCATCCAAGCATCTTGCACTTAGCTAGCAATAGTAACCCCCAACTATTTCCTGTACAACTAATGCAGTAAGCAGTGTGTGCTGTGAGCAAACAACCATCATAGAAAACAACAAGGATACCTTTAGTCTATTGATACTAACTTTCACAAGGATCTCTAATTATATGCTATAAGGATATTGTAAAGCTGAACAAGAGAGTATGTCCCATATAATAGATACAACTATCCATCTTTTGGAGATATAGTTGGATATATATATATATATATATATATATATATATATATATATATATATATACAAATTAACCCGTGCATGATACTCATGCATTCTAGTCAAATCAAGCTACTTAAGGTGTCAAAAAGGTTCTTGTCATGCATTTGGGCCTAGCCCAGGCCTCCTCAGGGGAAGAGCGTTACTTCCCGATGCAAGCGCCCTTTTTTAACGTGGTTTTGTCCACATGTCACCACCTCATCATTTTTCTCTATCACCTCATCCTTCATCTTCATCGCCACATCCTTCATAAGGTGTTAAAAACTCCCCACTGTCACCCCCGGCAACCACCAACCACTCCCAACTGTCACTTCTCCTTCAAGAAATATATAGGTCAGTGTATAACTCTGCCCAGCAGGTGGTGCTGCAGCTTGGGGGTTTTTTTTTCCACACACGCCACTAGGCATTTATATAGTAGATATACACACACTCATACATATAATCACTTTTTTTTTTTACATAAAACATATATTTATATATATATATATATATATATATATATATATATTAGGGCCCCCCTTAACTTACCTTTTAATCGTCTAAGTCTGACCCCCTTCATGGAAGCGAGGACCAGGGATGAAGCCGGATTGTGACCACAAAAGGTAAGGGGTTTTTTTCTACAGGATTTTTTTTTCCATTGCATTGGGCCCCCTCTCCCCCTGGGCCCCCAGGCACCTGCCAGTCGTGCCCAGTCGGAAAGATGGCTCTGGTTCATGGGGGGTGGGGGGCCCTGCCTGCTTCATTGTACTGGGCCCCACGATTTCTGATGGCAGCCCTGGTGAGACCTATGTATAGTGAATAATGTGCAACAATATCAATGTGAACTGTGTATAGTAATCAGTGTTAACCAGGTGAGAGACCTATGTATAGTGAATAATGTGCAACAGGTGTGGAATATCAATTTGACCTGTGTATATCAGGTGTGTGATATTGGTGAAACTTGTCATCTGTGTATATTAATAAATGTGTGATATCAATGTAAACTGTGTATAGCGAGCAGCGTTTACCAGGTGTGTGATATTGTCAAAACCTGTGTATAGTGATCATTGTGTGTCAGGTGTGTGATATCAGTGTAGGGATGGGCAATATAATTTATGTTGTTGGGTGTTTTGTGTGTGTTTTCTATCACTAGGATATTTACGGTGATAAATGTAATATGTAATTGTGTTGGAATTTTTGTTATCACGCAACCCTTACCTTCCAGTACAAAATCATAGTATTTTGATTTGCGCCTTGGGTGCTACCTATATCCTGTCATGGGGTGAATTCCAGAGGAGAAGAGAAGGGTTCTCTGTGATTTACGTTTTTTTCTCAATGATGCAGTAGGCCACCAAAAGAAACTTGGCACATGAAAGCACTGACAGACAGCATAGCTGATTGTAGTGCTTCTTGTAAAACAAACCAGCTGGGTACTGCTTTGTCTTAGAGTGGATTAATATGTAGAGGAGGTCCAGCTGCATCTGCTTGGAGTATATTAGTTGTGATTGTTTAGTTTATTAGATTTTTTAATCACTGACATTTTTATTATAAAATATAAAAATATATTGTGTTCAGTTTAAGCAAATGTGCCATTAAACATTGTTAGTTACTTAAACTATTTTAAAACATCCTCTATAGTATCTTACTATTGTCATAATGTTTCACATGTAATCTGCATTGACTTATCTATTTTAATTATCTTATTTTACTACCTGCTGCATGTGTTTGCTAATGAAGTGATATATTTACATGTAGCATACATTTCTGCATCAATGAGCTATTGCATCTGATATACCGTATTTTTGTTTGCATGATTTCGTAATTGCCTTTTGTTTCAAGAGGACATGTCATCTTTGTGGTTCTTCCTATTCAGTCTAGCTAGCGTGCTAATTGCTGTTACTACTGGTCTCTTTCTCTGTGTCACTTCTCTAGACCAGCAGAAACCACTTATGTTAAGCAGGTCGCTTTTCCATCCCCTTTTAATTGCATGTCAGCCTGGTCACCTTGGGTGAGTGTTTGATGCTTGATGAAGTGCAGATCATATAAGTCTTCTAGTGATCATACCTGCAGTTGTAGAGATTCCAGCTTTAATTATTGATAGATTTAAAAGAGTTCTGTTTTTATAGAGAGTGGATGAAGAAACAAAGGGAATTATAGATATAGTCTATTCCAGACTAACTGGTCTGTTCACAATGGTCAAGCACATATCCTGAGCAAACCTTATTAAATCAGGGCTTGTAGATGCTAAACTTATAAAACAATATTAGTAAAACCATAGACAAAACCTTGTATTTTGTCCTAACAGAATATTAGCAGCACTTTCAGCATAATGTACTATGTGTTTAATGAGCATTTCTCTACTTTTACATTGTATTTTATTGAGCTTTAAAACGTCTTAATACTGTAGGCAATTAAGCAAAGCGAAGTTAAACATTGTCCAAAAGTGTTTTCCAATATTTGATCTTTGATGGGACACTGGTATTAGTACAAACCTCATATTTTGGCACTTTTCTTGCTCTGTGTTAGTAGTCCAAAATTGTGTCTACAGGTTCAACCGCTCAGATGATATTTTGGACTATAAGCTTCAGATTGTGTTTAATAAGCTTTGAAAATGTGCATTATACATTTTAAACTAATGCTGTTGTGTATGAGGCCTTAAAAAGGGAGTTTATTGGTTGAATTTGAATTTGGCCTGATCAAGTAACGTTACAGCTACAACATGTAAAGATAAAATGCAGAGATCTCTGTACAGAATAGCATTCAGTGGAGCCTGGATATATTAAAGTTTCTTTTTCAAATGTAGGAGATGTCCCTCATATCAAATCCCATGCCAAAATAGTGGTATCTACCAGGCCTTGCTACATGTATAGCTGTAGTCCCAAATTTCAGTCCAGATTCTGGTTCAGGTTTCCACAGCATTGCCTGTGAGTGTGAAAAGATGATGTTGAAAGCATTGTAAATATCAAAGGACAGGGGAGTGGATTAAAAAGAAGGGATTGTTTGTGTCCTAATTTATGTTCTTAAACAAGAAATGGCACTATCAGGATCACCTGACAAAATGATGGATAGCTGCTATTTACTGTCCCTGGAGGTTTTTCAGCCGATTATCGGGCCAATCACCCAATAAATGACCACTCAGTCGCATATCTCATTAGTGTGTATACTTACACGATGAATGACATTCGATCCAAAGTTCTGATTGTCATTTCATTTGGTTTGTCGAAGTCAAATAATTTGATGAAAGAAATTATATTGATTAATATTGTTATACCGTGCGATTGCGATCAGTACGTCACGTTATTATGATGCAATCGCACAATAAACAACGCACTCATACACTTACACATTCACTTGTACATAGTTCATTTTTCTAATAGTTCCAACCCACAGTTGTTTTTGAACAAATGTTATTGAATTTATAGTTAAATATGATAATGTTAGAAGCACTTTATTGACATCTAAGGTTCAGGTTACAGGAAACATATCATGTTTGGTGTAATTCTAATCCCCTATTTATCCTTAGTGATCCGGTTCCATCGGCTATGAGATCGTACCTCGCGTATGCTAGTTATGGAATATAGGGAATTAATGATCAGAATGGTATTGTCTGTGTAATGTAAATAGACCAGTTTGAACTAGCTTTCAGCAGGAAGATTAGTATGCAGCTGTTGGAGAGCTGACCCCGACCCTTGGAGGGCATTGTTTGAACTAACCTATGAACTACACTATACAGGACTGTCCCGGAGCCTGAACCTTGGGAAACATGCCAAAACATCTGTATTGTATTTACTGTAACACCAAATGTATATATATATATATTGCTCTCTGGAACCTATATATTGCTCTCTGGAACCAGCATTCAGTCTCTTTGACCACAGACTTCAGGATTGAATGACTGTAAGCTGGATCCAACAGAGTGCGGCTTATGTATCGGCTGTTCTTATTTATTTGTTATTGTTTTGCTTTTCTTAATAAATCGCTTTGTGAGTTGGAATCACACAAATCGCAGCAGACAATGATTATTGTTAAACGATAAAATAACTTCAATAGCTACAAATGTTATTACACTACCTTATGTATCAACTGTCACCCACACCTCTTGTAAGCTCTTTTGGCAGGGTCATCTTTACATTCTGTTTCACATTTTTATCTTATTTATACTGTGGGTATGACATAACTAAAAAATAATAGTTATGGAGGAGAAGGATTAATGATATGAAGGGGCCTTGAAAGCAAGTGATCTGTTCAGTTCTGCATCTCATTAATGTCCTGTCTAATCCTGGTAACATCTAAGTCTAGGGTACCAATTTTGGGGTCAGGTGCTGCATGTGAACTCAAAAGAGACCTATGGTTGCTCCAGAAGTGGGAAACAGTCTGCAGCTAACATAGCTCCACTAGAGCATGTGCATAGGCTAGTGGTGTAATGACGCCACCTGTACATGTGAACATTAAGGAGTAGATAGGACCTTTTCAAACTATACAAATGATGGAGCAGCTGTTGAGATTTGTGACTAATCTACAGTAGAAATGAGCAACACATTTGCATTGTTCAATGCAGATAGTCTTTGTTTTTTTATTGCCTAAGTATATGAGTTTTCATTAAACAAAGAATGACATAATGTCCATTTTCACAATTTTTAATGCCAGCTCTATAACTGTCACTTTTAAGCTATCTACTGTAAACACGACATATACCTATGATGTGAACAGATAACAGTCTTTGTTTTACATACTTGTCATTACTGCCCTCAAGTGGAATGCAGTTGTTATAACATCTGCTTTATATGAAAGTCCTGCTTTTTTTAAGACATAGTTCAACACAAACACAGATCTTACACAATATATGCTTTGAAAATGAAGAACAGGTATCCCAATAGTTTATATCTCTCTCCCTCTCATATGTACCTAATGTATGTATATACACATTATATATATATATATATACGGGTGGGTGATTTTGTAAACATATTTTGTGGAACTACAGGTCCCAGCCAGCTGTGGGTATCAGGGCATGTTGGCACTTGTGGTTCTCCAAGTGACAACATGCCCTGGCTGCCGTGGGTATGCTGGTGTTTGCAGTTATACAAGTAGCAGAATACCCACACTATTTAGGGAAACCTGGCTTGCTGGGACTTGTAGTTCCACAAAATAAAATGGCGTCTGTTTGTTTTTTTTACATTTATATTGGCATTATTACCATACACCCACAGCTCAGGGGTGTAGGAAGAGCCCTAGTACTATCAGCACTGGGCTGGGTGTCCCAGGGGGGGGGCGCTCGTTTTTTTCGGCGGACCCCACTCCCTAGGGAATCTAGCCCAGCGCTAAACAGCCTGGGGTTGATTAGTCATTACGGCAAGGGGATCCCTGCCGCGTGTCCCCCTGCTATAGTGCCTCCAACCCCGGCTGGTTTGCCTAGTGCTAGTTCTGTGAAAATCAAGGGGACCCCACGTAAATTTTTCCCCTGATTTTCACGGAACCAGCAGTAGGCTGGCAGCACTAGGGTTAAAAGTGAATAGAGGGGGACCCCACACTTTTTTTTTTTAAATCTCTGCAGGAACCTGAGCACTTTTAAATTTCCAGCCCCCCAGCTCAGTGCAGTGAATAAATTAACTGACATCACTTAGGGGCGGGAGGTTTAAAATGGCTCTTTTACACAGCTGCTCTGGCACCGCTCTGAGGGATTAAACTATGAAATAAGAGCGGTTCCAGGGCTAAAAATGCTAGTGTTCCCCCTCCTTAGTCCCAAAACCGCAGCCATCCTCCCTCTACCCCACAAAAGTAGCTAATTTCTCTTGCTCACAGAATATTTTTTCTTAGCAAGAGGTCAGTCATCCAAGTTTCTGCTCTCAAGTGAAGCCACTTTCAGTACACCCAGCACAAGACTCTATCTGAGATGCGCAACGTTATGAACTTTTCTGAAATCCCCTATATTTAAAATGGGGCATGTTTTACCAAATTGTAAAAAAACTGTAACTTTCTCAAACTTGTGAAACCTCAAAGGCACTACTCAGCCCTAATAGCTTTCTAACAAAACTTACAGCGTGTCTTTAAACGCCCTGTACACCGAGTTACGCTCTCCCAAAAAAACCAGAAAAATAGTGACTTTTGCAAAACAGGAAGTGGAATAAAAAGGCAAGATTTTGAAATTTAGATTTTTCCTGAATTGTCATTTTTTATTCTTTTTTTCTGAAATTTAACATACGGCACCAGCGCACAGTTCTCCATTCGCATGCCAAATTTCAGCTTAATAGCTTTAAAATGTTTTAAGATGTAGAGCCTCAAACACCATGCCCCCCCTCTCACAGATTTCAGTAAAATGTGTGTTTGTGATGGGTTGAATGTCAGTAAAGTGTATGTGATTAGCAGCATGTCAGTAAAGTGTGTGTGTGATGGCAGCATGTCAGTTAAGTGTGTGTGATGTGCAGCAGGTCAGTAAAGTGCGTGTGTGCTGGGCAGCATGTCAGTAAAGTCTGTTTATGTGTGATGGGCTGCATATCAGAAAAATGTGTTGTGTGTGTGTTTGATGGGCAGCATGTCAGTAAAGTGTGTGTGTGATGGACAACATGCCAGTAAAGTGTGTGTGTGTGATGGGCAACATGTCAGTAAAGTGTGTGTGTGCTGGGCAGCATGTCAGTAAAGTATTTTTGTGTGTGATAGGCAGCATGTCAGTAAAGTGTGTGTGATAGGCAGCCTGTCAGTAAAGAGTGTGTGTGTGTGTGTGTGATGGACATGTCAGTAAAATGTGTGTGATGGGCAACATGTCAGACAAGTGTGTGTATGATGGGCTGCATAACAGTAAATTGTGTGTGATGGCCTGCATGTCAGTAAAGTGTTTGTGAGCAGCATGTCAGAAAAGTGTGTGAGATGGGCAACGCACCAGTAAAGTGTGTGTGTGTGTGTGTGTTTGATGAGCAGCATGTCAGTAAAGTGCGTGTGTGATGGGCAGCCTGTCAGTAAAGTGCGTGTGTGCTGGGCAGCATGTCAGTAAAGTGCGTGTGTGCTGGGCAGCATGTCAGTAAAGTTTTTTTGTGTGTGATGGGCTGCATGTCAGTAAAGTGTATGTGATGGGCTGCATGTCAGTAAAGTATATGTGATGGGCAGCATGTCAGTAAAGTCTTTTTGTGTGTGATGGGCTGCATGTAAGAAAAATGTGTGTGTGTGTTTGATGGGCAGCATGTCAATAAAGTGTATGTCATGGGCAACATGACAGTAAAGTGTGTGTGATAGGCAGCCTGTCAGTAAAGAGTGTGTGTGTGTGTGTGTGTGTGTGTGATGGACATGTCAGTAAAATGTGTGTGATGGGCAACATGTCAGACAAGTGTGTGTATGATGGGCTGCATAACAGTAAATTGTGTGTGATGGCCTGCATGTCAGTAAAGTGTTTGTGAGCAGCATGTCAGAAAAGTGTGTGAGATGGGCAACGCGCCAGTAAAGTGTGTGTGTGTGTGTGTGTGTTTGATGGGAAGCATGTCAGAAAAGTGCGTGTGTGATGGGCAGCATGTCAGTAAAGTGCGTGTGTGCTGGGTAGCATGTCAGTAAAGTCATTTTGTGTGTGATGGGCTGCATGTCAGTAAAGTGTATGTGATGGGCAGCATGTCAGTAAAGTGCGTGTGTGCTGGGCAGCATGTCAGTAAAGTGCGTGTATGCTGGGCAGCATGTCAGTAAAGTCTTTTTGTGTGTGATGGGCTGCATGTCAGTAAAGTGTATGTGATGGGCTGCATGTCAGTAAAGTATATGTGATGGGCAGCATGTCAGTAAAGTCTTTTTGTGTGTGATGGGCTGCATGTAAGAAAAATGTGTGTGTGTGTTTGATGGGCAGCATGTCAATAAAGTGTATGTCATGGGCAACATGCCAGTAAAGTGTGTGTGTGTGTGTGTGGGTGTGTGTGATGGGCAGCTTGTCAGTAAAGTGTGTGTGTGCTGGGCAGCATGTCAGTAAAGTCTTTTTGTGTGCGATGGGCTGCATGTCAGATAAATGTGTGTGTGTGTGTGTGTGTGTTTGATGGGCAGCAGGTCAGTAAAGTGTATGGGATGGGCAACATGCCAGTAAAGTGTGTGTGTATGATGGGCAGCATGTCAGTAAAGTGTGTGTGTGCTGGGCAGCATGTCAGTAAAGTCTTATTGTGTGTGATGAGCTGCATGTCATAAAAATGTGTGTGTGTGATAGGCAGCATGTCAGTAAAGTGTGTGTGATAGGCAGCCTGTCAGTAAAGTGTGTGTGTGTGTGTGTGTGTGTGTGTGATGACCAGCATGTCAGTAAAGTCTGTGTGATGAGCAGTATGTCAGTATAGTGTGTGTGTGTGTGTGTGTGTGTGTGTTTGATGGGCAGCTTGTCAGAAAAGTGTCTGTGATGGGCAACATGCCAGTAAAGTGTGTGTGTGATGGGCAGCATGTCAGTAAAGTGTGTGTTATGATGGACAGCATGTCAGTAAATTGTGTGTGTGTGTGCTGGGCAGCATGTCAGTAAAGTCTTTTTGTGTGTGATGGGCTGCATGTCAGTAAAGTGAATGTGATGGGCTGCATGTCAGTAAAGTGTGTGTGTCTGTGTGTGTGTGAGATGGGCTGCATGTCAGTAAAGTGTATGTGATGGGCTGCATGTCAGTAAAGTGCATGTGTGCTGGGCAGCATGTCAGTAAAGTGCGTGTGTCATGGGCTGCATGTCAGAAAAATGTGTGTGTGTTTGATGGGCAGCATGTCAGTAAAGTGTATGTGATGGGCAACATGCCAGTAAAGTGTGTGTTATGGGCAGCATGTCAGTAAAGTGTGTGTGAGCTGGGCAGCATGTCAGTAAAGTCTTTTTGTGTATGATGGGCTGCATGTCAGAAAAATGCTTGTGTGTTTGATAGGCAGCATGTCAGTATAGTATGTGTGATAGGCAGCATGTCAGTAAAGTCTGTGTGATGAGCAGTATGTCAGTATAGTGTGTGTGTGTGTGTGTGTGTGTGTGTGTGTGTGTGTGTGTGTGTGTGTGATAGACAACATGTCAGTAAATTGTGTGTGATGGCCTGCATGTCAGTAAAGTGTTTGTGAGCAGCATGTCAGAAAAGTGTGTGTGATGGGCAACATGCCAGTAAAGTGTTTTTGTGTGTGATGGGCTGCATGTCAGAAAAATGTGTGTGTGTGATAGGCAGCATGTGAGTAAAGTCTCTGTGATGAGCAGTATGTCAGTATAGTCTGTGTGTGTGTGTGACGGACAACATGTCAGACAAGTGTGTGTATGATGGGCTGCAAAATAGTAAATTGTGTGTGTGATGGCCTGCATGTCAGTAAAGTGTTTGGGAGCAGCATGTCAGTAAAGTGTGTGTGATGGGCAACATGCCAGTAAAGTGTGTGTATGATGGGCAGCATGTCAGTAAAGTGTGTGTGCGATGGGCAGCATGTCAGTAAAGTCTTTTTGTGTGTGATGGGCTGCATGTCAGGAAAATGTGTGTGTGTGTGTGTGTGTGTGTGTGTGTGTGTGTGTGTGTGTGATGAGCAGCATGTCAGTAAAGTCTGTGTGTGTGATGGACAACATGTCAGTAAAATGTGTGTGATGGGCAACATGTCAGACAAGTGTGTGTATGATGGGCTGCATAACAGTAAATTGTGTGTGATGGCCTGCATGATAGTAAAGTGTTTGTGAGCAGCATGTCAGTAAAGTGTCTGTGATGGGCAACATGTAGGTAAAGTGTGTGTGTGTGATGGGCAGCATGTCAGTAAAGTGCCTGTGTGATGGGCAGCATGTCAGTAAAGTGCGTGTGTGCTGGGCAGCATGTCAGTGAAGTCTTTTTGTGTGTGATGGGCTGCATGTCAGTAAAGTGTATGTGATGGGCTGCATGTCAGTAAAGTGTGTGTGTATGTGATGGGCAGCATGTTAGTAAAGTACGTGTCAGGCGCCGCTCGGCGGCCGCCCGCTTGTCCTCACAGAACGTCTGGTTGCCTAGCAACCAGACGCATCACTTCCCCTTCCGCCCGGCCGGCCAGCTCAGGACCAGAAGCGTCCCCGTTGCTAGGCAACGGGACGCTGCTTGAAGAAAGCGCTACGGCGCTACAGTATGACTAGCGCTACGGCGCTACTGCTATGACAGCACTACCAGCGCTGAGGGCATTGGCTAGCAGCACTATTTAAGGCCCTCTGACCTCACCTCCTGTGCCAGAGTTTCAGGTCCTTTCCTGTCCTCCAGCGTTCCAGTGTTCCTGAGTCTATCTGTGTCCTGACCCTTGCTCCCCTCCAGTTTATTGCTGTTTGCCTGTGACCATTGTGACCCGGATTGCCTTGACTACCCCTTTTGGATCTCCCGTTTGTACCTCGCTGCCAGAACGTTATTGACCCGGCTTTATTCACACCCCGCTCGGATTCTCCTTGTGTACCTACATTGCCCGCACCGTTGCCGAACCTGCCTGTCTGACAATTCTCCCGTGCCTCGCTATCTGACTCGTGGAAGGACCGCGACCTGCGTGTTTCCTGCCGCTAAGCCCATACCTCCATGCGGGGGTCCCTGGTGAACACCAGGGGCACGTTAGACTCCGCGCCTTCTTCCGAGTAGTGCCAACGATAGCAGGTACGCTATACTAGTCGTGACAGTAAACTCTGGCGATGACTACCGAAGGAACGGGGGAACCCTCGGCCCGGGACCTTCTCATTCATTTGGCTCAGCGAGTAGAACAGCAAGAAGCAGCCCAAGCACACCTCCTACAATGTGTTCAAGGTATCGCTACACGCTTCGACGCCTTACAAGGCTCCCTGCCTGCTGCTCCTGCCATTACCACCGCTCCAGGGGCGTCCGCTAGTGTGGTTACTGTATCCACCGCAACTTCTGGCATGCGTATCCCCACGCCTGAAAAATACGCTGGAGATCCCAAGAAATGCAGGGGTTTCTTGAACCAGTGCTCCATCCAGTTTGAGTGCAATGCAGGAGCATTTCCTTCAGAGCGAACGAAGGTGGCGTTTATGATCTCCCTCCTGAGTGGTCAAGCACTAGCCTGGGCTTCGCCTTTGTGGGAAAATGGAGACCCTCTTCTTAATAACACCGGCTCCTTTATCGAAGCTTTCAGGAGAGTCTTCGATGACCCTGGGAGAGTAGCCTCTGCTGCCACCAGCTTGCTGAACCTGCGTCAAGGCAACTTATCGGTTGGACAATATGCCATCCAGTTCCGGACCTTAGCGTCAGAGCTGAAATGGAACAACGAGGCGCTGGTCGCAACTTTTTGGCAAGGTCTAATCGACCGTATTAAGGACGAACTAATTTCTCGGGATCTTCCCTCTGATCTTGATACTCTAATTGCGCTATGTATCAAAGTAGACCTACGTTATCAGGAACGCACCCAGGAACGTCCGGTCTCTAAGCGGTTGGTTCCTCGTCTGGCTCCTCAATTTCAAAACCCAGTTTTGCCTATGGATGAACCCATGCAAGTAGGACGTTCCCGCTTATCCCCAGAAGAAAGAGAGAGGCGCTTCAGGCAGCGTCTCTGCCTTTACTGTGGCGATTCCGGACATGTTCTTAAGGTCTGTCCTAAGAGACCGGGAAACCCGTCCTCCTAAACGGTAGCAGGGAGGCCGGTTTAGGAGTATCCACAGTTGCTCCCTACTCAAAAAACACCCCTGAGCTTCTTATGGCAGTCACCCTGAGCACCCCTAGAGGTCCTTTCTCGACCACGGCCTTTGTGGATTCCGGCTCCTCCGGGAACTTCATTTCTGCCACTCTCATTGCTGGGCTTCAAATTCCCACCCTCCCCTTGCCTCAATCATTATCATTAACAGCAGTGGATGGAAACCGTGTCAGCAGTGGCTCCATCTCCTTCATCACTTCACCTATTCGGCTAATGGTTGGAGCCCTCCATAGCGAGATGATTCAGTTGTTGGTGTTGCCAAAATCCATCAATCCCATTATCTTGGGGCTTCCATGGCTACGAAGACATTCTCCGCAGATGGATTGGGATCGAGCTCAGGTTACGCGTTGGGGCACAGAATGTCATCATAGATGTCTACCTAGTGTTCTGCCTCCTGGTTCCCAAGTTGTTGCTCAGTCCACGGTGACGGAAGTTAGCCTTCCAGCTGCATACACCGACTTCCAAGATGTGTTCAGTAAGACTGAGGCCGAGTTATTACCTCCCCATCGGCCCTGGGATTGTTCCATCACTTTGCTGCCCGATCAACCTATACCCAAGGGGCGAACGTATCCACTTTCTCGCCCAGAGACCCTGGCAATGTCCCAATATATCAAGGAGAATCTGGAACGTGGTTTTATTCGCAAGTCTACCTCTCCTGCTGGGGCTGGATTCTTCTTTGTCAAGAAAAAAGATGGGTCTCTGCGCCCATGCATTGACTATAGACCCCTGAATCGTATTACCATCAAGAACCGGTACCCGTTACCTCTTATCTCCGATCTATTTGACAGAATCAGCGGGGCTCAAGTGTTTACTAAATTAGACCTACGAGGGGCCTACAACCTCATTCGTATAAAGAAGGGTGACGAATGGAAGACCGCCTTCAATACGAGGGATGGTCATTTTGAATACCTGGTAATGCCCTTCGGTCTTTGCAATGCCCCTGCCATCTTCCAGAATTTCGTTAATGACATCTTTCAAGATCTGTTGTACACCTCCGTAGTCGTTTATCTAGACGACATCCTAGTGTTTTCTAAAGATTTGAGTTCTCATCAAGAACAAGTGAGGGAGGTCTTACGAAGACTGCGCAAATATCATCTTTATTGCAAATTGGAAAAATGTGTTTTTGAAGTTCTCCAAGTGTCCTTCCTTGGGTTCATTGTGTCCGGCTCCGGGTTACAGATGGATCCCACCAAGGTGTCATCCATCTTGAATTGGCCTCAACCGCAGGGTCTTAAAAGTATCCAAAGATTCATTGGATTCGCCAATTATTATCGACAATTCATCCAAGATTTCTCTTCCATCATTGCTCCAATCACAGCATTAACTAGGAGATCTGCCAATCCTAAAATATGGTCTCCAGAAGCTGTTTCTGCCTTTACTACCCTGAAGAAAGCCTTTTCCTCAGCCTCTGTTCTCTCTCAGCCGGATCAACAGCGACCTTTCTTTGTGGAGGTAGACGCCTCTTCAATAGGCATTGGAGCCGTGTTATTCCAAAAGACACCTTCAGGTACCCATTCTCCATGTGGGTTCTTCTCCAGACGATTTCTTTCCAACGAGATTAATTACGGAATCGGAGACAAGGAGCTTCTCGCTATTAAAGCAGCTTTGGAGGAATGGCGGCACCTATTAGAGGGAGCCCTATATCCAGTTACCATCTTTACAGATCACCGAAATTTGACATTCATTCGGGAAGCTCGCTGTCTGAATCCTCGGCAGGCCCGCTGGGCATCATTCTTTGCTCGCTTCAACATGATTCTTACCTTCTGTCCAGGTGCTAAGAATGGGCGGGCAGACGCTCTATCTCGTTCTTTTGATGATACAGACCGCCTGAATCCATCGATTCCTCATTGCATTATTGACCCTTCGAACATCATTGCTATTACCAATACTGTGAAGGATGCCCCGCCCACAGGACGATCATTTGTGGAACCACAATTACGACCCAAGGTATTGCGCTGGGCCCATTCGTCCTGTATTGCGGGTCACGCCGGCATAAAGAAGACCACATTCCTTCTCTGCCGTCGTTTCTGGTGGCCTACCATACGCGCTGATATACGGGACTTTATTGCAGCATGTACCATTTGTGCCCAACACAAAACTTCCAGGAAGGTTCCTGCTGGGTTGCTCCAGCCCCTACCCACGCCTGATGCTCCTTGGGAGAGTATAGCCATGGATTTTATTACTGACCTTCCCTGCAGTTCTGGATTCAATACCATCTGGGTTGTCATTGACCGATTTTCTAAAATGGTGCATTTTATTCCTCTTTCAGGTCTACCTTCAGCCAGTCACTTAGCCGACACATTTATCAAGGAGATCTTCAGACTTCATGGTTGCCCTAAGGAAATTATCTCTGACAGGGGAGTGCAATTCATCTCCCGGTTCTGGAGGACTTTCTGTAAAAAACTGGGTACGGAGTTAAAATTCTCATCGGGATATCACCCCCAGACCAATGGTCAGACCGAGCGGATCAACCAGGATTTAGAGACTTTTCTCCGTTGCTTTACCGCTGATAATCAAAGCAGATGGTCACAATTCCTTTCCTGGGCAGAATTCTCACACAATCACCATGTCCATGAATCTACCGGGTTTTCTCCATTCTTTATTGTGACCGGGATGCATCCTATTATCCCAGAGCCATTTCCCAATTCTTCCTCCTCTGTTCCAGCGGTGGACTCACTTTATCGAGAATTCTCTATCATTTGGGCCACAACCAAAACAGCTCTGCAAAAGGCATCACAGCATCATAAGATCTTTGCAGATCGCCACCGAAGAGCTACTCCTCTATTGAAGGTAGGGGATCAAGTATGGCTTTCCACTAAAGATTTAAAACTCAAAGTACCATCTATGAAAATGGCTCCACGTTTTATTGGTCCTTACATCATCTCACAAGTTATTAATCCAGTGTGTGTTAAACTAAAACTACCGGCTTCTTTACGATGTCATAATACTTTTCATGTGTCCCTACTCCGGCCATTGGTGCTTAACAGGTTCTTTGTACCCCCATCTCGACCTCCTCCTATTCAAACCTCCTCTGGAACAGAGTTTGAGATCAGCCGGATTCTGGATGTCCGCATTCGCTACGGGCAACAACAGTTCCTTGTGCACTGGAAGGGATTTGGCCCGGAAGAAAGATCTTGGGTGAATAAACCGGACCTTCACGCTCCTCAGTTACTCAAGAGATTCCTCCAAACAAGGGGAGAAGGAGGAGGGCATACTGTCAGGCGCCGCTCGGCGGCCGCCCGCTTGTCCTCACAGAACGTCTGGTTGCCTAGCAACCAGATGCATCACTTCCCCTTCCGCCCGGCCGGCCAGCTCAGAACCAGAAGCGTCCCCGTTGCTAGGCAACGGGACGCTGCTTGAAGAAAGCGCTACGGCGCTACAGTATGACTAGCGCTACGGCGCTACTGCTATGACAGCACTACCAGCGCTGAGGGCATTGGCTAGCAGCACTATTTAAGGCCCTCTGACCTCACCTCCTGTGCCAGAGTTTCAGGTCCTTTCCTGTCCTCCAGCGTTCCAGTGTTCCTGAGTCTATCTGTGTCCTGACCCTTGCTCCCCTCCAGTTTATTGCCGTTTGCCTGTGACCATTGTGACCCGGATTGCCTTGACTACCCCTTTTGGATCTCCCGTTTGTACCTCGCTGCCAGAACGTTATTGACCCGGCTTTATTCACACCCCGCTCGGATTCTCCTTGTGTACCTACATTGCCCGCACCGTTGCCGAACCTGCCTGTCTGACAATTCTCCCGTGCCTCGCTATCTGACTCGTGGAAGGACCGCGACCTGCGTGTTTCCTGCCGCTAAGCCCATACCTCCTTGCGGGGGTCCCTGGTGAACACCAGGGGCACGTTAGACTCCGCGCCTTCTTCCGAGTAGTGCCAACGATAGCAGGTACGCTATACTAGTCGTGACAGTACGTGTGTGCTGGGCAGCATGTCAGTAAAGTCTGTGTGATGACCAGTATGTCAGTATAGTCTGTGTGTGTGTGTGTGATGGACAACATCTCAGACAAGTGTGTGTATGATGGGCTGCATAATAGTAAATTGTGTGTGATGGCCTTCATGTCAGTAAATTGTTTGTGAGCAGCATGTCAGTAAAGTGTGTGTGATGGGCAACATGCCAGCAAAGTGTGTGTGTGTGATGGGCAGCATGTCAGTAAAGTGTGTGTGTGTGATTAGCAGCATGTGAGTAAAGTCTCTGTGATGAGCAGTATGTCAGTATAGTCTGTGTGTGTGTGTGACGGACAACATGTCAGACAAGTGTGTGTATGATGGGCTGCAAAATAGTAAATTGTGTGTGATGGCCTGCATGTCAGTAAAGTGTTTGGGAGCAGCATGTCAGTAAAGTGTGTGTGATGGGCAACATGCCAGTAAAGTGTGTGTATGATGGGCAGCATGTCAGTAAAGTGTGTGTGCGATGGGCAGCATGTCAGTAAAGTCTTTTTGTGTGTGATGGGCTGCATGTCAGGAAAATGTGTGTGTGTGTGTGTGTGTGTGTGTGTGATGAGCAGCATGTCAGTAAAGTCTGTGTGATGAGCAGTATGTCAGTATAGTCTGTGTGTGTGATGGACAACATGTCAGTAAAATGTGTGTGATGGGCAACATGTCAGACAAGTGTGTGTATGATGGGCTGCATAACAGTAAATTGTGTGTGATGGCCTGCATGATAGTAAAGTGTTTGTGAGCAGCATGTCAGTAAAGTGTCTGTGATGGGCAACATGTAGGTAAAGTGTGTGTGTGTGATGGGCAGCATGTCAGTAAAGTGCCTGTGTGATGGGCAGCATGTCAGTAAAGTGCGTGTGTGCTGGGCAGCATGTCAGTGAAGTCTTTTTGTGTGTGATGGGCTGCATGTCAGTAAAGTGTATGTGATGGGCTGCATGTCAGTAAAGTGTGTGTGTATGTGATGGGCAGCATGTTAGTAAAGTACGTGTGTGCTGGGCAGCATGTCAGTAAAGTCTGTGTGATGACCAGTATGTCAGTATAGTCTGTGTGTGTGTGTGTGTGATGGACAACATCTCAGACAAGTGTGTGTATGATGGGCTGCATAATAGTAAATTGTGTGTGATGGCCTTCATGTCAGTAAATTGTTTGTGAGCAGCATGTCAGTAAAGTGTGTGTGATGGGCAACATGCCAGTAAAGTGTGTGTGTGTGATGGGCAGCATGTCAGTAAAGTGTGTGTGTGTGATTAGCAGCATGTCAGTAAAGTCTCTGTGATGAGCAGTATGTCAGTATAGTCTGTGTGTGTGTGTGTGTGTGTGTGATGGACAACATGTCAGACAAGTGTGTGTATGATGGGCTGCAAAATAGTAAATTGTGTGTGATGGCCTGCATGTCAGTAAAGTGTTTGGGAGCAGCATGTCAGTAAAGTGTGTGTGATGGGCAACATGCCAGTAAAGTGTGTGTATGATGAGCAGCATGTCAGTAAAGTGCGTGTGTGATGGGCAGCATGCCAGTAAAGTGTGTGTGCGATGGGCAGCATGTCAGTAAAGTCTTTTTGTGTGTGATGGGCTGCATGTCAGGAAAATGTGTGTGTGTGTGTATGATAGGTAGCATGTCAGTATAGTGTGTGTGTGATAGGCAGCCTGTCAGTAAAGTAAGTGTGTGTGTGTGTGTGTGTGTGTGTGTGTGTGTGATGAGCAGCATGTCAGTAAAGTCTGTGTGATGAGCAGTATGTCAGTATAGTCTGTGTGTGTGATGGACAACATGTCAGTAAAATGTGTGTGATGGGCAACATGTCAGACAAGTGTGTGTATGATGGGCTGCATAACAGTAAATTGTGTGTGATGGCCTGCATGATAGTAAAGTGTTAGTGAGCAGCATGTCAGTAAAGTGTCTGTGATGGGCAACATGTAGGTAAAGTGTGTGTGTGATGGGCAGCATGTCAGTAAAGTGCCTGTGTGATAGGCAGCATGTCAGTAAAGTGCGTGTGTGCTGGGCAGCATGTCAGTGAAGTCTTTTTGTGTGTGATGGGCTGCATGTCAGTAAAGTATATGTGATGGGCTGCATGTCAGTAAAGTGTGTGTGTGTGAGATGGGCTGCATGTCCGTAAAGTGTATGTGATGGGCAGCATGTTAGTAAAGTACGTGTGTGCTGGGCAGCATGTCAGTAAAGTCTGTGTGATGACCAGTATGTCAGTATAGTCTGTGTGTGTGTGTGTGATGGACAACATCTCAGACAAGTGTGTGTATGATGGGCTGCATAATAGTAAATTGTGTGTGATGGCCTTCATGTCAGTAAATTGTTTGTGAGCAGCATGTCAGTAAAGTGTGTGTGATGGGCAGCATGTCAGTAAAGTGCGTGTGTGCTGGGCAGCAAGTCAGTAAAGTGTGTGTGTGTGTGTGATGACCTGCATGTCAGTAAAGTGTTTGTGATGGGCAGCATGTCAGTAAAGTGTGTGTGATGGGCAACATGTAGGTAAAGTGTGTGTGTGATGGGCAGCATGTCAGTAAAGTCTGTGTGATGAGCAGTATGTCAGTATAGTCTGTGTGTGTGTGTGTGTGTGTGTGTGTGTGTGTGTGTGATGGACAACATGTCAGTAAAATGTGTGTGATGGGCAACATGTCAGTAAAATGTGTGTGATGGGCAACATGTCAGACAAGTGTGTGTATGATGGGCTGCATAACAGTAAATTGTGTGATGGCCTGCATGTCAGTAAAGTGTTTGTGAGCAGCATGTCAGTAAAGTGTGTGTGATGTGCAACATGTAGGTAAAGTGTGTGTGTGATAGGCTGCATGTCAGTAAAGTGCCTGTGTGATGGGCAGCATGTCAGTAAAGTGCGTGTGTGCTGGGCAGCATGTCAGTAAAATCTTTTTGTGTGTGATGGGCTGCATGTCAGTAGTGTGTGTGTGAGATGGGCTGCATGTCCGTAAAGTGTATGTGATGGGCAGCATGTCAGTAAAGTGCGTGTGTGCTGGGCAGCATGTCAGTAAAGTGCGTGTGTGATGGGCAGCATGTCAGTAAAGTGCGTGTGTGATGGGCTGCATGTCAGAAAATGTGTGTGTGTGTGTGTGTTTGATGGGCAGCATGTCAGTAGAGTGTATGTTATGGGCAACATGTCAGTAAAGTGTGTGTGTGCTGGGCAGCATGCCAGAAAAATGTGTGTGTGTGTGTGTCTGTGTGTGATAGGCAGCCTGTCAGTAAAGTGTGTGTGTGTGTGTGTGTGTGTGTGTGTGTGATGAGCAGCATGTCAGTAAAGTCTTTGTGATGACCAGTATGTCAGTATAGTCTGTGTGTGTGTGATGGATAACATCTCAGACAAGTGTGTGTATGATGGGCTGCATAATAGTAAATTGTGTGTGATGGCCTTCATGTCAGTAAATTGTTTGTGAGCAGCATGTCAGTAAAGTGTGTGTGATGGGCAACATGCCAGTAAAGTAAATGTATGATGGGCAGCATGTCAGTAAAGTGCGTGTGTGATGAGCAGCATGTCAGTAAAGTGCCTGTGATGGGCAGCATGTCAGTAAAGTGTCTGTGATGGGCAGCATGTCAGTAAAGTGTGTGTGTGTGATGAGCAGCATGTCAGTAAAGTCTGTCCGATGAGCAGCATGTTAGTAAAGTCTGCGTTTGTGTGATGGGCAGCATGTCAGTAAAATGTGTGTGATGGGCAACATGCCAGTAAAGTGTGTGTGTGTGTGTGTGTGTGTGTGTGTGTGTGTGTGTGAAGGGCAGCATGTCAGTGAAGTGCGTGTCTACTCTGCAGCATTCCAGTAAAGTGTTTTTGTGTGTGATGGGCTGCATGTCAGTAAAGTGTGTGTGATGGGCAGCATGTCAGTAAAGTGTGTGTGATGGGCAACATGCCAGTAAAGTGTGTGTGTGTGTGTGTGTGTGTGTGTGTGTGTGTGAAGGGCAGCATGTCAGTGAAGTGCGTGTCTACTCTGCAGCATTCCAGTAAAGTGTTTTTGTGTGTGATGGACTGCATGTCAGTAAAGTGTGTGTGATGGGCAGCATGTCAGTAAAGTGTGTGTGTGATGGCAGCATGTCAGTAAAGTGAGTGTGATGGCAGCATGTCAGTAAAGTGAGTGTGATGGCAGCATGTCAGTAAAGTGTGTGTGTGTGATGAGCAGCATGTCAGCAAAGTGTGTGTGATCAGCTGCATGTCAGTAAAGTGTGTGTGATGGGCAGCATGTCAGTAAAGTGTCTGTGATGGGCAGCATGTCAGTAAAGTGCCTGTGATGGGCAGCATATCATTAAAGTGTCTGTGATAGGCAGCATGTCAGTAAAGTGTGTGTGTGTGATGAGCAGCATGTTAGTAAAGTCTGTGTGTGTGTGTGTGATGGGCAGCATGTCAGTAAAATGTGTGTGATGGGCAACATGTCAGTAAAATGTGTGTGATGGGTAACATGTCAGAAAAATGTGTGTATGATGGGCTGCATAATAGTAAAGTGTGTGTGATGGCCTGCATGTCAGTAAAGTGTGTGTGAGTAGCATGTCAGTAAAGTGTGTGTGATGGGCAGCATGTTAGTAAAGTGCGTGTCTGCTGGGCAGCATGTCAGTAAAGTATTTTTGTGTGTGATAGGCTGCATGTCAGTAAAGTGTATTTTATGGGATGCATGTCAGTAAAGTGTATGTGATGGGCTGCATGTCAGTAAAGTGTGTGTGATAGGCAGTATGTCAGTAAAGTCTGTGTGATAGGCAGTCTGTCAGTAAAGTGTGTGCATGTGTGATGAGCCGCATGTCAGTAAAGTCTGTGTGATGAGCAGTATGTCAGTATAGTCTGTATGTGTGTGTGTGTGTGTGTGTGATGGACAACATGTCAGTAAAGTGTGTGTGATGAGCAGTATGTCAGTATAGTGAGTGTGTGTGTGTGTGATGGGCTGCATGTCAGTAAAGCGTGTATGATGGGCTCCATGTCAGTAAAGCGTGTATAATGGGCTGGATGTCACTAAAGTGTTCGTGATGAGTAGCATGTCAGAAAAATGTGTGTGTGTGTGTGTGTGTGTGTGATGGGCAGCATGTCAGTAAAGTGTGTGTGATAAGCAGTATGTCAGTAAAGTGTGTGTGATAGGCAGCATTTCAGTAAAGTGTATGCGTGTGTGCATGTGTGATGAGCAGCATGTCAGTAAAGTCTGTGTGATGAGCAGTATGTCAGTATAGTCTGTATGTGTGTGTGTGATGGGCAACATGTCAGTAAAGTGTGTGTGATGAGCAGTATGTCAGTATAGTGAGTGTGTGTGTGATGGGCTGCATGTCAGTAAAGCGTGTATGATGGGCTCCATGTCAGTAAAGCGTGTATAATGGGCTGGATGTCACTAAAGTGTTCGTGATAGGTAGCATGTCAGAAAAATGTGTGTGTGTGTGTGTGTGTGTGTGATGGGCAGCATGTCAGTAAAGTGTGTGTGATAGGCAGTATGTCAGTAAAGTGTGTGTGATAGGCAGCCTGTCAGCAAAGTGTGTGCGTGTGTGATGAGCAGCATGTCAGTAAAGTCTGTGTGATGAGCAGTATGTCAGTATAGTGAGTGTGTGTTTGATGGGCTGCATGTCAGTAAAGCGTGTATAAAGGGCTGGATGTCACTAAAGTCGTTGTGATGGGTAGCATGTCAGAAAAATGTGTATGTGTGTGTGTGATGGGCAGCATGTCAGTAAAGTGTGTGTGATGGACTGCATGTCAGTAAAGTCTATGTTTGTGTGATGGGTAAAATGTCAGTAAAGTGTGTGTATGATGGGCAGCATGTCAGTAAAATGTGTGTGTGTGAGATGGGCTGCATGTCAGTAAAGTGTGTGTGATGGGCAGCATGTGAGTAAAGTCTGTGTTTGTGTGTGATGGGAAGCATGTCAGTAAAGTGTGTGATGAGCAGCATGTCGGTAAAGTGTGTGTATGATGGGCTGCATATCAGTAAAATGTGTTTGTGATGGGTTGCATGTCAGTAAAGTGTATGTGATTGGTTGCACGTCAGTAAAGTGTGTGATGTACAGCATGTCAGTAAAGTGTTTGTGCTATGGCAGCATCTCAGTAAAGTGTGTGTGTGTGATGGGCAGCATATCAGTAAAGTGTGTGTGTGTGATGGGCAGCATGTCAGTAAAGTGTGTGTGATGGGCAGCATGTCAGTAAAGTGTGTGTGTGATGGCAGCATCTCAGTAAAGTGTGTGTGTGTGATGGGCAGCATGTCAGTAAAGTGTGTGTGTGATGTGCAGCATGTCAGTAAAGTGTGCGTATAATGGGCAGTATGTCAGTAAAGTGTGTGTGTGTGTGATAGGCAGTATTTTAGTAAAGTGCATAAAGTGTGTGTGATGAGCAGCATGTCAGCAAAGTGTGTGTGATGAGCTGCATGTCAGTAATGTATGTGTGATAGGCAGCATGTCAGTAAAGAGTGTTTGTTTTTGAGTGAGTATGTGATGGGCAGAATGTCAGTAAAGTCTGTGCGTGTGTGATGGGCAGCATGTCACTAAAATGTGTGTTTGTGATGGGCAGCATGTCAGCAAAGTGCGTGTTCTGCTGGGCAGCATGTCAGTAAAGTATGTTTGTGTGTGATGGGCTGCATGTCAGTAAAGTGTATGTGATAGGCTGCATGTCAGTAAAGTGTATTTGATGGGCTACATTTCAGTAAAGTGTATGTGATGGGCTGCATGTTAGTAAAGTGTGTGTGATAGGCAGTATGTCATAAAGTGTGTGTAATAGGCAGCCTGTCAGTAAAGTGTGTGCGTGTGTGCATGTGTGATGAGAAGCATGTCAGTAAAGTCTGTGTGATGAGCAGTATGTCAGTATAGTCTGTATGTGTGTGTGTGATGGACAACATGTCAGTAAAGTGTGTGTGATGAGCAGTATGTCAGTATAGTGAGTGTGTGTGTGTGTGTGATGGGCTGCATGTCAGTAAAGCTTGTATGATGGGCTCCATGTCAGTAAAGCGTGTGTGATAGGCAGCCTGTCAGTAAAGTGTGTGTGTGTGTGTGTGTGTGTGCATGTGTGATGAGCAGTATGTCAGTAAAGTCTGTGTGATGAGCAGTATGTCAGTATAGTCTGTATGTGTGTGTGTGTGATGGACAACATGTCAGTAAAGTGTGTGTGATGAGCAGTATGTCAGTATAGTGAGTGTGTGTGTGATGGGCTGCATGTCAGTAAAGCGTGTATGATGGGATCCATGTCAGTAAAGCGTGTATAATGGGCTGGATGTCACTAAAGTGTTCGTGATGGGTAGCATGTCAGAAAAATGTGTGTGTGTGTGTGATGGGCAGCATGTCAGTAAAGTGTGTGTGAAAAGCTGTATGTCAGTAAAGTGTGTGTGATAGGCAGCCTGTCAGTAAAGTGTGTGCATGTGTGATGAGCAGCATGTCAGTAAAGTCTGTGTGATGAGCAGTATGTCAGTATAGTCTGTATGTGTGTGTGTGTGTGTGTGTGTGTGATGGACAACATATCAGTAAAGTGTGTGTGATGAGCAGTATGTCAGTAAAGTGTGTGCATGTGTGATGAGCAGCATGTCAGTAAAGTCTGTGTGATGAGCAGTATGTCAGTATAGTGTGTGTGTGTGTGTGTGTGTGTGTGTGTGTGTGTGTGTGTGTGTGTGTGTGATGGACTGCATGTCAGTAAAGCGTGTATGATGGGCTCCATGTCAGTAAAGCGTGTATAAAGGGCTGGATGTCACTAAAGTGTTTGTGATGGGTAGCATGTCAGAAAAATGTGTGTGTGTGTGTGTGTGTGTGTGTGATGGGCAGCATGTCAGTAAAGTGTGTGTGATGGACTGCATGTCAGTAAAGTCTATGTTTGTGTGATGGGTAAAATGTCAGTAAAGTGTGTGTATGATGGGCTGCATGTCAGTAAAATGTGTGTGTGTGAGATGGGCTGCATGTCAGTAGAGTGTGTGTGATGGGCAGCATGTCATTAACGTGTGTTGTGTGTGATGAGCAACATGTGAGTAAAGTCTGTGTTTGTGTGTGATGGTAAGCATGTCAGTAAAGTGTGTGATGAGCAGCATGTCAGTAAAGTGTGTGTATGATGGGCTGCATATCAGTAAAATGTGTTTGTGATGGGTTGCATGTCAGTAAAGTGTATGTGATTGGCTGCACGTCAGTAAAGTGTGTGTGATGGGCAGCATGTCAGTAAAGTGTGTGTGTGATGGCAGCATCTCAGTAAAGTGTGTGTGTGATGGGCAGCATGTCAGTAAAGTGTGTGTGTGTGTGTGTGTGTGATGTGCAGCATGTCAGTAAAGTGTGTGTATAATGGACAGTATTTCAGTAAAGTGTGTGTGTGTATGTGTGTGTATGTGTGTGTATGTGTGTGTGTGTGTGTGTGTGTGATAGGCAGTATTTTAGTAATGTATGTGTGATGGGCAGCATGTCAGTAAAGAGTGTGTGTTTTTGTGTAAGTATGTGATGGGCAGAATGTCAGTAAAGTCTGTGTGTGTGATGGACTGCATGTCAGTAAAGCTTGTGTGATGGGCAGCATGTCACTAAAATGTGTGTTTGTGATGGGCAGCATGTCAGTAAAGTCTGTGTGAAGAGCAGCATGTCAGTAAAGTGTGTGTGAGCAGCATGTCAGTAAAGTGTGTGTGATGGGCAACATGCCAGTAAAGTGTGTGTGTGATGGGCAACATGTCAGTAAAGTGCGTGTCTGCTGGGCAGCATGTCAGTAAAGTATTTTTGTGTGTGATGGACAACATGTTAGTAAAGTGTGTGTGATGAGCAGTATGTCAGTATAGTGAGTGTGTGTGTGTGTGTGTGTGTGATGGGCTGCATGTCAGTAAAGCGTGTATGATGGGCTCCATGTCAGTAAAGCGTGTATAATGGGCTGGATGTCACTAAGGTGTTCGTAATGGGTAGCATGTCAGAAAAATGTGTGTGTGTTTGTGATGGGCAGCATGTCATTAAAGTGTGTGTGATAGGCAGTATGTCAGTAAAGTGTGTGTGATAGGCAGCCTGTCAGTAAAGTGTGTGCATGTGTGATGAGCAGCATGTCAGTAAAGTCTGTGTGATGAGCAGTATGTCTGTATGTTTGTGTGTGTGATGGACAACATGTCAGTAAAGTGTGTGTGATGAGCAGTATGTCCGTATAGTGAGTGTGTTTGTGATGGGTAGCATGTCAGAAAAATATGTGTGTGTGATGGGCAGCATGTCAGTAAAGTGTGTGTGATGGACTGCATGTCAGTAAAGTCTATGTTTGTGTGATGGGTAAAATGTCAGTAAAGTGTGTTTATGATGGGCTGCATGTCAGTAAAATGTGTGTGTGTGGGATGAGCAACATGTGAGTAAAGTCTGTGTTTGTGTGTGATGGGAAGCATGTCAGTAAAGTGTGTGTGTGATGGCAGCATCTCAGTAAAGTGTGTGTGTGATGGGCAGCATGTCAGTAAAGTGTGTAGGTGTGTGTGTGTGTGTGTGATGTGCAGCATGTCAGTAAAGTGTGTGTGATGGGCAGCATGTCAGTAAAGTGTGTGTGTGATGGCAGTATCTCAATAAGTGTGTGTGTGTGTGTGTGTGTGTGTGTGTGATGAGCAGCATGTCAGCAAAGTGTGTGTGATGAGCTGCATGTCAGTAATGTATGTGTGATGGGCAGCATGTCAGTAAAGAGTGTGTGTTTTTGTGTGAGTATGTGATGGGCAGAATGTCAGTAAAGTCTGTGTGTGTGATGAACTGCAAGCCAGTAAAACGTGTGTGATGGGCAGCATGTCACTAAAATGTGTGTTTGTGATGGGCAGCATGTCAGTAAAGTCTGTGTGTGGAGCAGCATGTCAGTAAAGTGTGTGATAAGCAGCATGTCAGTAAAGTGTGTGTATGATGGGCTGCATAATAGTAACGTGTGTGTGATGGCCTGCATGTCAGTAAAGTGTGTGTGAGCAGCATGTCAGTAAAGTGTGTGTGATGGGCAACATGCCAGTAAAGTGTGTGTGATGAGGAGCATGTCAGTAACGTGTCTGTGATGAGCAGCATGTCTGTAAAGTCTGTGTGTGTGCGTGATGGGAAGCATGTCAGTACAATGTGTGTGTGTGTGATGACCAGCATGTTAGTAAAGTGTGTGTGATGGGCAGCTTGTCAGTAAAATGTGTGTGTGATGGGCAGCATGTCAGTAAAGTGCATGTGATGGGCTGCATGTCATTAAATCTGGTGTATGATAGGCAGCATGTCAGTAAAATGTGTGTGAGTGTGATGAGCAGCATGTTTGTAAAGTCTGTGCATGTGTGATGGGCAACATGTCAGTAAAGTGTATGTGTGATGGGCAATATGTCAGTAAAGTCTGTGTGATGAGCAGCATGTCAGTAAAGTATGTGTGTTTGATGAGCAGCATGTCAGTAAAGTGTGTGTGCGATGAGCAACGTGTGAGTAAAGTCTGTGTTTGTGTGTGATGGGAAGCATGTCAGTAAAGTGTATGATGAGCAGCATTTCAGTAAAGTGTTTGTATGATGGGCTGCATATCAGTAAAATGTGTATTTGTGATGGGTTGCATGACAGTAGTGTGTGTGATGAGCTGCATGTCAGTAAAGTGTGTGTGATGAGCTACATGTCAGTAAAGTGTGTGTGATGGGCAGCATGTCAGTAAAGAGTGTGTGTGTGTGTGTGTGTGTGATGGGCAGCAAGTCAGTAAAGTCTGTGTGTGTGTGATGAGCTGCATTTTAGCAATGTGTGTGTGATGAGCAGCATGTCATTAAAATGTGTGTTTGTGATGGGCTGCATGTCAGTAAAGTGTGTGCGATGGGCAGCATGTCAGTAAAGTGTGTGTGTGATGAGCAGCATGTCAGCAAAGTGTGTGTGATGAGCTGCATGTCAGTAATGTATGTGTGGTGGGCAGAATGTCAGTAAAGTCTGTGTGTGTGTGATGGACTGCATGTCAGTAAAGCGTGTGTGATGGGCAGCATGTCACTAAAATGTGTGTTTGTGATGGGCAGCATGTCAGTATAGTCTGTGTGAATAGCAGCATGTCAGTAAAGTCTTTGTGTGTGTATGATGGGCAGCATGTCAGTAAAGTGTGTGTGTGATGAGCAGCATGTCAGTAAAGTCTTTGTGATGAGCAGCATTTCAGTAAAGTCTTTGTGTTTGTGATGGGCAGCATGTCAGTAAAGTATGTGTGTTATAGATACCATGTCATTATAGTGTGTGTATGATGAGTTACTTGTCAGTAAAATGTGTATGTGTGTAATAGACAGCATGTCAGTAAAGTGTGAGTGTGATGGGCTGCATGTCAGTAAAGTGTGTTTAATGGGCAGCACGTAAGTAAAGTGTTTAGGATGGGCAGCACATCAGTAAAGTGTATGTTTGTGTGTGATGAGCAGCATGTGAGTAGTCTCTGTGATGAGCAGCATGTCAGTAAAGTCTGTGTATGTGTGATGGGCAGCATTTCAGTAAAGTGTGAGTGATGAGCAGCATGTCAGTAAAGTGTGTGTGATTGGCCGCATCTCAGTAAAGTGTGTGTGTGATGGGCAGCATGTCAGTAAAGTGTGTGTGTGATGGGCAGCATGTCAGTAAAGTGTGTGTGTGATGGGCAGCATGTCAGTAAAGTGTGTGTGTAATGGGCTGCATGTCAGTAATGTATGTGTGATGGGCAGCATGTCAGTAAAGAGTGTGTGTTTTTGTGTAAGTATGTGATGGGCAGAATGTCAGTAAAGTCTGTGTGTGTGATGGACTGCATGTCAGTAAAGCTTGTGTGATGGGCAGCATGTAACTAAAATGTGTGTTTGTGATGGGCAGCATGTCAGTAAAGTCTGTGTGAAGAGCAGCATGTCAGTAAAGTGTGTGTGAGCAGCATGTCAGTAAAGTGTGTGTGATGGGCAACATGCCAGTAAAGTGTGTGTGTGATGGGCAACATGTCAGTAAAGTGCGTGTCTGCTGGGCAGCATGTCAGTAAAGTATTTTTGTGTGTGATGGACAACATGTTAGTAAAGTGTGTGTGATGAGCAGTATGTCAGTATAGTGAGTGTGTGTGTGTGTGTGTGTGTGTGTGTGTGTGTGATGGGCTGCATGTCAGTAAAGCGTGTATGATGGGCTCCATGTCAGTAAAGCGTGTATAATGGGCTGGATGTCACTAAGGTGTTCGTAATGGGTAGCATGTCAGAAAAATGTGTGTGTGTTTGTGATGGGCAGTATGTCATTAAAGTGTGTGTGATAGGCAGTATGTCAGTAAAGTGTGTGTGATAGGCAGCCTGTCAGTAAAGTGTGTGCATGTGTGATGAGCAGCATGTCAGTAAAGTCTGTGTGATGAGCAGTATGTCTGTATGTGTGTGTGTGTGTGTGATGGACAACATGTCAGTAAAGTGTGTGTGATGAGCAGTATGTCCGTATAGTGAGTGTGTGTATGATGGGCTGCATGTCAGTAAAGCGTGTATGATGGGCTCCATGTCAATAAAGCGTGTATAAAGGGCTGGATGTTACTAAAGTGTTTGTGATGGGTAGCATGTCAGAAAAATATGTGTGTGTGATGGGCAGCATGTCAGTAAAGTCTATGTTTGTGTGATGGGTAAAATGTCAGTAAAGTGTGTTTATGATGGGCTGCATGTCAGTAAAATGTGTGTGTGTGTGTGTGTGATGAGCAACATGTGAGTAAAGTCTGTGTTTGTGTGTGATGGGAAGCATGTCAGTAAAGTGTGTGTGTGATGGCAGCATCTCAGTAAAGTGTGTGTGTGATGGGCAGCATCTCAGTAAAGTGTGTAGGTGTGTGTGTGTGTGTGTGTGTGTGTGTGTGTGTGTGTGATGTGCAGCATGTCAGTAAAGTGTGTGTGATGGGCAGCATGTCAGTAAAGTGTGTGTGTGATGGCAGTATCTCAATAAGTGTGTGTGTGTGTGATGAGCAGCATGTCAGCAAAGTGTGTGTGATGAGCTGCATGTCAGTAATGTATGTGTGATGGGCAGCATGTCAGTAAAGAGTGTGTGTTTTTCTGTGAGTATGTGATGGGCAGAATGTCAGTAAAGTCTGTGTGTGTGATGAACTGCAAGTCAGTAAAACATGTGTGATGGGCAGCATGTCACTAAAATGTGTGTTTGTGATGGGCAGCATGTCAGTAAAGTCTGTGTGTGGAGCAGCATGTCAGTAAAGTGTGTGATAAGCAGCATGTCAGTAAAGTGTGTGTGATGGGCAACATGCCAGTAAAGTGTGTGTGTGATGGGAAGCATGTCAGTAAAGTGCGTGTCTGCTGGGCAGTATGTCAGTAAAGTATTGTTGTGTGTGATTGGCCGCATCTCAGTAAAGTGTGTGTGTGATGGGCAGCATGTCAGTAAAGTGTGTGTGATGAGGAGCATGTCAGTAACGTGTCTGTGATGAGCAGCATGTCTGTAAAGTCTGTGTGTGTGCGTGATGGGAAGCATGTCAGTACAATGTGTGTGTGTGTGATGACCAGCATGTTAGTAAAGTGTGTGTGATGGGCAGCTTGTCAGTAAAATGTGTGTGTGATGGGCAGCATGTCAGTAAAGTGCATGTGATGGGCTGCATGTCATTAAATCTGGTGTATGATAGGCAGCATGTCAGTAAAATGTGTGTGAGTGTGATGAGCAGCATGTTTGTAAAGTCTGTGCATGTGTTATGGGCAACATGTCAGTAAAGTGTATGTGTGATGGGCAATATGTCAGTAAAGTCTGTGTGATGAGCAGCATGTCAGTAAAGTATGTGTGTTTGATGAGCAGCATGTCAGTAAAGTGTGTGTGCGATGAGCAACGTGTGAGTAAAGTCTGTGTTTGTGTGTGATGGGAAGCATGTCAGTAAAGTGTATGATGAGCAGCATTTCAGTAAAGTGTTTGTATGATGGGCTGCATATCAGTAAAATGTGTATTTGTGATGGGTTGCATGACAGTAGTGTGTGTGATGAGCTGCATGTCAGTAAAGTGTGTGTGATGAGCTGCATGTCAGTAAAGTGTGTGTGATGGGCAGCATGTCAGTAAAGAGTGTGTGTGTGTGTGTGTGTGTGTGTGTGTGTGTGTGTGTGTGTGTGTGATGGGCAGCAAGTCAATAAAGTCTGTGTGTGTGTGATGAGCTGCATTTTAGCAATGTGTGTGTGATGAGCAGCATGTCATTAAAATGTGTGTTTGTGATGGGCTGCATGTCAGTAAAGTGTGTGCGATGGGCAGCATGTCAGTAAAGTGTGTGTGTGATGAGCAGCATGTCAGCAAAGTGTGTGTGATGAGCTGCATGTCAGTAATGTA
This sequence comes from Mixophyes fleayi, assembly GCF_038048845.1. Taxonomy (NCBI): domain Eukaryota; kingdom Metazoa; phylum Chordata; class Amphibia; order Anura; family Limnodynastidae; genus Mixophyes; species Mixophyes fleayi. Next base: position 119,116,329 of record NC_134407.1, on the reverse strand, counting down.
TGTGTGGTGGGCAGAATGTCAGTAAAGTCTGTGTGTGTGTGATGGACTGCATGTCAGTAAAGCGTGTGTGATGGGCAGCATGTCACTAAAATGTGTGTTTGTGATGGGCAGCATGTCAGTATAGTCTGTGTGAATAGCAGCATGTCAGTAAAGTCTTTGTGTGTGTATGATGGGCAGCATGTCAGTAAAGTGTGTGTGTGATGAGCAGCATGTCAGTAAAGTCTTTGTGATGAGCAGCATTTCAGTAAAGTCTTTGTGTTTGTGATGGGCAGCATGTCAGTAAAGTATGTGTGTGATAGATACCATGTCATTAAAGTGTGTGTATGATGAGTTACTTGTCAGTAAAATGTGTATGTGTGTAATAGACAGCATGTCGGTAAAGTGTGAGTGTGATGGGCTGCATGTCAGTAAAGTTTGTGTAATGGGCAGCACGTAAGTAAAGTGTTTGGGATGGGCAGCACATCAGTAAAGTGTATGTTTGTGTGTGATGAGCAGCATGTGAGTAAAGTCTCTGTGATGAGCAGCATGTCAGTAAAGTCTGTGTAGGTGTGATGGGCAGCATTTCAGTAAAGTGTGAGTGATGAGCAGCATGTCAGTAAAGTGTGTGTGATTGGCCGCATCTCAGTAAAGTGTGTGTGTGATGGGCAGCATGTCAGTAAAGTGTGTGTGTGATGGGCAGCATGTCAGTAAAGTGTGTGTGTAATGGGCAGCATGTCAGTTAAGTGTGTGTGTGGTGGACAGCATGTCAGTAAAGTGTATGTGTGATGGGCAGCATGTCAGTAAAGTGTGTGAGTGATGGGCATCATGTCAGTAAAGTGTGTGTGTGATGGGCAGAATGTCAGTAAAGTGTGTGTATAATGGGCAGCATGTCAGTAAAGTGTATGTGATGGGCTGCATGTCATTAAATCTGGTGTATGATAGGCAGCATGTCAGTAAAATGTGTGTGTGTGTGTGTGTGTGTGTGTGTTATGAGCAGCATGTTTGTAAAGTCTGTGCATGTGTGATGGGCAACATGTCAGTAAAGTGTATGTGTGATGGGCAGCATGTCAGTAAAGTCTGTGTGATGAGCAGCATGTCAGTAAAGTGTGTGTGTGTGTGTGTGTGCTGAGCTGCATGTCAGTTAAGTGTATATGTGTGTGATGGGCAGCATGTCAGTAAAGTGTGTGTGTGATGAGCAGCATGTCAGTAAAGTCTGTGTGATGAGCAGCATGTCAGTAAAGTCTTTGTGTGTGTGATGGGCAGCATGTCAGTAAAGTATGTGTGTGATAGATACCGTGTCATTAAAATGTGTGTATGATGAGCTGCTTGTCAGTAAAATGTGTGTGTGTGTGTGTGTGTGTGTGTGTGTGTGTGTGTGTGTTAGACAGCATGTCAGTAAAGTGTGTGTGTGATGGGCTGCATGTCAGTAAAGTGTGTGTGTGATGGCCACCGTGTCAGTAAAGTGTGTGCATGATGGGCTGCATGTCAGTAAAATGTGTGTGTGTGATGGGCTGCATGTCAGTAAAGTGTGTGATGGGCAGCCTGTCAGTAAAGTGTGTGTGTGATGGGCAGCATGTCAGTAAAGTGTGTGTGTGATAGGCAGCATATCAGTAAAGTGTGTGTGTGTGATGGGCAGCATGTAAGTAAAGTGTGTGTGTGTGGTGGGCAGCATGTCAGTAAAGTGTGTGTGTGTGATAGGCAGCATGTCAGTAAAGTGTGTGTGTGATGGGCAGCATGTCAGTAAAGTGTGTGTGTGATGGGCAGCATGTCAGTAAAGTGTGCGTATAATGGGCAGTATGTCAGTAAAGTGTGTGTGTGTGTTAGGCAGTATTTTAGTAAAGTGTGTGTCATGAGCAGCATGTCAGTAAAGTGTGTGTGTGTGATGGGCAACATGTCAGTAAAGTGTATGTGTGATGGGCTGCATGTCAGTAATTCTGGTGTATGATAGGCAGCATGTCATTTAAATGTGTGTATGTGATAAGCAGCATGTTAGTAAAGTCTGTGCATGTGTGATGGGCAACATGTCAGTAAAGTGTATGTGTGATGGGCAGCATGCCTGTAAATTATGTGTATGATGGGCAGCATGTCAGTAAAGTGTGTGTGTGATGAGCAGCATGTCAGTAAAGTATGTGTGATGAGCAGCATGTCAGTAAAGTCTTTGTGTGTGTGATGGGCAGCATGTCAGTAAAGTGTGTGCATGATGGGCTGCATGTCAGTAAAATGTGTGTGTGTGATGGGCTGCATGTCAGTAAAGTGTGTGATGGGCAGCATGTCAGTAAAGTGTGTGTGTGATGGGCAGCATGTCAGTAAAGTGTGTGTGTGATAGGCAGCATATCAGTAAAGTGTGTGTGTGTGATGGGCAGCATGTAAGTAAAGTGTGTGTGTGTGTGGTGGGCAGCATGTCAGTAAAGTGTGTGTGTGTGATGGGCAGCATGTCAGTAAAGTGTGTGTGTGTGATGGGCAGCATGTCAGTAAAGTGTGTGTGTGATGGGCAGCATGTCAGTAAAGTGTGCGTATAATAGGCAGTATGTCAGTAAAGTGTGTGTGTGTGTTAGGCAGTATTTTAGTAAAGTGTGTGTCATGAGCAGCATGTCAGTAAAGTGTGTGTGTGTGATGGGCAACATGTCAGTAAAGTGTATGTGTGATGGGCTGCATGTCAGTAATTCTGGTGTATGATAGGCAGCATGTCATTTAAATGTGTGTATGTGATAAGCAGCATGTTAGTAAAGTCTGTGCATGTGTGATGGGCAACATGTCAGTAAAGTGTATGTGTGATGGGCAGCATGCCTGTAAATTATGTGTATGATGGGCAGCATGTCAGTAAAGTGTGTGTGTGATGAGCAGCATGTCAGTAAAGTATGTGTGATGAGCAGCATGTCAGTAAAGTCTTTGTGTGTGTGATGGGCAGCATGTCAGTAAAGTGTGTATGTGATGGGCAGCATGTCAGTAAAGTGTGTGTGTGATAGGCAGCATATCAGTAAAGTGTGTGTGATGGGCAGCATGTAAGTAAAGTGTGTGTGTGTGGTGGGCAACATGTCAGTAAAGTGGGTGTGTGTGATGGGCAGCATGTCAGTAAAGTGTGTGTGTGATGGGCAGCATGTCAGTAAAGTGTGCGTATAATGGGCAGTATGTCAGTAAAGTGTGTGTGTGTGATAGGCAGTATTTTAGTAAAGTGTGTGTCATGAGCAGCATGTCAGTAAAGTGTGTGTGTGATGGGCAGCATGTCAGTAAAGTGTGTGTGTGATAGGCAGCATATCAGTAATGTGTGTGTGTGATGGGCAGCATGTAAGTAAAGTGTGTGTGTGTGGTGGGCAGCATGTCAGTAAAGTGTGTGTGTGTGTGATGGGCAGCATGTCAGTAAAGTGTGTGTGTGATGGGCAGCATGTCAGTAAAGTGTGCGTATAATGGGCAGTATGTCAGTAAAGTGTGTGTGTGTGATAGGCAGTATTTTAGTAAAGTGTGTGTCATGAGCAGCATGTTAGTAAAGTCTGTGCATGTGTGATGGGCAACATGTCAGTAAAGTGTATGTGTGATGGGCAGCATGCCTGTAAATTATGTGTATGAGTGTGATAGATACCATGTCATTAAAGTGTGTGTATGATGAGCTGCTTGTCAGTAAAATGTGTGTGTGTGATAGACAGCATGTCAGTAAAGTTTGAGTGTGATGGGCTGCATGTCAGTAGTGTGTGTGTGATGGCCACTGTGTCAGTAAAGTGTGTGCATGATGGGCTGAATGTCAGTAAAATGTGTGTGTGTGATGGGCTGCATGTCAGTAAAGTGTGTGTGATGGCCACCGTGTCAGTAAAGTGTGTGCATGATGGGCTGCATGTCAGTAAAATGTGTGTGTGTGATGGGCAGCATATCAGTAAAGTGTATGTTTGTGTGTGATGAGCAGCATGTGAGTAAAGTCTCTGTGATGAGCAGCATGTCAGTAAAGTCTGTGTAGGTGTGATGGGCAGCATTTCAGTAAAGTGTGTGTGATAAGCCGCATCTCAGTAAAGTGTGTGTGTGATGGGCAGCATGTCAGTAAAGTGTGTGTGTGATGGGCAGCATGTCAGTAAAGTGTGTGTGTGATGGGCAGCATGTCAGTAAAGTGTGTGTGTGTGATGGGCAGCATGTCAGTAAAGTGTGTGTGTGATGGGCAGCATGTCAGTAAAGTGTGTGTGTGATGGGCAGCATGTCAGTAAAGTGTGTGTGTGTGTGATGGGCAGCATGTCAGTAAAGTGTGTGTGTGGTGGGCAGCATGTCAGTAAAGTGTGTGTGTGATGGGCAGCATGTCAGTAAAGTGTGTGTGTGATGGGCAGCATGTCAGTAAAGTTTATGTGTGTGACGGGCAGCATGTCAGTAAAGTGTGTGTATAATGGGCAGTATGTCAGTAAAGTGTGTGTGTGTGTGTGTGTGTGTGATGGGCAACATGTCAGTAAAGTGTATGTGTGATGGGCTGCATGTTAGTAACTCTGGTGTATGATAGGCAGCATGTCATTCAAATGTGTGTGTGTGATAAGCAGCATGTTAGTAAAGTCTGTGCATGTGTGATGGGCAACATGTCAGTAAAGTGTATGTGTGATGGGCAGCATGCCAGTAAATTATGTATATGATGGGCTGCATGTCAGTAAATCTGGTGTATGATAGGCAGCATGTCATTAAATCTGGTGTATGATAGGCAGCATGCCAGTAAAATGTGTGTGTGTGTGTGTGTGTGTGTGTTATGAGCAGCATGTTTGTAAAGTCTGTGCATGTGTGATGGGCAACATGTCAGTAAAGTGTATGTGTGATGGGCAGCATGTCAGTAAAGTCTGTGTGATGAGCAGCATGTCAGTAAAGTGTGTGTGTGATGAGCAGCATGTCAGTAAAGTCTGTGTGATGAGCAGCATGTCAGTAAAGTCTTTGTGTGTGTGATGGGCAGCATGTCAGTAAAGTATGTGTGTGATAGATACCGTGTCATTAAAATGTGTGTATGATGAGCTGCTTGTCAGTAAAATGTGTGTGTGTGTGTGTGTTAGACAGCATGTCAGTAAAGTGTGTGTGTGATGGGCTGCATGTCAGTAAAGTGTGTGTGTGATGGCCACCGTGTCAGTAAAGTGTGTGCATGATGGGCTGCATGTCAGTAAAATGTGTGTGTGTGTGTGTGTGTGTGTGTGTGTGATGGGCTGCATGTCAGTAAAGTGTGTGATGGGCAGCATGTCAGTAAAGTGTGTGTGTGATGGGCAGCATGTCAGTAAAGTGTGTGTGTGATAGGCAGCATATCAGTAAAGTGTGTGTGTGTGATGGGCAGCATGTAAGTAAAATGTGTGTGTGTGGTGGGCAGCATGTCAGTAAAGTGTGTGTGTGTGTGATGGGCAGCATGTCAGTAAAGTGTGTGTGTGATGGGCAGCATGTCAGTAAAGTGTGCGTATAATGGGCAGTATGTCAGTAAAGTGTGTGTGTGTGTGTTAGGCAGTATTTTAGTAAAGTGTGTGTCATGAGCAGCATGTCAGTAAAGTGTGTGTGTGTGATGGGCAACATGTCAGTAAAGTGTATGTGTGATGGGCTGCATGTCAGTAATTCTGGTGTGATAGTCAGCATGTCATTTAAATGTGTGTATGTGATAAGCAGCATGTTAGTAAAGTCTGTGCATGTGTGATGGGCAACATGTCAGTAAAGTGTATGTGTGATGGGCAGCATGCCTGTAAATTATGTGTATGATGGGCAGCATGTCAGTAAAGTGTGTGTGTGTGATGAGCAGCATGTCAGTAAAGTATGTGTGATGAGCAGCATGTCAGTAAAGTCTTTGTGTGTGTGATGGGCAGCATGTCAGTAAAGTGTGTGTGTGATGGGCAGCATGTCAGTAAAGTGTGTGTGTGATAGGAAGCATATCAGTAAAGTGTGTGTGTGATGGGCAGCATATCAGTAAAGTGTGTGTGTGTGTGGTGGGCAGCATGTCAGTAAAGTGTGTGTGTGTGGTGGGCAGCATGTCAGTAAAGTGTGTGTGTGTGATGGGCAGCATGTCAGTAAAGTGTGTGTGTGATGGGCAGCATGTCAGTAAAGTGTGTGTGTGATGGGCAGCATGTCAGTAAAGTGTGCGTATAATGGGCAGTATGTCAGTAAAGTGTGTGTGTGTGATAGGCAGTATTTTAGTAAAGTGTGTGTCATGAGCAGCATGTCAGTAAAGTGTGTGTGTGTGTGATGGGCAACATGTCAGTAAAGTGTATGTGTGATGGGCTGCATGTCAGTAATTCTGGTGTATGATAGGCAGCATGTCATTCAAATGTGTGTATGTAATTAAGCAGCATGTTAGTAAAGTCTGTGCATGTGTGATGGGCAACATGTCAGTAAAGTGTATGTGTGATGGGCAGCATGCCTGTAAATTATGTGTATGATGGGCAGCATGTCAGTAAAGTGTGTGTGTGATGAGCAGCATGTCAGTAAAGTATGTGTGATGAGCAGCATGTCCGTAAAGTCTTTGTGTGTGTGATGGGAAGCATGTCAGTAAAGTATGTGTGTGATAGATACCATGTCATTAAAGTGTGTGTATGATGAGCTGCTTGTCAGTAAAATGTGTGTGTGTGTGTGTGTGTGATAGACAGCATGTCAGTAAAGTTTGAGTGTGATGGGCTGCATGTCAGTAGTGTGTGTGTGATGGCCACTGTGTCAGTAAAGTGTGTGCATGATGGGCTGAATGTCAGTAAAATGTGTGTGTGTGATGGGCTGCATGTCAGTAAAGTGTGTGTGATGGCCACCGTGTCAGTAAAGTGTGTGCATGATGGGCTGCATGTCAGTAAAATGTGTGTGTGTGATGGGCAGCATATCAGTAAAGTGTATGTTTGTGTGTGATGAGCAGCATGTGAGTAAAGTCTCTGTGATGAGCAGCATGTCAGTAAAGTCTGTGTAGGTGTGATGGGGAGCATTTCAGTAAAGTGTGTGTGATTGGCCGCATCTCAGTAAAGTGTGTATGTGATGGGCAGCATGTCAGTAAAGTGTGTGTGTGATGGGCAGCATGTCAGTAAAGTGTGTGTGTGATGGGCAGCATGTCAGTAAAGTGTGTGTGTGATGGGCAGCATGTCAGTAAAGTGTGTGTGTGATGGGCAGCATGTCAGTAAAGTGTGTGTGTGATGGGCAGCATGTCAGTAAAGTGTATGTGTGTGATGGGCAGCATGTCAGTAAAGTGTGTGTATAATGGGCAGTATGTCAGTAAAGTGTGTGTGTGTGTGTGTGTGATAGGCAGTATTTCAGTAAAGTGTGTGTGATGAGCAGCATGTCAGTAAAGTGTCTGTGATGAGCAGCATGTCTGTAAAGTCTGTGTATGTGTGTGATGGGCAGCATGTCAGTAAAGTGTGTGTTTAATGGGCAGCATGTCAGTAAAGTGTGTGTGTGTGATGGGCAACATGTCAGTAAAGTGTATGTGTGATGGGCTGCATGTTAGTAACTCTGGTGTATGATAGGCAGCATGTCATTCAAATGTGTGTGTGTGATAAGCAGTATGTCAGTAAAGTGTGTGTGTGTGTGTGTGATGGGCAACATGTCAGTAAAGTGGATGTGTGATGGGCTGCATGTTAGTAACTCTGGTGTATGATAGGCAGCATGTCATTCAAATGTGTGTGTGTGATAAGCAGTATGTCAGTAAAGTGTGTGTGTGTGATGGGCAACATGTCAGTAAAGTGGATGTGTGATGGGCTGCATGTTAGTAACTCTGGTGTATGATAGGCAGCATGTCATTCAAATGTGTGTGTGTGATAAGCAGCATGTTAGTAAAGTCTTTGCATGTGTGATGGGCAACATGTCAGTAAAGTGTATGTGTGATGGGCAGCATGCCAGTAAATTATGTGTATGATGGGCTGCATGTCAGTAAAATGTGTGTGTGTAATGTGCTGCATGTTAGTAAATCTGGTGTATGATAGGCAGCATGTCAGTAAAATGTGTGTGTGTGTGTGTGTGTGATGAGCAGCATGTCAGTAAAGTCTGTGTGTGTGACGGGCAGCATGTTTGTAAAGGGTGTGTGATGGGCAGCATATCAGTAATGTGCGTGTGTGGGATGTGCATCATGTCAGTAAAGCGTGTGTGTGATGGGCAGCATGTCTGCAAAGTGTGTGTGTGATGGGTTACAGAAACCATTACAAACTTCACGCCCCTCAGTGACGTTAGTTAATTTATTCACTGCAATGAGCTGTGCACGGGAAATTCAAAAGTGCTCAGGTTTCTGTGGTGATTTAAAAAAAAAAAAAACACGTGGGGTCCCCCCTCTAGTAACTATTAACCCTATTGCTGCCAGCCTGACTGCTGGTTCCGTGAAAATCGGGGACATGAAACAGTGGTCGGCTTGCAAAATATTGGGAGACTCCAGACTAAGGGACCTAGGTGTCGTACTTTTCCCCTAGTGACCTCCCACACATAATTCAGGTACCTTTAGGAATATTTAGCGGAAAGAGAACTAGTCATACTCAATATAATCACTGAGGTATGTGAGAGCACACCCAGCACTTTTTAGTCTACAACCTTACCCACCCAAGAATGATAATCATTTTCAAGGATGCTTGCTCAAGTCCGAATATTACTGGACTGGCATCGCTGGATGTACCTCTCTTCAACTATGGGGTCAACGTACTTACGGACGCAATACTCCTCAGACAATAGCCCCTCGCACTTTCTCCAAGCTCCAAGGTTTCCAAATTTTCCTTTACCCCTGAATTGAATAGAGTAATTGGCTGGACCGATTGTGCTACCAACTTCTCCTTCATCCCCAACTCCTCAATATCATTAGCTTAACCAGCCTCTGTCACCTGTTCACAATTAAAAGAATTGACTGTTCTGAAAAGAGAATGAAATGAGAGAAACACAAAACAGGAAAACTACAACTTCATGCTGGACAACTCTCTTAGTCTTTGGCTCAGGTGCAACTAACTTCATTCGAGGCCTCCCAGAACAGATTCAGGAGTGCACTTGGACCCTTCTCTGGGTGTTGGCTCCTCTGCAGTGGGTGAAATGGGTACCAGTGTGTCTCTGCTACCCTTGAGGTCGTGATGCTGGTAGCCTACACTTGGTACCTGTCTGTCAAATAATCTGAGCCTAGGAAATTGCTGTTCCACAGCTTTCTCTAGTGTAACTTTTCAGGTTGCCATCTCACTATTTACCTTTCCTCTCAAGGTCTAGACCAGTCACTCAGTTACAAACTCATCACAAGAAAAGTCATAAACATTTCAAAAGTCAACAGGTTAGGAGGCAGCCCAGGAGTAATCTTGATAGTGGGGAGGACTAGTGGCCAAAGCTACCAACCACTTCAATCAAGTTACAACCCTCATTCTATTCAATTCGTTCTAACTAGTACCGTTACTTTATGTTCACACTGGTTTGTGGCTAATCAAAAGTATGTAATTTGTTACCACTACTCATACATTATACATTTATTATCAATAACATGAATACCCCTATCACCTATTATAACTCTAGGGCTATCACATTGAATGACAAAAGCTTTGAGTATGACACAGTAATACATTAGACACATTTCAATAAACCTTTACCCAGACATATTGCATCGGTACACCAGTGCATACTTGAGGATCCTGCAAGGTGGTAATTGTATGACAAGGATTTTGTTTTACCTGGAGAAAAACCCATCTGCAGGAGGGATATGGGATGGCTCTATTGGTATCATCTTCCTGACAGTCTCTCAATCAAGACAGGATGTTGCCTTCCTACTAGCTTGAGAAGAAACGTCTGGTGCACCCCAATATACTCTTACCAGCTTGCACATATCTTCTGTACCCAGCTGAGCCAGACCATGTGCTGCCTTCGCTAGGTCTGGAAGATACACCCTGGGAGCTACTGGTCTACCTTGTCCATCTCTCCAGGGTCCGCCAGACTCCTAACCACATCTCTTCACCTTCCAGACAGTTTATTCTTCAGGTAACACAAATCTTCATATATTAACTAATATGTGTATGCGTGCATGTGTGTGTGTATTCACATTTTAAAACAATACAATGAACAACAAAACAAAACATAGATTTGTCCGCTGTCACATAAAACCCTGCTGTCTATTTGACAGACATGTTCGCCCTGGTGTGACAGCCATGTTTAGTCGTGTGTGTGTAAGTGTGGATTTTACTAGCAGCTACTTCAGTTGGTAACTGTGTCACTGTATCAAGTCCTCTATGTAATGTCCTACTCATGTGCTGGTATTGCTATAAAAAGATTTTTCAGTACATTTAATACATTTACCCCCGTGTCTATGTCTTTTTTTTTTTGTATCTCTATACAAGAGAAGAGTGAGATACTAAAAGGGATGTAAAGAATGAAGAATAGGAGAGCAATGAATAATAAGAATATGAAGATTTGAATACAAGGGTTTGAGAACAAGCAGAAATGTAGAAAGGGAGATTTTACAGCAAACATGACAGCTGGATTGGTCACTATGGGAAAATGGCTGTATTCATTCCACTAATCCCCTTAGCTATTCGCTAAACTATGACCCCTCCCCATACTTGACTAGGGGGTCTTACATTAACCGTGCAATCCAGTGTCGTCCGTCATTTGTTCATTAAGAACTCGGTATCACCATAACTATATACCTTTGTGACGGACTTCCTGACTTATAATAGAGAAATGAAAAATTAACTCTTAGTGACTCATACTTATCTGAAATGCATAAAACAATATTTTAGAGCAAAGTATGTACATACTTCATTTTTGAATAAAGATTCTGAGCCAAACAAATTATCATGAGCCACTGCAACCTAAAACAAAGAGTGTTCCAATGATCCATTGTTAATTTGTCTTTCAAGAGTAATTTTTTCCACTTCTCTATCCCACCCCCTTAATCACTAAGTCTATTTCTTTTGTCTACCCTTATCTGTGAGAAAAAAAGACAAGATAGTTATCTTTAAACGACAAATGAAACAAACATTTTCATTCCTTACCATCGGCCAGCGATCAGGAAAGCAAACATGTGACAACATAAAACAAACAAGCAAAATCAACAAAGTATACTTTTAAACCAGTTTCTTTTTTAAACCTGCACACTAATACTTACCATTGATTAGTATTTACCTTGCCTGGTTGTAGGACTACAGGTATGACCTGACTTCTAGAGTTGACTATAGTTCTTCCTCAAAACATTTGCTGCTGTGAGGTGTGCAGGTAACTGTTGAGAAACTTCTGAGACTTGTGTGCGCCTTCTCTGTGGGTGTCTATGTGATTCCCCCTTAGGTGGCCCAAGTCTATTTGCTTCCGCTCTTGTCATTGTACAGTCCCTTGCTTGATGTCCTGTTTTATGGCATCTAAAACACTTCCTCAACTCATGTTGTTTCTTTTCCTTAAACCAGGTGTTATTATACTGTTGTCGTGTGTGCAGTCCCTCTAGTGCTGGGATACTTACCATCATTACCCTATCACTGTATCTCTCTGTTTATTTCTTCTTCTATCGTGTCCTATAGCTGACTCCCTGAGAACATTTACAGTGATTCCTTTCCAGTGTGGTAATGAAGTTTGCACCCTGCTTTTCAAATCTTCCCTGAGGCCATCCATTAAGACTAAAACAGCAACCTCTCTGTTAACCTTTACATTATTCTCACCGATTTCAGCTGCTGCCCCTGCTGGTGGGACCGTTCCTTTTTCTTGTCCGTGTGGTGCCGCTTCCACATTACCAGCATGGGCAATGGCCGAACTGACGGTGGGTACATTTTCTTCTTCTAAAACATGACTTAATACAACATACAAGTTACTGGTTACAGTTTTTACATTTTTGGTATCGGCTGTACTTACCGCCCCGACCGCATTTGTCGGGGGCACGCTTGCGCTCAGTTCTCCACGCTTTGCAATGCACACTTCCGGAACGCTTATTTCTGGTACGCTTACTTCCGCTGCGCTTATACCCTGCCACATGTTGACACCTTCCTGTTGCCACAGTTTTAAACGGTCACCAGATTCAATTCTTGATTTTGTTGATTCAATCAACCGTACTTTATCACTAACATTATTCACCACCTCTGAATCGAAATTACCTATTATTGGGAAAGGCCTAACACAATCCTTGGTCATCTTGACCCATGTGCCGCAATACGCCATTGCGTATGCACCATATTTCTTACACATAAGAAATCTCGCTGAACCACTAGGCCCTTCCTTAGGCAGTACATCAACCATCTCTAGCGTATGTGTAGCACTCATATTAAACAAGCCCCAAGAATACCGCAGTACCCTATCTATCAAACCTCTAACTTTTATTCAACATGCCCCAGGAATACCTCAGTACCCTATCTATCCAGCCTTTAACTTTAAATCTTTGCCACCTACAATCTACCACTAGAGATCTTTACTGGTCGTGGACGTATTTACTCAAGCCGCATCCACTTGCTTCCTCTCGTACTAAACAAGGACCTCCTAACACAGAAATATCACCGTGAACCACAGGAATACCGCGGTACCCTGTCTCTTTCACAAATCTGTTGAGTTTATTATCACTGGTAGCACAAAGACGATACAATCAACCAGCCTTTCCAATATAATTCCTCCTCGCAGTTCTCCCAAGTCACAATCACGGCGTTACTGTGCGATCCGATCGCACCGCTTAAAGATACTATCAGTAAACGTTGCGATAACTATTGGGCGCGCATGCGAAAATCTCCTTTGTTTTCGCTCCCGCTATAACTGCTCCGTATACCGTCCTTCAGTTGGGCAACCTGCTTTGTCAGACAGCAACTGAGCACAATCAAAAAATAAAACAGTGTATATACGTCACAAAATCACACAATATACACCTTTTCTGCGCAGACAATCAACTTCTCAACAATAGTTATATCGTTTCAGAGGCTTTACCAAGTCATTATACTATACATATAACAAACTACACAAATGACTGTTTAAACACGTGGCAACATCACCGGAAGTGCGCATACTCACTGCAGGAAGCACATATACGCTATGCAATGCAATACATTTTAAAACTCAAAACGACAATAAAAAGAAAGGTTTCTTTCTTTTCCCTAGATTCAAGTTAGCGTTCCTTTAGATTAAGCAACAACGGACATTCGGTTTCGCAACACAGAATGAACAACAGGTTTTGAACAAATTGCGTTCTTTCCCGTATGTGACGCGTCTTCCACCCTTTGTTGAGGAACCAAAATTCGTATGCGCTGCATACCTTCCGGTAACGTAACCTCACTGCTAAGAGCCCCCAAATTATTAAAGTAATTCTATCGTTTTCAAATAAGCATTGTCTAAGCGATTGTGTTGTGTTTCCAAAGCACAAAGTAATTTATTTTAGCAGATGCAAAATTTAGCAGTTCAATACATAAATATAATACAGTACAGACAATACCAAAAACATACATACATACTGCGCCCGCATGCGCTCGCTAAGCTGCGCTCCACTGGTACCAGCTTACAGTACTTCACTCCAGAATACTGTGGTCAGAGAAAACTGGGCTAATACCAGCTAGAGCTATATTATATACACTCAGTGTTACAGAGGGAACAATGCAGATGACGTGGCTTGCTTCTATAGGTCCAGGTTTCAGGAGGGTCCAGTGTAAACAGGTCATAGGCTAGTTTAAACAACCCCCTCCAAGGGTGAGGGTCAACATTCCAGATGATTCTTCGGCCCAGAAACCAGTTTAAGCTAGTCTATTTACATATTACAGTTAGTATCACTTTAGACATTTATTTCCTTAACATCGCTAATTAGAGTATGCAATGTGCGATCTCTTCGGCGAATGAACCGGAGAACTGCTGATGAATAAGGGATTAAAATGATACTAAACATGACACAGTTCCTGCAACCTGAACCTCAAATAACACTAAAGTGTACATATAATCATAATATATAAACTAATAATAAACTAAATACTATCTGCTCATAAATCACTGTAGAACAGAACCAATATGAATATGAAATATATAAAATAAACTAAATGTTAGAGTGCGCGTGCGTATTTTACCGCGTGATCGTGCCATGCCACGTGTAACGTGGCATACTGATCGCAATCGCACGGTAAATCAATATTAACCAATATACTTTTGTTCATCCAATTATACGACTTCAACAGTGTACAGTGGGTAGAATGGTATTTTGTAGCCCAATAATTACAATTTTACGAACTTTCTGGTAGAGGTGAGGAATAGCTTTTCTAGTAAAATGGTGTTGTGATGGAATTTGGTAATAGGGACAGAAGACCTCAAGTAACTGTCTAAAACCAGCTGCATTAATATTGGATATTGGACGCAGATCCAATACCAGAATAGTCCCCATGGCGCCTGTGATCCGCTTTGCGACTGGGTGACAGCTTTCTTACTTTCTTCCTCTAGCAAAGGATTGTTTAACAGTCAATTGTTGCAAATTACTAGTAGTATTCTTCTGGGTTGAAGATCCACCCCCAGGAGCAGCAGGACTAAAGCTCAATAATTCTTCAGAGGAATCATGGTTAGTGAAGGTGTCATCTAGCCTTAGCAACTTGGATGCAGGACTAACTCCCATCACTTGTGAGATATTGATGATGAAGGTGTTGGGGGTGTAGAGTGCAGGTGCTGGGATCTAGATGAGAGAAGGGAGGTAGATGATGCTGGACTGCTTGCTGTTATTTTTTAACATAATTTTCTGATTTTTTTCCAACAGCTTTCCATGAACTCGCTTCAAATGCCTTAACATGGATGAGGATCATATATATATAAGCATGGGTGTTTATATATACATATAATTGATGCTTAATTGATGATGAAATAACAAGGGAATAGACCACACACGTCCATGAAATAGCCTTTGAGTCAATTGTCCCATTACTTTTGGTTCCTTAAAAAGTGGGAGGCACATATAGAAACCGTTGTAATTCCTACACTGTTCACCTGATTTGGATGTAAATTCCCTCAAATTAAAGCTGAAAGTCTGCAGTTAAAGCACATCTTGTTTGTTTCATTTCAAATCCATTGTGGTGGTGTATAGAGCCCAAAATATGACAATTGTGTCGATTTCCCAATATTTTTGGACTTGACTATAAATATATATATATGTGTGTGTGTGTGTGTATATGTATATATATATATTAGAGATGCTCACTGACTCCCGTGAAGTTTAGCTTCGTGTTTTGGTTTTGACAAAACTGCCCTCGTGTGTTTTGGAACCGTATTTTTTTTTTAAAAAAAATTGCTAAAATATGCTAAAAATGCCCCCTCTGCATCCAGACACTCTGCCCTCAGGCACTCTGCATCCAGACACACTGCCCCCTCTGCCCTCTGTCACGCTATCCCCCCTCCTCTGCTCTGTCACGCTGTCCCCCATCCTCTGCCCTCTCTCACAATGTCCCCCTCCTCTGCTCTCTCACACGCTGTCCCCTCCTCTGCCCTCTCACGCTGTGTCCCCCTCTTCTGCCCTCTCACACGTGTTTCAGGAAGGGATAGTGAATATAAACGCCCTTTGGGCAACTTAGAACCGGGTACCAATTCAATTGCGCAGTCATATTCCCGGTGTGGTGGAAGTGAATCAGCTTTCTTCTTGCAAAAAACATCACTGAAGTCCTGGTAGGGTACCGGCAACAATTCTGGACTAGGCTGTATAATTCTAAGAGGCAGGGTCAAGCAGGACGTAGAGCATCCGGGACCCCAACGGACAATTTCTCCTGTTTTCCAGTCAATAAGGGGGTTATGACTGCGAAGCCAAGGATACCCCAGAATCAATGGAGCAGAGGGACAGGTAATTAAGTAAAAGGAGAGTTCCTCGATATGGAGGGCTCCTACAGACAACCGAACCATTGGAGTCCTGGCAAGAATTCTTCCCCCGGGCAAGGGGTTACCATCTAACCCACAGGTGGAAATGCTTGATCCTAGCTTGATATCCGGAATGTTGAGCTCACAAGCCAATTTTATGTCCAGGAAGTCGCCAGCCGCACCACTATCCAGAAATGCTGACAGATCCATGGATTTACCACGGAAGGCCAAACGTCCAGGCACTAACAAGGAATTCTCTGAAGACCTAAGCACACCTCTTCGCCTGCACTTAGCTTAGGCTTTGGAGTTTCCCGACTTATTGGGACACAAACGAACTAAGTGGCCAGGTTGACCACAATACATACAGAGACCTAGTGAGCGTCTCCTGGAATGTTCATCTGGAGGCAAGCGGTAAGCGCCCACCTGCATGGGTTCAGAGTAGTCGGGCAGAGTGGTACAGGAACTGAAGGATAGATCAACAGGTACGGATGAATCCCGTTCAGTCTTCCTTTCTCTGATCCGACGATCAATTTTAATGACGAGTTGCATCAACTCCTCCAGTGAATCGGATACCGGATACTGGGCTAAGGAGTCCTTCATCTGCTCGGTAAGTCCTAAGCGAAATTGACTTTGCAATGCTGGACCATCGTCGGAATTCCGCACAATATTCCTCCACGGAGCGACGTCCTTGCCTCAACGCTCGGAGATGAGACTCAGCTGAGGCTACCCGGTTGGGGTCATCGTACAATAATCAAAAAGCTTGGAAAAAAGCATCCACGGACCGCAAGGCTGGGCTTGTTGAAGGCAAAGAGAAGGCCCAAGATTGAGGGTCGCCCTGGAGTAATGATATGATGATCCCTACCCGTTGTTGCTTAGAACCAGAGGAACGTGGTTTCAGACGGAAGTATAACTTGCAGCTCTCTTTGAAATTACGGAAGGCTGACCTGCTTCCAGAGAATCGGTCCGGCAAGTTCATTTTAGGCTCCGGTGTGTCACCAGCGGGAACTTGCTGGAGCTGCAGGTCTCTGGAAGCCCCTTCTTGGACTGCCAGGCGCTGGGATAAATTCTGCACCACTTGGGAAATCGTCTGTATCTGATTTGCCAGAATCTGGGCTGGAGACAGGTCTGGCTCATCGTTGTCCATGGCCGTATAATACCAATCTTCCTTGGCCGGTTATAATGTTAGGAACTCCCAAGCCAGTACAGTGAAACTCGGGGACTACTCTGAAGGCCCGGTGTTCGCTGGAGCCCCTAGTGGTGGGGACAGACTTGGCTGCGGGCCGACCGAGGGTCGAGTAACGTATACTGACTTAAAGGAGTACTTAGGAGTGGAGTGATTGGTGGGCTGTAGTGAAGAGGGAATCCAAGGTCAAAGGTCACTAGCACAGATACAAAATCCAGGGACAAGCGAAGGGTCAGACACACAGGCAAAGAAGCAAAATCCGGAATCCAGGCAAAAAGGTCAAGGTCAGAAGAGAAGGTTCTCAGGTCCAGGAACAAGCAGAGGTCAAAACACGGGTAGTCAATCCAAGGTAGCAATAACCAAACAGAGAGAACAAGCAGGCAGCAGGACTGCGGGCAGAACGCTATAACCGGCAGTGAGGCTGCAAACCTCACTGCCCTAAATACCACAAGCCACCAATCAGAGCCTAGCTGAGCCTCACACAGCCCCTATATTAATTAAATTAATCAGCCCAAAGGCTGTGTTAAATTGCGCGCATGCGCCCGGTCACTAGTACTGCCGGGACGCAGCGCCAGATGAGAAGCGTCGGACCGTTGCCTTGGCAACGGCCGGCCAGGAACTGGAAATGACGTCCCGGTCATCAAGGTGGCGGCCGGGACGCCAGAGGACCCTGGAAGCGAGCCGCAGCGGCTCGTGACACCAGGGTAAGAAGGAGGACCAGTTGTCGTGAAACTCCGAAGTGTAACAACGCAGGAACTGCTCTAAGGACTGGTTCACCCTTTCAGTTTGCCCATTAGACTGAGGGTGGTATGCGGATGAAAGACTGACCTTGATGCCAAGAAGGGAACAGAAGGATTTCCAGAATTGTGCTATGAATTAGGACCCACGGTCCGAAACAATGTCAACCGGAAGACCATGGAGGCGGAATATATGCTGGATGAACAGGAGAGCCAGATTTCGAGCACTAGGGAGCCTGGTTAATGGTATGAAGTGAGACATCTTGCTAAATCGATCTACTACAACCCATATGGTGTTGTGCCCTTAAGAGAGTGGCAGATTGAATATAAAGTCCATGGACAAATGAGTCCAGGGTTTTGCAGAAACGGGCAATGGAATCAACTGACCTACCGGACAATTCCTGGGAACTTTATTCCTGGCACAACCCTCGCAAGAGAGAACATAACTCCTGACATCAATAGGAAATGATGACCACCATACAGTACGGGATAAGACTTCCAATGTTTTCCGGATTCTGGAATGTCCGGCAGTCTTACTATTGTGAGCTTCTGCAAGAACTGCCTTCCTTAAATGACCTGGCACAAATAAACGTCTCTCCGGTGTATTATCAGGGGCTATCCTTTGAAACCTTTGGAGTGTAACGCTCAGGTCTTGGGTTAAGCCAGCGTGGATTATGGAAGAGGAAATGATAGGTTCTGGGTTCGTAATTGGAACATAATTCGCCAGGAAGCTTCTGGACAGAGCATCTGCTCGGACATTCTTAGAACCTGGTCGGTAGGTGATCACAAAATCGAATCAAGTGAAGAACAGCGACCAACGGCCTGTCTGTTCAGACGTTTGGCCGACTGAATATATTGTAGGTTTTTATGATCCGTTATAACGGAAATCTGATGAGTAGCACCCTCCAGCCAATGACGCCACTCCTCAAAGGCCCACTTAATTGCCAATAGTTCTCGGTTACCCACATCATAGTTGGCTTCTGCCTAAGAGAACTTGCGAGAAAAGTAAGCACATGGGTGCAGATGGTGAGTATGAGAGTCCTTCTGAGACAAAATAGCACTAGCACCGACATCAGAGGTCGACCTTAAGAACAAATGTTTTTTTAGGATCTGGGTGTCTAAGGACCTGAGCGGATACAAAGGCCTTTTTCAAGCTTTTAAATGCAGCTATTGCTTGAGGTGACCAATAAGTGGAATCCATTCTTTTGCGGGTCAGGGTAACAATAGGAGCCACAATATCAGCAAAGCCACAAATGAATCTTCTATAATAATTGGCGAAGCCCAGGAACCTCTGCACCGCTTTGAGATTATTTGGTCGCACCCAATCCAGGATAGCTTGGACCTTGGTTGGATCCATGGAGAACCCTTCCGAAGAAATTACATAACCTAGGAAGGATACCTTCTGCACCTCAAACTCGCACTTTTCCAATTTGGCGTAAAGGTGGTGTTCTCGCAATTTCTGTAGGACCTGTTTGATGTGACCGCGATGTACAGTTATAGAATAGATGAGAATATCGTCTAAATAGACAACCACGAAACAATAAAGGAACTCCCATAGCACTTCATTAATCAGATCTTGAAACACAGCAGGTGCATTACTGAGGCCAAACGGCATGACCAGATATTCGTAGTGACCAGAAAGCTTATTGAATGCCGTCTTACACTCATCTCCTTCTCTGATCCGTATGAGGTTATATGCACCCCGAAGATCGATTTTGGTGAAGACGGTTGCACCTCTTAACTGGTCGAACAAAACGGAGATGAGAGGGAGTGGATAGGTGTTTTTGACCGTGATGAGGTTCAACCCTCTGTAGTCAATACAGGGTCTAAACCCCCCGTCTTTTTTAGACACAAAAAAAATCCAGCTCCTACTGGAGATTTGGATGGTCTGATGAAGCCCTTTTCCAAATTCTCCTCAATATAATCCTGCATGGACTTGGTCTCGGGACCCGAGAGAGAATATAAACGTCCCTTGGGTAACTTGGAACCAGGTATGAGCTCGATGGCGCAGTCGAGGTCATGGTGAGGTGGTAAGGTATCCGCAGCTTTCTTGGAAAACACATCCCAGAACTCGTGGTATGGTGAGGGAAGTTGCTCCGGAATAGACTGGATCATCCGCAGAGGCAGTGTCAAGCAAGACTGTGAACAATACGAGCTCCACTGAACAATCTCTCCTTTCTCCCAATCCACAAAAGGGTTGTGCCAGGAAAGCCAAGGATGGCCCAGGATCAAAGGAACTGACGGACATTCGATAAGGAAGAATGTAATAGACTCAGAATGGAGAGCTCCAATGTTCAACTGTAATAGTGGGGTCTCCCAGGTAATCTTACCATCAGGCAAAGGACTCCCATTTAGGCCACATACAGTAATGGCGGATTTGAGGTTTACCATCGGAATTCCAACAGAGCGGGCAAACCCGATGTCGAGGAAGTTGCCCGCAGCTCCGCTGTCAATGAAGGCCAATAGGTCCACAGATCCAGAACTGGACGTGAGCCGTGCAGGAATTAATACAGCATTTTTTGGGGAAACAATTTGCAGACCTAGGAAAACTCTCCCCTCATTTCCTAGGCATGCTCTTTTCCCGGCTTATTAGGGCAGGAACGGGAGAAATGGCCCTTAGTGCCACAATAGAGACAAAGGCCTTGTGATCGCCTCCTATCTCTTTCCTCGGGGGAGAGACGGTATGCTCCTAATTGTATGGGCTCCTCACCATCCGTGGTAACAGGAATCAGGGCAGATGGAGGTGAAGATGCCTCCTTTTCGGTTTTCCGCTCTTTAAATCTCCTGTCGATTTTAAGACAAGGACATACGTAAAACAAGACATACGTAAGACAAGGCAGACAAAATGAATAGAGACATGAAAACAAAGGATCTGGAGTATCCTGCTCATTAGAGAGCTTACATTCCAAAGGGAAGAGGCCACAGCTGAAACAAGAGGAGCGAGTGTGGCTCATAGTGGCGATTGGGATAGTTATGAAGGTGTACTAGTGTGAATAGTGTTAATGAGGATGAGGTCACCTCTAAAAAAGAGATGGGTTTTCAAAGAATATCTAAAGATTTGAAGGCTGGGGGAAAGTCTAATTGAGCGTGGTGGGGAATTCCATAAGTGGGAAGCAGCACGGGAGATGTCTTGAAGGCGGAAGTGAGAGGTGGTTATCAGAGATGAGACAAGGAGCAGGTCAGAGATAATACCGCTGACAACCTGTTTTAAAAACTAAGGCATGTCATTGCAACATGGCTTATCCTGCTTGGACTCTCCTGAGGATATGCCATTTGTGATAACGACACCAATATTGTTAGAGCATTACAGCGGGGGAATTCCATCACATTTCCTGTTTTACTTACACAATCAACTTGGTGGAACAGAACTTTTTAAAAAAATGACAATGAAATGCAGGAGATCCTGTCTGTGTCCTGAAATATTTAGTGTAATTTTCAGGATTGTGCAACAGCATGTAGGAGAATGCTGCAGCTGCAAGAAGAATAGAATTTAGGGGGAATGTACTTTAGTCCAGCAAAGTAGTCACCTGTTGTTAGGAACTCCTCCAGTCGGCACAAAACAACCCGGAGTCTACTCTGCCAGTCAGGTGTTCACTGGAGCCCGTGATGGTGGGGACAGGCTGGGCTGCAGACTGACAGAGGGTCGTGAAGTGTGTACCGGCTGGGGAGAACCCAGGCAAACGGAGTGGAGTCCAAGCAGAGGTCAGGGGCCGGCAGCAGACAACAGTACCAATAAACAAGCCGAGGTCAGGGGTCACGAGCAGAAAGGGAGGTCGGTATTCAAGCCAGAGGTCAGGGTCACGAGATAAACAAGCAAAGTCCAAATCCAGGCCAAGGGTCATACACAGATAATCAACGGCAAGTCCAACAGGCAGGAACAAGACAGAGAGCAGGTTTAGCAGACTGGATACAGAAACTATAACCGGCAGTGAGGCTGCAGACCTCACTGCCTTAAATACCAGTGGCCACCAATCAGAGCCTAGCTCTGAATCACACACAGCCCCCTCACCGGTAATCAATACAGGGTCTTAGTCCTCCGTCCTTTTTGGATACAAAGAAGCATCCTGCTCCTACGGGAGATTCAGATGGCCTGATGAAGCCTTTCTCCAGGTTTTCATCAATGTATTCCTGCATGGATTTGGTCTCTGGACCAGAGAGGGAGTACAAGCACCCCTTAGGTAACTTGGAACCAGGAATAAGCTCGATGGCACAGTCGAAGTCACGGTGTGGTGGTAAAGTATCAGCGGCCTTCTTGGAGAACACATCCCAGAACTCATGATATTGTGAGGGATGCTACTACGGAATAGACTGAATCACACACAGAGGCAGTGACAAGCAAGACTGTGTACAATAAGAGCTCCACTGGACAATTTCTCCTTTTACCTAGTCCATGTGTGGCCCAAGATCAAGGGAACCGACGAACAATCGATAAGGAAGAAGGTTATTGACTCTGAATGGAGAGCTCCGATATTCAACTGTAGTGGCGGGGTCTCCCAGGAAATCTTGCCACCAGGTAACGGACTTCCATCTAAGCCACAGACAGCAATAGCAGAATTGAGTTTTACCATCGGAATTCCAGCAGAGCGGGCAAACCCGATGTCAAGGAAGTTGCCTGCAGCTCCACTATCAATGAAGGCCGACAGGTCCACAGAACGAGCATTGAACGTGAGCTGTGCAGGGATCAATACAGCATTTTTTGAGGAAATAATTTGCAGACCTAGGTGAACTTTCCCCTCGTTCCCTAGGCATGCTCTTTTCCCGGCTTATTTGGGCAGGAACGGGAGAAGTGGCCTTTAGTGCCACAATAGAGACATAGGTCTTGTGATCGTCTCCTGTCTCTTTCCTCAGGGGAGAGACGATACGCTCCTAATTGCATAGGCTCCTCACCATCCGTGGAAACAGGAATAAAGGCAGATGGAGGTGAAGATTCCTCCTTTTCGGTTTTCCGCTCTTTAAATCTCCTGTCGATTTTAATAGAGAGGTGCATCAGATCCTCCAGGGAGGTAGGATATGGATATTGCACCAAAGAGTCTTTAATCTGTTCCGACAGGCCTAGACAAAACTGACTGCGTAAGGCAGGATCATTCCATCCACTGTCAGATGACCATCTACGAAATTCCGCGCAGTATTCCTCTGCCGACCGCCGGCCTTGTTTCAAGGCCCGTAGATGAGATTCAGCGGAGGCCATTCGATCCGGGTCATCATATAGTAGATCTAATGCCTCGAAGAAAGCGTCCACTGACTGCATGGCAGGACTGGTCTGCGGCAAGGAAAAGGCCCAGGACTGAGGGTCACCCTGTAGGAGGGAAATGATAATCCCGACTCTTTGTTGCTCTGAACCGGAGGAGAGGGGTCTCAACCAAAAATAGACCTTACAGCTCTCCCTGAAATTCCGGAACAGGGATCTATTTCCGGAGAACCGATCTGGCAAATTCATCTTAGGTTCACAGGTGGAACTCGGAGTGGGTTGTGAGGTTTTTGTAGCTTCTTCTTGAACGGACAAACGCTCAGACAATCCCTGGATCATTTGGTACAGGGACTCAACATGGCCCGCTAGGGCTTGCGCCGGAGACGGTGTCGTTCCGCTTCCATCCATTCCACCCTCATCTCCGGTACATGTTTTGGGCCGGTTATAATGTTAGGAACGCCTCCAGCCGGCACAACACAACCCGGAGTCTACTCTGCCAGTCAGGTGTTCACTGGAGCCCCTGATGGTGGGGACAGGCTGGGCTGCAGACTGACAGAGGGTCGTGAAGTGTGTACCGGCTGGGGAGAACCCAGGCAAACGGAGTGGAGTCAAAGCAGAGGTCAGGGGCCGGCAGCAGACAACAGTACCAATAAACAAGCCGAGGTCAGGGGTCACAAGCAGACAGGGAGGTCGGTATTTAAGCCAGAGGTCAGGGTCACGAGATAAACAAATCCAAATCCAGGCCAAGGGTCATACACAGATAATCAGCAGCAAGTCCAACAGGCAGGAACAAGACAGAGAGCAGGTTTAGCAGACTGGATACAGAAACTATAACCGGCACAGAAACTATAACCGGCAGTGAGGCTGCAGACCTCACTGCCTTAAATACCAGTGGCCACCAATCAGAGCCTAGCTCTGAATCACACACAGCCCCCTGCATAATTAATATACCAAAGTATTAATCAGCCCACAGGCTAGCGCAAGGCTTGTTTAATCAAGCCACAGGTATTTCAAGTGCTGCGCATGCGCGCCCGACTTCCTCCGCTGTCGGGACGCGGCGCAGAAGACAAAGCTTCCGACCCTTGGCAACGGTCGGCTAGGATCCGGAAGTGACATCCCGGTCGTCATGGTGACGCCAGAGGGGGCCAGAAGCGAGCCGCAGCGGCTGTGAGTACCGCCGCGGCTCGTGACACCTGTGAAGAGAGTGCAGATACAGTTAGCTTGAGTCAAGTGATTGCTCTAATTAGACTTTTGAGAAACAGCTTGAGAAACAGCTAGAGAAACTGAAGTAGGAAATTAAACAAAGCAAATACTCTAACTATATTGTAATTGTAGATTAAGTACTTAATTTGCTTCGCCAGGATCCAAGAGTTATCAACATCTTGTAATGGGATCACTACATTTTGTCAACTGTGCTTGATACTAGGTTTAAGAGCTATGTCTTTATTTCCCACTGTCCCAGATCACAAGAGATGCAATGAGCTCCTGGTCAGCAGGCTGACAGCTCAAGTGGTACATGACACAAGGACATCTCCTTCAGTTTCTCTGCAACTGCTTCTAGGAAAAAAACTAAGCTTTCCTAAGATACCCAGTGGTGATGCAGATGAGGCAGCACAACATTTTGACATTTGGGCTGGTGTACAAGAATTGCCCAAAAATTGTGACAGCTCTGCCATAAATTGAACTACAAATTCCATGAGGAAGGCCATTATTGGCAATTACATCAAAATACACAGACTTCTGTGATGGTGTATTTCAGTGGGGATGAATTAGTACTGTTTGAGGAAGATGTACACAATGATGAGGGTGAATATGATAACAGTGTAGATTGCAGGTGCTGACATCTAGCTAAGAGAAGGAGCTACCTGATGTTGGTATGCTTGGTAATATTTGGGGTAGAATGGCATCTTGGCAATTTTATGTTTGTTTACAGTAAACTTTCAGGTTTATTAGAGAGGCTTGATTTTCTTTAAAAAGGTACAAGCTTTTTATTTACATTTTTGTTTCCCTGACTTAAAACCACTATGCAATTGAACATAAACTTTAGCACATGAGGTAGTGGGATTAGTATCATGGAGAGTGACCAGAACAATGCCACCCCTCCTGTTTCTGTATGAGCTATGGCACATAAGAATGTCACTGGAGACTTTTAAGAACACTGACAGCGCTATTATTACAATTTCTGTTTCAGCACTGAACCCTGCCACCTCTCCTGTTTCTGAGTAAGCTATGATACAAAAAAATGTAACTGCAGATTTAGACCAAGCCTGCCAGCCCTAGTATTTGCATTTCAGCAATGACTGTTAGCAATGGAGCACTCCTCTTTGTGTGCAACCTATATAACACCGTACAATTTGACTGCAAATTCAGAAAACAAGCCTGCTAGCCCTAGTATTTGTATTTCTGCAATGACTCTTAGCAATGGAGCACTCCTCTTTGTGTGTAACCTATATAACACCGTTCAATTTGACTGCAAAGTCAGAATAAAAGCCTGCAAGGCCTAGTATTTGTATTTCAGCAATGACATTTAACAATGGAGCTCTTTTTTTTGTGTGTAACCTATATAACACCGTACAATTTGATTGCAAAGTCAGAATACAAGCCTGCAAGGCCAAGTATTTGTATTTCAGCAATACAATTAGCAATGGAGCTCTCCTTTTTGTGCGTTACCTATATAACACAGTAGAATGTGACTGCAGAATTACACCAAACCTGCCAGCACTAGTATTTGCATTTTTCTGAAATGAGAATTAGCAATGGAGCTCTCCTCTTTGTGTGTTACCTATATAACACAGTAGAATTTGACTGCAGAATTACACCAACCCTGCCAGCACTAGTATTTGTATTTTTCTGCAATGAGAATTAGCAATGGAGCTCTCCTGAATGTCACTGTAGACTTTGTTGAACACTGCTACCCCCTCCTCTTTCAATTCTATGTGGCTGCCCTACACACTGTGCTACCCCTTCTCTGTCCCTCTTTCAAATGGTGCTAGATCGCCGTGGAGGGCGGTATTTATAGATTTCAAAACTTGCGAGATCTGACGATGTAACAATGACGTTTTGCCTTGTTTTCGATTCCGGAAAAGCGCGAAAGTTTGTGTGTGTTCAGTTCTCGAGGAACTGAGCATGAGCATCTCTAGTATGTATGTATATATATATATATATATATATATATATATATATATATATATATTTATATACATATATACATATGGGCTTAGCGGTTAGCACTCCTGCCTCACAGCACTGGGGTCATGAGTTCGGTTCCTGACCATGGCCTTATCTGTGTGGTGTTTGTATGTTCTCCCCGTGTTTGCGTGGGTTTCCACCAGGTGCTACTAGTAGGTTAATTGGCTGCTATCAAATTGACCCTAGTCTGTATTTCTGTCTGTGTGTGTGTGTGTGTGTGTTAGGGAATTTAGACTTCAAGCTCCAATGGGGCAGGGACTGATGTGAGTGAGTTCTCTGTACAGCGCTGCGGAATTAGTGGCGCTATATAAATAATGATGATGATATACGTACATATACATATATACACATACACACACACACGCGCACACACACACACACACACATAAAACAAAACCACTACACAGTGTCATAATGTGGAAAAATAGCGAGAGTATCAACCAAAGATCCGACCGCTGTCATAAAGTATTTAATGAAAATATTACTACAGATTGTACATCTGAATTAGACAACCTATTCTGAGACATTGAGAAACTGCTGATTAAAGAAACATGAATATGGTGTGATGTTAAGGGTTTGGATAGGGCCTGAGCAGCCAGCAGCCTGGGGTGCTGGGTCGGGGGGTGGGTGCAGCGCTGGTTAAGTGAAAGAAAAAAAATTTCTGAGAAAATATGTTGTCACATTAGAATCCTACCTTAAAGACACAACAAGTGTATTTAATCTGTTTGAGAATTTTGAGTGGAATCCTAACTACACTTGGCTTACTATAGATGTACAGTCATTATATACTGCTATTGAACACGATAAGGGGATTTCTGCTTGTAGACAATTTTAGATCCGGACCCTCTCCTCTTCCCAACACATAAAGATTTTATTTGTGAATTAATTCTTTTTATTCCGACTCTAAACTATTTTAAATTTTTAGATACTTTTTATCTCCAGCTATGTGGTATAGCTATGGGGATTATTTTCATGCCCAGTTTCATGAATCTTGTGATAGGGCGTTGGGAACCGGAATTTATTTTAAACCCAAACCCCTTCTCTAAACATATAAAAATGTATAAAAGGTATATAGATAACATATTGATAGTATGGGAAGGAGACACTGACTCAATTAATGAATTTTTATCTTACATTAGTAACAATGACTACAACCTTAAATTTATAGCTAACTTTGATTCTACTAGCATTGAGTATCTGCATCTAGTCTTATCAGAGATTGACAGGAAAGTGGAGACTAAGAACTTTATCAAACAAGGCGATACCAATAGCTAACTACACTATAAAAATGGACACGTTAAAAAATGGAAAACAAATATCCCCTACTCACAATATTACAGGATCAAAAGAAACTGTAGCACTGAATCACAGTGTAAAGAACAAGTTTCCAAATTTGCTGAGCATTTCCCAAATAGAGGTTATCCTGATAATTTAATTTTGCATGCTATAACAAAGATTGAAGGGGTTAACAGGTCGGACTTACTGAAGTATAAAGAAAAGGAAAAGAAAAAATATATAGTTCCCTTCATTACTAATTATAATTGTTGTGAACACAGAATAAGATCCACAATTACTAAACATTGAGAGATCTTGAAAATGGATCCTGTATTGGATCTTTCAATTAAACACCCTCGCCCCATCAAGTTTCAATGAAGGCTATGAAATCGCTACCTTCTTATGATTTGATACTTGTACGGTACTCTGCATGTTATGTGGTTTTTTATAATGACTCCTGTGACAGGATGGACCTATGCCACCCTGTCTGTTGTTGCTGGGAACCGACTGGGCTTACTTTGCCACCGTCCCCTTTCGTTATTCCGAATACACCCTTCCTGATGCAGTGGGAGGGGTCTGCTGCCACCACTTAGCTCCTTTATGGCACTCAGAGCCACGTTCCTTTGCGTGGGTTTCCTCCCACACTCCAAAAAACATACTAGTAGGTTAATTGGCTGCTATCGAAAATTGACCCTAGTCTCTGTCAATCTCCCTCTTTGTCTGTCTGTGTCTGTGTGAGTGTGTGTATATATTAGGGAATTTAGACTGTAAGCTCCAATGGGGCAGGGACTGATGTGAATGAGTTCTCTGTACAGCGCTGTGGAATTAGTGGCGCTATATAAATGATGATGATGATGATGATGAAGTTGTCAAGCAGGTCTTTGAAGCAGAGTGATGTTTAATGCTCAAGTGTCCTGACAAGGACAGTTCCACTGATTAGAGGTATCAGTGGTCAGGTCAGATGGGACATCAGAATGATACATTTCAATGTAGAAGACAGTGCTTTTATACAGATTTCGACACAGGCTATTTTTAGACTCATGATGTACCCTGTTTTCTAAAACATAGATTTACATGCATTGCAAAGCTAACAATATTTACATATAACTGTGAAATTCTAGAAACGCTGTGATGTCCTGCATCTTTGTTTTAGACGAGAAAATGTAGCAGCACGTTTTAAAGTAAACCTTCCTGTCTCCAAGTGAAACCTCACACATCAAAAGGCCTGATTAACATATGGGCCTTTCTTCAAACCATTCGGAAAAAACATTCCCAAAGACAGGAACAACAAAGCATTTCCTTGCACCAAGATATGCAAAAAGGCTTTCAAACAAAGACTTATTGCATCAGATATGCATAAGAGATAAGGTATTTGCTTTTGAAAGGTTAAAACAGAAAAAACAAATCTCAGTGATGATTTCCTATTTCACAATATCAAAAATAAGTGCACGTGCAATTATATAAATAAGTGCCCTGCGCTATTTCCTTTAAATAAATTTGTACCAAAAGTTATTTAGCAGTGATCCAGTCACACTCCTCCCCACCCTTGTCTATGCGGCAACCAGCATGCCATGTCCGACGATTTGGCTCCTGGTCCGAAATATCCTAGGTTTATCGGAGGTGATCCGGCTCTTCCTGCCGAGACAGTCCATCCGCATTGCAGTGAGCCTTTCCTTGCTTGTGAATTATGTCAAGGTCATGAATTTGAAGTGCAAGGCTCCAGCGCAACAAACGGCCATTTTCCTCTGAAGGGGGTTGCAGCCACTTTAAAGGGTTATGATCAGTTACCACAGTAAAATGTCATCCATACAAATAAAGTCGCTTTTTCACTGCCCACACAATGGCCAAACATTCCTTCTCAATTGTGGTATACCCCACCTCCCGATTTAGCAGTTTTCTGCTCAAATAGGCTACAGGGTGCTCCTGCCCATCTGGCCAAGTACTGCTCTCAGTCCATACTGTGACGCGTCAGTTTGCACAATAAATTCCTTGTCATAATTAGGCGCCAATAGTACATGAGCATGAACCAGGGCTTCCTTTAACAACTAAAATGCCAGCTTGCAAGCGGGTGTCCAGTCAACAACTTTGGGGAGTTTATTCTTAGTAAGATCTGTCAGGGGCTTCGCTACAGTACTAAAGTCTGGGACAGAACGTCTGTAGTCCCCTGCAGTCGTTAAGAATGCTAGTACATGTAACTGGGTTGTGGGCTGGGGCCAGTCTCGGATTGTCTCTACCTTAGCTGGTTCTGACCTAACCCTTCCTCCACCCACATGATCACCAGTCAAACATGCCCATCCCAACATCAGCCCTATTTGATTCGGATTATCTTCCCAAATCTTACTGAAATTGGAAATGTCTTCTAGGTAACCCTGAACTCTGTCCAACTCATCTTCAAAAGTGTTAATAAAGAGCACAGGCAGGGGACCTACTATGTCCACAGCCACTCGCTGAAAAGTTTCCACAATTATTGGCAAGGACCTGAGGGGAGCACGAGCACTGGGACGCCCAAGATGCTGACACATCACAGGGCTTACAGTAGGCCTGGAAGCCATCCGTCATTCCAGGCCAGAAAAAGTTCTGTGTCAGGCACTTCAGTGTTTGGTCCCTGCCCTGGTGTCTTGCCATAGGGATTCCATGGGCAACTGACATTAGTTGCGCACGAAAGCCCCATGGTACCACCAGTTGAACTTGTTCCCAAACTGATCTATCCCCATCTACACGGTACAACCACCCTTCATGTCAAATCACACTCCCTAGCTCCCTCGCTGGAAGGATTCCGCCAGCCTGGCGCCTCATGCCTTCCTGTGAGGGATCATAGAGCTGCACTGCCCTGAACTCTTCCCTGTGGCCCTCACTATTGTCTATGTCAGGATACGCTGCAGGGGGGTCTATGCTGGGGTGACTAGGGTCAGTCAAAGGGGTGTCACTGTGGTCAGCTGTACTCGCCGCTGGAGCTGGCATACTGCTAGGGACAGGAGCATCACCGAACACCCCCACAAGATCAGATTGGCAAGAGACAACATCCTCTGTGTTGCTAGGGGACATAGTCTTTCCAGAGGCAAAGGGCTGGCTGTTTCCTGAAGAAAAGCAGATGTGTTATTTTCCTCTGGGCTGGCTGAAGCTGTGGTTGCAAGTGATGACTGTTGTCTAGCAGCTGTGGTCTTTTCCTCTAGGCTGGGTTGTGCAGGTGTAGATTCAGAAGATTGTAGCTTAGCAGCTTGGCTCTGGGTGATAGTGTTGAGAAATGTGGTCAGAATTCCACCCTCAACATCATTGCCCAAAATAACATCAGGTGGGAGGCCATCCATAATGGCAACATCTCGCAACTCCTGGCCATCTCCCCAATCCAGATACACCCTTGCTACAGGCACTTCTTTTTCCAGTCCATCTGCCACACTAACTTTGGCAGTGCGATCCTGCAATACTGC
This sequence comes from Mixophyes fleayi, assembly GCF_038048845.1. NCBI lineage: Eukaryota > Metazoa > Chordata > Amphibia > Anura > Limnodynastidae > Mixophyes > Mixophyes fleayi. The sequence continues at coordinate 119,085,678 of NC_134407.1, read as the reverse complement.
AGCAGGATCAATAAGATGGGGACTCAACATTATCAACATTGAGGCCCCTGAGCCCTTCACCCTGCAGGGGTCCCAGTTGGAGCGGCTGCAGGCTTATCAACATGTTTTTGGGGGGTCTTTTGAACACACAGGTGACTCTCTCCGCTGAATCACCTACAGACATGCTACACTCCATTGGGCTGGCAGGGGTGGAAACAGTCTCCAATGACTCACCTTCGCCAGTTAAGCAAGTCAGCCAGGCCCCAGGACTCGGATTAGGGGCACAAGTCTAGGGTGCTGGGGCTGTGGGACAGTCCATCCTTAAATGACCGGTTTTCCCACAGTTGTAGCACTTCTTCTCCAGCCGGGGCTCCGGTGGTCTCTGATAACTCCCAGGGACAGGGCGGCGCGGTGGCTGGCGAATGGTACCCGAAGGGTTAGGTACTTGCTTTTGTTGGTGAGTAGAAAAGGGGTGTCCCACTGTTTGTACAGTCCTTTGGGGTTGGCTGTTAACCTGGCGCTTCTGCCAGTGTGGTCTCACTGCCACATACTGATCCGCCAGCTGGACGGCTACTTCCAGGGTGCCAGGCTTTCTGTCCAGCACCCATTCTGTCACCTCCGGTGCGCACCGTCAGTGAAACTGTTCTTGGCAAATTAAGTCTATTACCTCATCCACGGTCTGGGCACCTGCTCCGCGCACCCACTTCCTGGCAGCTTCCCATAGCAGGTTGGCAAACTCCTCATGGATGGTGTGGAGGTGCTTTGTAAAGTCCCGGAACTTCAGACGATAGGTCTCTGGGGTAATAGTGTACCATTTAAGAAGTGCCCTTTTCACTACATCATAGTCCACACAGTCCTCTGTGGGCACCCCACGGTAGGCCTCCACTGCAAATCCTTGCAGTGTGGACACCAGGTGCTTAACCTGTTCCTTTCTGGGTACAGCGTGTAGTCTGCAGGTCCTTTCAAATACCTGCAGATGCTCATCAATATTCCCAACACAGTCCTCAAATTTAGGGCAAGGTAAAGATAGCAGTCCTGATCCTCTAGATGACCTGCGCCCGCTCACCTGCAGATGTTTTGTCTCCTAAGGCCGCCAGCTGGATCTTTAGCCCGGCAGCCCTGTGCTCTTCATAGGATAGAGGGGCTGGTTGTGCGGGTGAAGTGTGTTGGGTAGAGGTCTCTGCAGGCGGTTGAGCAGGGATCTCTCCTGTCTGGGCGTCTGGCAGGGCCCGACTAAGGTTTCTGGCTGCCCTAGGCTTATACGGCTACCCGCCCGCACCACCCCCCCGCCCCCGATTATATAGTTGTATGGGAACATTCCTTAATATGAATGTTCAGGGTTATTTTCCAGGATTTAAATTTAGACAGATCGTGCCATTGTTTCTTACCTCTTGCTCTGCTCTCTTGCAGCTTTGTCATCCTCTCGCTGGCTTCTGGAAAGTTGGGGTCCTGTTTTGAAAATGCAAAAATGTATTATAATGCAATATGTTAACAAACCCTGAATGATCAGGCCCTTTAGTTAAAACAAAACAGTCCATTACGGGCAGCTAAAAGTACCCCATTGTACAGGCATATATAGGCAATATCTGACCATTTGTGGTCAATCAAATACAAACCTCTACCAGCCCCATCTCACTAATATTTAGTCAGAGTCGTAACTAGGCAGGTGCGGGTGGTGCCGTCGCCCAGGGGGCGCAGCGGCCGCCCGCTACCTGCCTTTTTGCTGACAGCTAACACCTCAGAATCAGACTGCTGGCCGCCCGGCTTCTCCCCCCTTCTGAACTCTGCCCCTCAGCATCTGATGTCATGAAGCTGTTAGGCAGCAGAGGAGCATAGAAGAGCTAGGCAGCGACGGCTGGACAGGAAGAAAAAAAGGTTGGACTTCAAGCAAAAGCTTCAAAGGGGGGGATGTGTGCTACTATTATGGAGGGAGGGAGGGGGGGATATATGCTCTATAATGGAGGGAGGGAGGGGGGATGTATGCTGCTATTATGGAGGGAGGTCGGGATGCATGCTATTATGGAGGGTGGGGAGGGGGGATGTATGCTGCTATTATGGAGGTAGGGGGGATGTATGCTGCTATTATGGAGGGGGGATGTGTGCTGCTATTATGGAGGTGGGGGGATATGTGCTGCTATTATGAAAGGGAGGGGGATGTATGCTGCTATTATGAAGGGGGGATATATGCTGCTATTATGGAGGGCGGGTGATGTGTGCCATAACTATAGAGGAAGGGGGATGTGTGCTGTAACTATGGAGGGAGGGGGGATGTATGCTGCTATTATGGAGGGAGGGGGGATGTACGCTGCTATTATGAAGGGAGGGGGGGATGTATGCTGCTATTATGGAGGGGGGATGTGTGCTGCTATTATGGTGGGGGGAATGTGTGCTGCTATTATGAAGGGGGGGAATGTGTGCTGCTATTATGGAGGTGGGGGGATATGTGCTGCAATTATGAAAGGGAGGGGGGATGTATGCTGCTATTATGGAGGGGTGGGTGTATGCAGCTATTATGGAGGGGGTGTATGCTGCTATTATGGAGGGAGGTCGGGATGTATGCTGCTATTATGGAGGGGGGGTGTGTGCTGCTATTATGGAGGTGGGTGGGATATGTGCTGCTATTATGAAAGGGAGGGGGATGTATGCTGCTATTATGAAGGGGGGATATATGCTGCTATTATGGAGGGAGGGTGATGTGTGCCGTAACTATAGAGGGAGGGGGATGTGTGCTGTAACTATGGAGGGAGGGGGGATGTATGCTGCCATTATGGAGGGAGGGAGGGGGGGAAGTATGCTGCTATTATGAAGGGAGGGGGGATGTATGCTGCTATTATGGAGGGAGGATGTGTGCTGCTATTATGGTGGGGGAATGTGTGCTGCTATTATGGAGGGGGGGAATGTGTGCTGCTATTATGGAGGTGGGGGGGATATGTGCTGCTATTATGAAAGGGAGGGGGGATGTATGCTGCTATTATGGAGGGGTGGGTGTATGCAGCTATTATGGAGGGGGGAATGTGTGTGCTATTATGGAGAGGGGCATGTGTGCTGCATGCTGCTATGCTTTATGAGGGAAGGGGGGGTATGCTGCCATAATGTGTGAGGGAATGGAGGGGTGTATTAATATAATGTGTGATATGAGGGTAGGGAGGTTGGGTTTGTTAGTACATGGGTGGGAGGTAAGCTACTAAATTTAATGGTGATGTTATGGTGGGGGCTAATTGCTTAATGGGAACTTATTTATTTGTGGGGTGCTGGTGGTTCAGTTTAATTTATTGATGGGGCTTTTTAATTTAAGAGTGGGGTCTATTAATTTAAGGTGAGGTGACGGCACCTTTAATTTAACGCTCGGGTGGTTTGGGACTGTTAATTAACTGTGGGGCTGAGTTTGGTGAGGAGGGCTATTTTTTAAATGTGAATGTAAAATTATTTAATTCCGGGAATTGTCGAAGTCGTATAAATGGATGAACGAAAGCATATTTGTTAATATTGTTTTGCCGTGCGATTGCGTAAAATACGCACGCACACACTCGCATTACAACATTTATTTATTTATGTAATTCATATTCGTATTGGATCCATTACACAATAATTTATGAGCAGACAGTATTTGGTTTATTATTAGTTTATATATTATGATTATACGTACACTTTAGTGTTATCTAAGGTTCAGGTTATGGGAAATGTTTCATGTCTGATATCATACCAATCCCCTATTCATCAGCAGCTGTCCGGTTCCATCGCCGAAGAGATCGCATATTGCATACTCTATTATTGATGTTAGGGAATAAATAGCCAGAGTGCTATCAGAATGTGAAATGCTAATGAATTCATTGTAACTGGAGGATATCCCCTGGAGAGACGACCCCCACCTTTGGATTCCTTAGATTGAATCAGCCTATGACCTGTTTACCCTGGAACCACCCTTGTCTGGACCTATAGAAGCAAGCTACGTCATCTCTATTGTTCACTGTGTAACACTGTACTGTATATAATCATAGCTGCACCCCCACGGCCCTCAGACTTCACTGATCACAGTATTCAAAGGTGAATCACTGTCCAGGGGTGCCTGTGGTTAGCGCAGCGAAGCACAGCAGTATGTATGTAACTTTTGGTATTGGCTGTACTGTACTGTATCATAATATAATAATGTATTGAATTGTTGACTATTTACATCTGCTAAAATAAATTACTTTGTGCATTAGAAACACAATACAATCGCCTATGCAATGCTTATTTGAAAACGATAGAATTACTTTAATAATTTGGGGGCTCGAAGGTGAGTTACGTTATCGGCAGGTATGCAACGCTTACGGTATTCGGTTCCTCAACAAAAGGCGGATTGACGGACGCGTCACATACAGGAAAAAACGCAATGTGTTTAAGACCTGGGGTTCACTTTGTGTTGCAAAGCCGAATGTCCGTTGTTGCATAGACTGAAGGAACGCTAATTTGAATCTAGGGACAAGAAAGAAAAATGTTTCTTTTATTGTCGTTTTGCGTTTTAAAGGGTATTTCATTGCATAGAGTATGTGTATTTCCTGCATTGAGTATGTGTACTTCCGGTAATATTGCCACGTGGTAAACAATCGTTTTGATAGTTGTTATACATGCATAGTATAATCAGTTGTTACCTCTGGAACATTATTACTATTGTTGGGAACTTTTTGATTTTCTGCGCAGAAAAGGTGTATGTCGTGTGATTTGTTGACTTTAAATACACTAGTTTTTTTTTTAATCTATTATGAAATAGAGTGTCAGTTGCTGTTTGACGAGGCAGGTGCCCAACTGCTGTACGGTATACAAGGCAGGTATACCGGGGGCGGAAACTAAGCTAGTTTTCGCGACGTGCACCCAAGGGTAATCGCATCGTTTACTGATAATCAGTATCTGTAAGCGTTGCGATTGCACCGCACGCACGGATATTTCTGGGACCCTATATTGTGGCAGGATATTGTTATATTCCTGGGACCCTATATGGTGGCAGAATAATGAAAGCTGTGATTGCGACTTGGGAGCAACGGGGAGGAATTACGTGGTAAGGCTGGTAATTGACTTTACCGGATGCTTCCGGGCGTAATAAACTCAACAGATTTTGTTGGAGAGTCAGGGGTAATCGAGGAGCTGATAACCCTTTAGCCCACATTGATATTTCTGTATTAGGGGTCCTTGTCTAAGACAAGAGGAAGCGAGTGGACGCGACTTGTAGCAAATACGTTCACGGGCCAGTAAAATATTTCTAGCGGTAGATTGCGGGTGGCAGAGTGTTGAAAGTAGTGGCAGGATAGTGTGATATTCCTGGAACCCTACTGTTCAACATACGCTAGAGATGGCCAATGTACTGCCTAAAGAAGGCCTTAGGGATTCAGCAAGGTTTCGTATGTGTAATAAATATGGTGCATACGCAACAGCTTATTGCGACACAGGGGTCGAGATGACCAAAGAGTGTGTTAGGCCTTTCTCAACAATAGGGAGTTTTAATGCAGAGGTAACAAATAACGTAAAAGATAAAGTGTGGTTGATTAAGTCAACCAAAGTGAGAAATAGACATAATGATTGTTTAAAGTCGTGGCAAACGGAAGGTAACACGTGGCAGAGCAGCGAATGCACAGCGGAAGTTAGTGTGGCGAAAAACACGTGCACAGCGGAAATGAGCGTACCGGAAGTGTGCGTTCCGGAAGTGTGCGTTGCAAAGCGTGGCGAACTGAGCGCAAACACGCCCCTGACAAATTCGGTCGGGGCGGATAGTACAGCCAATACCAAAAATGTGAAAACTGTAACTAGTAACTTGTATGTTGTTTTAAGTAATGTTAAAAGTAATGTTTCAGGACAAAGAAAAGGAACGATCCCACCAGCAGGGACAGCGGTTGAAAGTGGTGAGAATAATGTAAAGGTTAACACAGGGGGAGACATCCATTGTACTGTAGCAGCAATTTCAACAACTAGTTCAGAACATAGTATTTGGTAGGCTTACATCCTGTCTGCGCAACAGCAGTTCCCAATGGGAAGGCGGACAGATATGATGAAGTTCCCTTAAAACATGTAGCAAAGCATGATCCATGGACTAGGTCTGAAATATTTAAAATTTTGTCTGATTTCCCTGATCCTAGGAAAGATTTGACCAAATGTCAGAAGTTCATTAGATATTATGGTAATGTGTACGAGCCAACTAATAACTATTGGCGAGTATTATTGAAGACCTGTCTTCCTCTCAAAACTGATATACAAAAGTTTATTAAGGATTGTATGTTGGAGGAGGATGAATCCTTAACCGAGGATGATAATAAGGACAATATTAGACGTATAATCACACATTTGGCTATATATTTTCCTGTGATGGTAGACTGGAGTAAAATTTTTACTATCAAACAAAAGGACAGTGAAAATGCAACAGACTATTTTTGCAGGGCTCTGATAGCGATGGCCAAATATACTGGGGTTTCAGACATAAAGGATAATGTACACTACAGCGTGGTTGCTGTTAAAGTTCTAATGGATGGCCTCAGGGAAAACTTGAAAAGAAGGGTGCAAACTTCATTACCCCACTCGAAAGGAATTACTGTAAGTGTTCTCAGGGAGTCAGTTATAGGACATGATAAAAATATATGTAAAGAGAAAGAGACACTAAGTGATAGGGGAATGATGGTAAGTATCCCAACACTAGAGGGACTGCACACACGACCACCAGCATACGACCCACACAACAGGAAACCTAGAATATTGAGATGTTACAATTGCAGAGAAGGACACATTAGGAGAGATTGTAAAAAGGAAGAGAAACAATATGCGTTGAGGAAGTGTTTTAGATGCGCTAAAACGGGACACCAAGCAAAGAACTGTACAATGACAAGAGCGAAAGCAAAGAGACTTGGCCCATCTAAGGGGGAATCACACAGACACCCACAGAGACGGCGCACACAAGTCTCAGAGACTTCCCGACAGTTTCCTGTGCACCTCATAGCAGCCAATGCCTTGGGGGAGAACCATAGCCAACCCTAGAGGTTAGGTCAGACCTGTAGTCCCACAACCAGGTGGGGTAAATGTTAATCTGTGGTAAGTATCAGTGTGCAGATTTAGGAAGAAATTGATTTAAAAGTTAATCGTTGTTGATTTTGCTTGTTTTTTTTATATGTTGTAACATGCTTGTTTTCCTAATCGCTGGTCGAGGGAAAAGAATGGAAATGCTTGTTTTGTTTGCTGTTTTAAGATAACTATCTTATTTTTCTTCAAACAGATAAAGGGGTACACAAAAGAAATATAGACGTAGTGTTTAAAGGGGTGAGGTAGACAAATAGAAAGATTACTCTTGAAAGACTAATTAACAATGGAGCATTAGAACACTCTTTGTTTCAGGCTGCAGTGACTCATGATAATTTGTTTGGCTGAGAATCATTATCCAAAAATGAAGTATGTACATACTTTTCTCCAAAAATATCGATTTATGTATCTCAGATGAGTCATCAAGAGTTAACTTCTATATTTCTCTGCCATAAGTTAGAAAGTCCGTTGAAAAGGTATGGAGTCAATGTGATACCGAGTTCATAATGAACAAATGACGGACGACACTGGATTGCACGGTTAAGACCCCCTAGTCAAGTATGGGGAGGGGTCATAGTTAGCAAATAGCTAAGGGGATTAGTGGAATGAATACAGCTATTTTCCCATAGAGTCCAATCCAGCTGTCATTTGTGTTGTAGAATCTCCCTTTCTACATGTATGTTTGTATTCAAATCTTTGTATTCCCATTATTCATTGCTATCTTATTTCTCATTCTTTACACAAATGCTAGTACCCCTCTATCTTTCTTTTTCTCTTTTTCTCTCTCTCTCTCTCTCTCTGCTCTGGTAGAGATAAAATCAGACACAGTCTCATCAATGGGGCTAAGACATATATTTTTTTTTTTTTTTACACAAGACAAATTCAGAGATACACACACTAGATTGACATGAGTTACAGAAACAGTCAGGGGTTTTGTTTTCATGTGTATAGAAACTGCTGATTTTAAGCAGAAAGGTTCTGTTGTGGAAATACGATTCATGTTTTATAGATTGCATATCTGTTTCGTTGTTTTTTTGTTTTGGTTCGTGCCTCCTGTACAAAAATGTGCCTTTATATGGATGCACAAAGAGTGGGGAGGACAGGAGGACAGAAGAATGCTAGAGGTTAAGCATACAGATATGCATCTCTGTACAGAACATTGGAGTAGGATTTGTGCCACAAGATACAACATAATGTGAAACCCTAGAAAATGTAGAATTTTCATGTTTTATATTTTTTCACTGTTAGACAGACATGTACTGGATACTGTTATATTTGAAGAAAGTGTTATAGAAATAGACCCCTTTGCCTTTCCCACTTAGTCAAGTAGCTGAATGTGAGGTACTGAGAATGGCATGTGAGTTGGCAGACGGAAAATCGATTTATATATATTGGTCTTCAGCATTTTTCTAGTCTAGGGGGCGATGTTGAGTTAACTGAAAAATCGTTTCATAGCAATACCAGCACACTACATAGAGGACTTTATACGGCACACATTCCGCTTCCTGTTTCCACCCTGCTCGGACCTGCCCCGCGAGCTCTCCACTGGGACCCAGAGCCTGGGCTCCCTATTTCTGTGGAGTAGCCCCTGGCACCTCTCCGCAGCCTACCGCCTACCCATCTCTCCTCCATCCTGCCTTCTGCCGTGTCCCTACACCCGCCTGGCTACCTGGCTCCTCCGGCTGTGCCTGTCCTCGTCCCCCGGCAGCACCTATTCGGGTCCCCGGCTCCGGCCCAGCTGCCCCCACCGTGCCTCCTCCACTCTTACCTGGCTCCAGTGCTGCCCGATTCTCCTCTCCTGCAGACCTCCAGCCGGCTGTCTTCCCGGACCCTCCCGCTGCCGTCCGCGAGGCCTACTTCCGGTTTCATCCCCGGCCTCGACCGCCGCACCTCTCCACCTCGTCTGGGTCCTGCTTTCGGCCTGCGCTGCTCCAGCTTCTTCTCAGCGCTCCTCCTGAAGACGACCGCCATCCACTCCGCTCCAGTGTTCCCCGGCTGTCTTCCTGGATCTTCCCGCTGCCGTCCGCGTGGTCTACTTCCGGTTTCACCCCCGGCCTCAAGTGCCGCACCTCTCCTCCTCGCTCCAGTGTTCCCCGGACCGACCCGCTCTGAGGCCTCCTCCTGGTGGACTCCGTTGCCTCCGCCGGCCTCCTCGCCTCCGCTGCCTCTCCACTCTGCAATTACCCTCCGGATTTGACTTGAGCAGGATTCCAACAACTACTCACCCATCTAAGCACACACCAGCACCTTGAAACTACAAGCAACTTCCCTTGGCGAGTAATTCAAGGATATGTTACCTGCTTCCACGCCCGGGTCTGTCTCCATCGCTGCCTCCGCTGCCCACGGTCCCTCCATCCATGCCCTGGACTGTCTCCATTGCCACCTCTGATGTCCACGGATGCTGCCCCACCTTCGATGTCTCCTGGCTCTCCTCTAACTTTCACCCATGCTCTCCAGGTAACGTCTACGGACTACACTATTGTTTCTCTGGATCACACCTCTGACATTTTCCCTGACTGTTCCCTGGAATCTCGAACTCTTCCCCTGGCTTGGCTTGCCACTCTGAACAGCTCCTAGCCACATTTAGGCACCCATTGCTTACTGCCATTTATTGCCTGTTACCTATTGCCAATTGCTTCTATAGCCTGTTTTATTGCCTCTATTTTTATTTTCCTGTTACCATCTGTTATTCATTCTCTCCATTCTCAGTTTTTGTCTCTATTATCCAGTTACTCCATTATTTTGTCTCACTGTTTTTGTCTCTATTATCCACTGTTACGCCATTTTATTGTCTCCATTACTCACTGTTTTCACTCTATCACTCACTGTTTTCCTCCTGCCTTGTTTTCCACTTGCCACACCTTTTCTCCCTTCCACCTCTAGCCTCATTAACTGACTTCCTCTCTCCCCCTCATTCTCTTCGTGTCCTTTGTCTCCCCGTCACCTGCAACCTGTTCCTCTGCCCTCCTGGCATCCTCCCTTAGCCCTCTCTCTGTCTCCCTCGCTCCTCTCTGCATCCCCCCCTATCCGCGCCTCTCTCTCCCCCCCACTATGCCGCCCTGTCCAAACGCCATTCCCATTCTCTCCCGCTGCCCCACCTCACCATCTTGCCCCCGTTCTCCCCAGCGCTCTGCCAACCTTGCCAACCTCATCCTTATCTCTCCTCTTTCCTCCTTTCTCTTCTCCTCTGCCCTCTGGAATGCTCGATCTGTCCGCAACAAACTCACCGCTATCCACGACCTCTTCTTGTCTAACTCTTTTAACCTTCTTGCCATTACGGAAACCTGGCTCTCTGACTATGACACCGCCTCCCCCGCCGCCCTCTCCTATGGTGGCCTCTCCTTCACCCACTCCACCAGACCTGGCGCCCGCCCAGGCGGTGGTGTGGGCTTCTTCCTCTCCTTCGCCTGTACTTTCCGTGTCATCCCCCCTGAACCCTCCCTTACCTTCTCCTCTTTTGAATCCCACTCTATCCGTCTCTTCTACCCCATCCACCTCAGAGTCACTGTCATCTACCGCCCCCCTGGTCCCACCTCCCTCTTCATTGACAACTTCACCACCTGGCTTCCTCACCACCTCTCCTCTGACCTCCCCTCCATCATCCTCGGCGACTTTAACTTCCCCATCGACAACCCCTCTGACCCTGCGTCCATTAAGCTGCTCACCCTCTCCTCCTCTCTTGGCCTCACACAATGGACCTCTTCCTCTACCCACTGCCTTGGTCACTCCCTTGACCTAGTCTTCTCCACCCCTGTAATCTCTCTGACTTCTCCATCTCTCCCTTTCCTCTATCCGACCACCTTCTCTCTTTCTCTCTCCTCTCCTCCCCACCCCACGCCCATTCCTGCACAGTCCAGGCGCAACCTTGATGCCCTCGATCCTGCTACCCTGTCTGCTACTCTATATACTCTCCTTTCCCCCCTTTCCTCCCCGGCCTGCCCCAACCTGGCGGTCTCCCTCTACAAGCACGCCCTCACCTCCGCTCTTGACGCTATCGCCCAGGCCCACTCTGTCAACCCTCGTCGCTCCAAACCCCAACCCTGGCACTCCAAATTCACCCGCTTCCTCCAAATATGCTCCCGCACGGCTGAACGATACTGGAGAAAATCCTGCTCCCAGGCCGATTTTCTCCATTTTAAGTTCATCCTCTCTTCCTATAGCTCCGCCCTCTCTCTAGCCAAACAATCTTTCTTTAAATCCCTCATCTCCTCCCAGTCCTCCAACCGCCGCCGCCTCTTCGCCACTTTCAACACTCTCCTGTCCCCCCCTGCCCCTCCTCTCCCCTCCTCCCTCACCGTCACCGACTTTGCCTCCTTCTCCTCGAAAATTGATGCCATCCGACTCAAAATCACCTCCTCCCATCTTCCGCCCCCCCACACTTCCTCCCTCCCCCTCCCGCCACCGCCCCCTCTTCTCCTTCTGCCCCACTACGGGCGAAGAAGTACACTCTCTTATTTCATCCTCCCCTCCGTCCTCCTGTCCCCCATCCCCTCCCACCTCCTTCGCTCCTTCTCCCCCGCCACCTGCTCCCACCTCTTTAATCTCTCCCTCTCCGCCGGCATCTTCCCCTCCTCCTTCATACACGCCCTTGTATCCCCCATTCTTGAGAAACCTAACCTTGACCCCACCTCTTTCTCTAACTATTGCCCCATCTCTCTTCTCCCCTTTGCCTCCAAACTACTTGAGAGGCTCGTCTGCAGCCGCCTCTCCACCTACCTCTCTGACCACTCCCTCCTTGACCCTCTTCAATCTGGCTTCCGCCCCCTCCACTCCACTGAAACTGCCCTGGCCACAGTCACTAATGATCTCCTCTCCGCTAAAGCCAGGGGCCACTTCTCCCTTCTCATTCTCTTGGATCTCTCAGCGGCCTTCGACACCGTTGACCACCCGCTCCTGCTCCTCACCCTTCAATCCTTTGGCCTCTCCGGCCTTGTCATGGTTCACCTCCTACCTTGCTGACCGTTCCTTCTCTGTCTCCACCTCTGGATCTCTCTCCCCCCCCTCTTCCCTTCCAGTAGGGGTCCCCCAAGGCTCTGTTCTCAGACCCCTACTCTTCTCTCTTTACACCTCTTCCCTGGGGAAACTCATCAGCTCTTTTGGTCTCCAGTACCACCTTTATGCCGATGACACCCAACTCTACCTTTCCTCTCCCGATCTCTCTTCCTCCCTCCTCTCCAGGGTGTCTGCCTGCCTCTCTGCCACCTCCTCCTGGATGTCCTCTAGATTCCTCAAACTTAATCTCGCTAAAACCGAACTTATTATTTTTGCTCCCGCTCATTCCCCCTCCCCTTCCGACCTTTCTATCTCTGTTCTCAACTCCTCTATTTCCCCTGTTCCTCAACTTCGCTGGCTCGGTGTCATCCTTGACTCCTCTCTCTCCTTTGCTCCTCACATTCTCTCTCGCCAAATCCAGCCGCTTCCAGCTGCGGGATATCGCACGCATTCGGCCCTTCCTCTCCCAAGATGCCACTAAGGCTCTTGTCCACGCTCTTATCATCTCCCGCTTGGACTACTGCAACCTCCTCCTTACCGGCCTCCCCCGCACTCATCTCGCTCCCCTTCGCTCTGTACTTAATGCAGCCGCTCGGCTCATTTTCCTTTCTCGCCGCTCCTCTTCTGTCTCCCCCCTATACCAATCCCTTCACTGGCTCCCCTTCCCCTACAGAATAGTGTTCAAGCTCCTCACACTTACTTTCAAGGCCCTCTCCAACTCCACTGCTCCCTACATCTCCAACCTTATTTCCATCCACGCTCCATCCCGCCCTCTGCGTTCGGCTAATGACCATCGCCTCACCTCCCCCCTGGTTACCTCCTCCCATGCTCACATCCAAGACTTCTCCCGCGCTGCCCCCTTCACTGGAACCAGCTCCCCCGCTCCATCAGAACATCCCCCAACTTGTCCAGCTTCAAACAGGCCTTAAAAACCCACCTCTTCCTCAAAGCCTTCCAGTCCCCCACCTAACCGACCTACTTCCAGCCTCCCACCTACCGCCATCCCTATCCTGCCCTCCTCCTGCCTCCCTCCTCGTAATTCTCCTCAACCCCCTCTCCCTCTCTGCGTTCTCCCCCTTTCCTCCTCCCACCCTTGTGTCTCTGTCCGTCCTACCCTCCCGTTAGATTGTACGCTCCTTTGAGCAGGGCCTCCTCTCCTCCTGTTCTCCACCACCTTAACTCTGCTCTCCAGCTCCTTGTCTCCTCCGTGAGGTCCTCCTGCCCTTCTAGCTTCACTGCTGGGGGCTCTCACCTTTCATCTAGCTGTACTTTGAGCTTCTGAGTTACTGTGCTTTTTGTTAACTGTACCGTGCTGTCTCACCCTGTATCGTGTTTCTGTATGTCCCTGTACGGCGCTACGGATACCTAGTGGCGCCTTATAAATAAAAAAATTAATAATAATAATAATACAGTGACACAGTTACCAACTGAAGTAGCTGCTAGTAAAGTCCATATTTACACACACGACCATACATGGCTGTCACACCAGGGCGAACACAGCTGTCAAATAGACAGCAGGGTTTTTAAGTGACAGCTAACAAATCTATGTTTTGTTTTTCGTTGTATTGTTTTAGTTTTAAAAGGTGAACACACACACACACTCACGCATACACATATTGTCACGGGCACTAGAAGTCTTGCCCAGGAATTCACCAGATGACTGGGCTTACCAGAGTAGTGAAGTTCACACAACGGTCCTCTGGTAGCAGGGTGACTAGCGGAACATATATCACAGCAGATGGAGAGAGAATGCCAATAAATAATAGGAAAGTCAGTGACTTGCAGCAATCTTGGTCAATGAGTCAGCGACTAGCTGATATTGTGGAAAGGCAGATTTGAACACGGAGATCAGGATGGACGTGCGTAGATGCGGGAAGGTAGTAGGGAAATCAGTGGTCTGCGTACAGCAAGTCGTACCACTGCTATGGTGAGAAGACTTGTCCAGGTGCAGGTAGCTGGCGGGGAAGTCAGTGGTCTGCGTACAGCAAGTTGTACCACTGCTCAATAGGTGAGGATGTGTACAGGTGTCGATGAGTGGAGGCATACAAAGGATAATAGAATGCAGACACTGAGAGCACAGAGGAACTTGATCCCAATAGATATGCAGCGTATCCAGCAAAGTCTATAACGGTATGTGGCGCTGCTTGGTAAAGACTTGCTCAGCACAGATATGCAGGCCAATAAAGGATAGTCAATCACAATTATGCATATAACGACTGAGTAGTACGGTTAATTCCAAACAGATATGCAGCATAACAATAACAGTCTATAGCGGGTATGGATACCGCTGCTGAGAGTGGAAACTTGTCCTAGCGGATATGCAGAGTAAATGTAGAAAGTCAATAACAGATAGGCATACCGCTATTCAGTAGAACAGTCTGTCCACAGGGAGATGCAGGGACTGCAGAGACGCTGGACGGCAGAGACGAGTGAAGGAACCACAGGTGAGTAGATCCGGTAATCAGAGTCCAGCTTGAGAACACAGGCAGGAAACAGGAGACTGTAGCAGGTATGGAAACCAGCGATGAGTAGCACAGGGAATCCACAGGAACTGAAGACACTAGTAGTACACAGGAGACAGTAGCGGGTATGGAAACCAGCAATGTGACACAAGGAATCAGCAGGAAACTGAAGACACTAGTAGAACACAGGAAACACCTTCAGAGACTCACAGGGAATGAGACTCAAGATCAGGCAATTAGGTAATGAGCACAGGTGCCTTAAATAGGGAGTTGCCTGATCAACCAATTTAGATTAAAAGCAACAGTCACCAGAGTTCTTGGGAGCTGCGCATGCACAGACCATCAGGATGGCGGACGGCCGCGGTTCAGGATAGGTGCCAGCAGGAAGGCTAGGGAGCTACGCACCAGCGCAGAGGCACTCACGGTCCGGTGAGTGACACATATTGGTTAATATATGAAGATTTGTGTTACCTGAAGATTTAACTATCTGGAAAGTGAAGAGATGTGGTGAGGAGTCTGACAGACCCTGAAGAGATGGACAAGGTAGACCAGTAGCTCCCAGAGTGTATCACCCAGACCCAGAGGCATCAAATGGTCTGGCTCAGCTGGGTACAGAAGGTATGTGCAAGCTGGTAAGAGTATATTGGGGTGCACCAGACATTTCGTCTCAAGCTAGTAGGATGGCAACGTCCTATCTTAAGAGAATGTCAGGAAAATGATACCAATAGAGCCATCCCATATCCCCCCTGCTGATGGGTTTTCCTCCAGGTAAAACAAATACACGTCATTCAATTACCACTATGCAGGATCCTCAAGTATGCACTGGTGTACCAATGAAATATGTCTGGGTAAAGGTGTATTGAAATGTGTCTAATGTATTACTGTGTCATACTCAAAGCTTTTGTTATTCAATGTGATAGTCCTAGAGTTATAATAGATGATAGGGGTATTCATGTTATTAATAATAGAGGTAGAATGTATGAGTAGTGGTAACAAATCACATACTTTCAATTAGCCATAAACCAGTATGAACATAACGTAACGGTACTCGGTAGAACGAATTGAATAGAATAAGAGTTGGAACGCGATTGACGTGACTGATAGCTTCAGCCACTAGTCCTGTCCCGCTACCAAAAGATCACTCCTGGGCAGACTCTTAACCTGTCAGTTTTTGAAATGTTCTTGACCCCTCGTGAGATGAGATTGTAACTGGGAGGCTAGGTTAAACCTTGAGAGAAGGTAAATAGTGAGACAGCAACCGAGAATGTCCAAAACACTGTTTCCTGAAAAGTCACACTGTCAGGATGTTGGATCAGGAGAGTAAGTTGTGGAGCAGTAATTTCTTAAGCTTAGGTTATTTGCCAGACAGGTACCTGGTGTAGGCTACTAGCCTCACGGCTTCAAGGGTAGCAGAGACACACTGGTGCCCATACCACCCACTGCAGAGGGGCCAACACTCAGAGAAGGGTCCAAGGGCACTCATGAGTCTGTACTGGAAGGCCTCGAATGCAGTTAGTAGCACCTGAGCCAAAGGCTGAGACAGTTGTCCAGCATGAAGTTGTAGTTTTCCTGTTTTGTGTTCTCTCATTTTATTCTCTTCTCAGGACGGTCAATTCTTTTAATTATTGGTAGGTGACAGAGGCTGGTTCAGGTAATGATGTTGAGGTAGTGGGGATGAAGGAGAAGTTAGTAGCATAATCGGTCCAGCCAATTAGTCTATTCAATTCAGGGATAAAGGAAAATTTGGAAACCTTGGAGCTTGGAGAAAGTGCGAGGGGCTATTGTCTGAGTAGCATTACGTCCGTAAGTACGGTGACCCCATAGAAAAAAAAAAGTACACCCAGCGATGCCAGTCCAGTAATATTCGGACTGGAGCAGGCATCCTTGAGAATGACTATCATTCTTGGGAGGGTAAGGTTTTAGACCAAACAAAGTGCTGGGCGTGCTCTCACATGCCTGTGATTATATAAAGTAGGATTAGTTCTCTTTCCACTAAATATTCTTGAGGTACCCAAATTATGGGTGGGAGGCCACTAGGGGAAAAGTACAACACCTAGGTCCCTTAGTCTGGAGTCTCCCAATATTAAACCAGAGTAGTGGGAGACTGGGAAGAACGAACAGACAATAGCCCGCCCACAAGTGTTGATGAAAAGAACTGATGACATTATTAGAAGTGTATATATTAACGCAAGCTGAAGGAGATTGTATATGACATTATTGTTAGACATAGGATGATGCTATTGATGAACATGAAGTGTTTAAATGTATTCTGAGCTTAAAGACATGCGTTGGACAGAACCTGTTAAACTTGAAGAACTGTAGTAGAGTATTCTGTATAGCTGATACATGTTCTATTGTACGTTTCCAAATAATGTATTACGTGTTTTATTGCACCCTTGAAGGGCATACAAAAGGTTATCTCCAAGCTCCAGGAATGTACGGTCTATAGTAAAAGAAGAAATCGTTTTGAGGATTAAGATTCTCTCTTATGATAACTTGTTTAGATCTACAAACAGCGTAGTCTTACCCCAAGGGGGATTTGCATTACATAACAATGAAACGTGGTACTGAGATCCTGCATATAACATCTTTAAGGTGATAGTTTATTGTACTATCAAAGGGTGGACTGTCGAAGTCGTATAATTGGATGAACGAAAGTATATTGGTTAATATTGTTTTGCCGTGCGATTGCGATCTGTACGCCACATAACACGTGGCATGGTGCGATCGCACGGTAAAATACGCACGCACACACTCGCATTACAACATTTAGTTATTTATGTAATTCATATTGGATCCATTACACAGTAATTTATGAGCAGACAGTATTTGGTTTATTATTAGTTTATATATTATGATTATACGTACACTTTAGTGTTATCTAAGGTTCAGGTTATGGGAAATGTTTCATGTCTGATATCATACCAATCCCCTATTCATCAGCAGCTGTCCAGTTCCATCGCCGAAGAGATCGCATATTGCATACTCTAGTTATTGATGTTAGGGTATAAATAGCCAGAGTGATATCAGAATGTGAAATGCTAATGAATTCATTGTAACTGGAGGATATCCCCTGGAGAGACGACCCCCACCTTTGGATTCCTTAGATTGAATCAGCCTATGACCTGTTTACCCTGGAACCACCCTTGTCTGGACCTATAGAAGCAAGCTACGTCATCTCTATTGTTCACTGTGTAACACTGTACTGTATATAATCATAGCTGCACCCCCACGGCCCTCAGACTTCACTGAACACAGTATTCAAAGGTGAATCACTGTCAAGGGGTGCCTGTGGTTAGCGCAGCGGTATGTATGTAACTTTTGGTATTGGCTGTACTGTACTGTATCATAATATAATAATGTATTGAATTGTTGACTATTTACATCTGCTAAAATAAATTACTTTGTGCATTAGAAACACAATACAATAGCCTTTGCAATGCTTATTTGAAAACGATAGAATTACTTTAATAGAATATTTGGGGGAAATGGTTATATTTATTATGTAAATGCCCTCTCCCTCCCTACAGATTTGAATGGTAGATTCCCCCTTCTCCCTCCCTATAGATTTGTATGGCAGACCCCCCCCCCTCCCTATAGATTTGTATGGCAGATCCTCCCCCTATAGATTTGTAAGGCAGACCCCCCCCTCCCTATCGATTTGTATGGAAGATTCCCCTCTCCCTCCCTATAGATTTGTATGGCAGACCCCCCACTCTCCCTCCCTATAGATTTAGATTTGTATGGCAGATCCCCCCCTTCTCCCTCCCTATAGATTTGTATGGCAGATCCCCTCCTCTCCCTACCTATAAATTTATATGGCAGATTCCCCCCCCCCCCCCCCTTCCTGGCAGCCCTGTCACTTACCTGTAGTTGTGCTAGTCAGCGTCGTTCCTCTCCTCAGATCAGCAGACAGGAAGTGAACACTTCCTGCTTCCTGTCTGCTGCACAGTATTGTGGACGCTCACACAGCAACGAGCAGCTTAGCAATTGGCTGCCAGTTGCTAACCACTGACCACCAATGACTTTGGCCTTTCCATAAAATGTAGACCCCCCTCCCCCACGTGGCGAACTGCGCCGTGGGTGGGGGGCGGAAATCACTTTTAAAAAAAAAAAAATTAATTACCGGCAGCGTCACACCTTCCCGGGACCCATCGCACCAGGCTGCAGTCTGATCAGCCTAGTGGTTGATAAGGCCCTAGCGTCTGGGGGTACCATGCGGTCTGTGCAATTCCCTCAGCGCCTCTCATCTCCGCCCTGTTTGGCGAATGGTTGATGTCAATGAGCTTAGCACTGCACAGTCTCGAGATACTCCCTGGACACGTTGGTGTAATCAGACATCCTGTGAGTTCGCCTGGTTGCAGTTATTCCTCTCCTGAATAATTCGGCTCTCCTGATTGGTTCACGAATAGCCGCCTGCGGTTATCTCACTGCTTGCCACCAGAAATCTGGGACAGGATGGACCACCTATACTGCCCTGTCTGTTGTTGCTAGGAACCGGTTGGGCTTACTTTGCCACCGTCCCCTTTCGTCATACTTAAACAATACTAATTCATCCCCGCTGGAATCCACCATCACAGAAGTCTGTGCACTTTGATGTAATTGACGATAATGGCCTTTCTCATGGAATTTGTAGTTAATTTTAAGGAAGAGCTGTCACGATTTTTTGCCAATTCTTTTAGACCAGACCAAATGTCAAAATGTTATGCAGACTCATCTGCATCAACACTGGGTGTCTTGGGAAAGCTAAGCTTTTTCCTAGCAGCAATTTCCAGAGAAAGTGAAGGAGATATTGTGTCATGTACCACTTGAGCTGTCATCTTGCTGACCAGGAGCTCATTGCATCTCCTGAGATCTGGGTCAGTTGGAAAGAAAGAGAAGATATAGCTCTTAAAACCTAGGCTGAAGCACAGTTGCCAAAATGTAATGATACAATTTCAAGATGTTGATAACTCTTGGATCCTGGTGAAGCGAATAAAGTACTTAACCTACAAGTCCAACATAATTAGCAGAATTGCTTTATTTCCTACTTCAATTTATCTTGCTGCTTTTCAAAAAGTCTAATTAGGGAAATCATGTGACTCAAGCTAACAATATCTGCACTCTTTTCTCAAGTGACTACTTCTAGTGGTTTCAGCACCTTGCACAACACGAAAAGTATTCTCCACTGCGCTGGCCTAAAGTACATTCCCCGTAATTTCTATTCTTCTTGCAGCTGCTGCATTCCTACATGCTGTTGCAGAATCCCGAAAATGACCCTAAATATTTCGCATCTCCACATCTCCTACAGGTCATTGTCGTTTTTTAAAAAGTTCTGTCCAACCAAGTTGATTATGTGAGCAAAACAGGAAATGTGATGTAATTCCCCCCGCTGTAATGCTCTAACAATAATGGTTAATCACATATCCTCAGGAGAGTCCAAGTAGGCTAAGCCATGTTGCAATGACATCCCTTAGTTTTTCAAACAGGTTGTCAGCAGTATTACCTCTGACCTGCACCTTGTCTCATCTCTGATAACCACCTCTCACTCCCGCCTACTTGACTTCTCCCGTGCTGCTCCCCACTTAGTGCGTTTCAAATCTATAATAATATGCCTTAGTGAAGCAGATGATACACATAGGAGTCTGCCTCTGAAAATGTGACGTTCTTGGGTACATGCTGCTCTTGTCCCTGTTGGTGAAGGCGAATCACCAACCAATCATATAATCTTTAGTTTGCCCAATTCCGCTTGTCCCCATATCTATGGTTAAGTGTACAGTGGGTAGAATGGTATTTTGTAGCCCAATAATTACATTTTTACGAACCTTCTGATAGAGGTGAGGAATAGATTTTCTAGTAAAATGGTGTTGTGATGGAATTTGGTAACGGGGACAGAAGATCTCAAGTAACTGTCTAAAACCAGCAGCATTAATTGTGGATATTGGACGCAGATCTAATACTAGCATAGTCGCCATGGCGTCTGTGATCAGCTTTGAAACTGGGCGACAGCTTTCTTACTTGCTTCCTCTTGCAAAGGATTGTTTAACAGTCAATTGTTGTAAACTACTAGTAGTCTTCTTCTTGGTCTGCTTCTGGGTTGAAAACCCACCCCCAGGAACAGGAGCAGCAGCACTGGGCCTACCACTCAAGGATTCTTATGAGGAGTCCTGGATAGGGGAGGAGTCATCTCGCCTTAGAAACTTAGATGCAGGATTAACTCCGATCACTTGTGAGGATATTTATGATGAAGGTGTTGGGGGGTGTAGATTGCAGGTGCTGGGATCTAGCTTAGAGAAGGGAGGTAATTGATGCTGGATTGCTTGTTACTTTTGAGCATAAGTTTCTGATTTTCACAAAAGCTTTCCATGAACTCGATTCAAATGGTGTAACATGGATGAGGTTCCTAGATGGTTAAGGTCACCTCTACTGACTGTGGCTTTACTATGCTACAAATGTCTAGACAACTGTTATCAGGATTTGTGCAAAAATAATTCCACACATAAGAGGTGGATTTTTTGGTCTTATGCCCAGGCATGACAATGGCCTTCGTCTTATCACTGGAAAGAACTGCTTCCACTGGTGCATGACTTGCCACAGTAGCGTTCATTAACACCACCGTTTGCTTAGGTGCCTTAAGCCCACTGCTAGCTTGTTTTGTAGGGGTCCAAACAAATAAAGCACTTCAGCCACAAAAGTGGCACTGCTTGTCGCTGAAGTGTTTGCTTTAGTAAACTGTACATGTTCTTTTCAATATCTTACATAAGGGTGGTTGGGAAAGCACAAGGACAATTCCATCTTGCACCACTTTTCTTTTCTGCCACTGTTGTGTAACAATGTTTCCTAGATGAGCTATGAACTGCCGTGTGTTTGTGTCATTGCTCTGTCGCTTAGCATCCAGGCAGGTCGCTGCAATCTTTGTTTGAAAATGTATGAAAATAATATTGTGACCAGTGACATGGGAAAAATTGACTGCAAATGACTTAAAATTAGTGTTATTGAGGTTAAATAATAATGTATGGGTGGGGGGAAAAAAAAAAAAGAAGCAAAAATTATGTGATTTTAGCAAAAAATAAAAATAGGGATTTTAGGAAAAAAAAAGGGATCCACAAATGAAACCAAAACATGCAAAGGCGGTTTTGCCAAAACCAAAACACGGGGGTCAGTGAACAGCTTTAATTGTTATCATAACTTACTAGTTGGAAAAATACTTGTAATCAATTTGCTGGTTGACATCTCCTTTTAGTACAGACAGTTTTTACAGAGAACAACTTATTCATATTTTTTATTATTCATATATTGAAAATAATTTAGCCAATGTTACTGTTGTGAATAGCATCCAGTTTCAATTTACGTGATTAGATAGCTGCTAATGCCCACATCAGAGAAAATATGTCGGTTATTTTGTTTAACCAGGAAGGGGAACACTCAAAACAGCGCACTACAAATTAATAATAAGTTAAAATCACTCAACATAAGTAATGGCATTGAGGAAAAACAAAAAAAAAAAATTTTTTTTTTCTTGCACAAAACATGGCAAAATTTCATGACAATGGCATTTCTTTCATATTATTTCTAGTAAGCATTATATGATGTGGATTTCTATATAAAATAAAATGACAACAAATTAAATAAACTTGTGTTATGTCTGGTCAGCTAGAATTAAAGATCTCACCCCAAAAAATTTTAAATATATATATTCCCCAAATTACGATAAGGTTTTCATACAATTTCTGTAATTTCCTATTGTTCCACAATAAAAATAACATTACAATTGTACTAGTCAGGTCTAAAATTTGCAAAGAAAGTGAATATGACCACATTTTTAGTTGTAAGGAAATAAAATTTACCTGAACTGATGAAGAGTTAACAATGATTCCCCTAGCAGCTTTAGGATATGTTTATTTCCAACAAAAGGCAATAGAATATAAAATGGTTGCAAAACAGTTATTGTATCATGAAGATAGGATTTAAAGATGATCCAGTGGAGTCACAATTTTTTTAAATCAGGTTCTCAATGTAAACAGCAATACTTTAATACCTGTAGTCACCATGGCCTTTTGAATTATTTATAAACTTGAAAAGAAACATAAATACAATAATAGAACATGGGCAAGCAAGACATGACAGCCCAGCTAGATTTGAGAGCTACTAAACTAGGACTCGTTAGGACAGACAGTTGAAATGAAAATGATTAATGGTTGCCTTTTTCTTCACCTGTAGTCCGCATCGGTGGTAGTCAGTTTAACGGTACTGACTACCCCAACAGAAAAGACGACGACAGGAGGACACTGAATGCCTAGTAGAGTAACCTGAAAATAAAAAAAAAATAAAAAAAAGTACTTACCAGGATGCAGATGTCTTCATGGGACACCTCGTTGTGTTAGCAACTTTGCAAGATGACGTCATCACAAACCGCGACTTGACTTAAAGCTGCGATGGGCGGACACAGCTTTCATTGATGTCATAAGTATTATTTTAGGTGTTAGCTGTGTCCATCCTAACCCTAATACCCCTGTCACATCAATGACAGCTGGTTCCGTCCATCGCCGCTTTAAGACAAGTCGTGGTTTGGGATGACGTCATCTTGCACAGTTGGCAACACAACGAGTCGTCCCATGAAGACATCTGCATGCTGGTATTATTTATTTTCAGATCGCTCTGCTGGGCATTCGGTCTCCTTCTGTCGTCTTCTACTCTGTTGGGGTAGTCAGTACCGTTAATAGGTACTACTCCAGTCCGCATAATGTGTAGAAGTATATTTTCCTCCAATGAGCTTTTCTGAAGCACAGAAATCTTATATAAAGACACTACAGATGTGAATGATGGGTGTGAAGCTCAGGAAGGAAGCATCAGGATGGCTTGCACATAATTCCTGTGACTTTTTTGGAAAGGATCGTTACTACATGGCAACAGGCTGTCGAGCCTGTCCTGTTTGAGAGGGCAGCTTTTGGCTTCTTTCCGCAGACAATCTCTTCAAACGATCTGTGTAGAATCCATTAAAGTCCAACCTGTGGAATAAAATTTGTATCACAAACCAGCAAAACACATTACATTTAACCATACATAGCAATGTGCAGTTGTCAGGATATTTGGAAAGTTACTAAAAATCAGGTTGCAATGCTGTCATTTTTTGATGTCATTATTTTCATTTTATTTCACGAGGAGGGATATTCATCACAAAAGCTTTCTCCGTTTCAAAGCACGCAGCAAGTACGATTTTATTACTATTATTGCTAATATTTAGCAAGAATATTTAAATAAAATATTTTTTACCCTTCCTTATTAAAACCAGGGAACACACATATCTAACAAATTAAGGAAATATCCACTTCTAAGTCCCTCGAATTCTATGATGCAACAAGTGAATGAGGGGAGCATTCCCCACTTTACCTTCCCCAACATTTCAGTACTCACCTGTATATTATGTTAATCATGCTGTGCTCGCAGTCATTGGTACTGTACATGCTTAGTTTATCAAGAAGGTCCATCAAGTGGGTTGAAAAGTTGGTATCAAAATTGTTGATTGTGGATTCAAAGCCAGTTGATGACTGAAATGCATCAACATGTTCTGCCAGGAACTGAAAAATGAAGTCACAGGATAAACTTTGATTTCCGTTCCGAGACTGTAATTATTACCTGCTTTACACTGTTTACCTTCGAGGTGAGTTTTTTTTTCATAGCCTCCTCCGTTTTTTCGCTCTGTGTTGGAGGACCCATCATTGTGCCGTGCTCCAATGTCAAACGTTCCATCTCTGTTTGCACCTGCATGCTCTGTGTGAACCTCTAACAAATGTAGGGAGAGAAAAATTATATACAATGAAGACTCAGTGTGTTCGATGAAGATAATTACCTACAATTAAATGCCTATAAAACTACAATGTAGAGAGCTGTAATCGCCTAAACAAAACTGTAAGAGGACAGGTATCACATACTTTGTTTAGCAATGCCAATTATACTTGCTTTTATTATACTTGCTTTTACGCAGTACAACCACAATATAAAATAATCTAGATTTTTACTTCCTTTTGAAAGGAGCAGACTATTTTTTATTTTCCATCTGTCCAGCCAACCAAATATTTGTGTTGCAGAATGTTGTGTACTTTCTATACGTTAATAAATTTGCTTACACATTTCACAATCTAGTAGACTGCCATTGTCTATGTCTGTCTCATAATAACTATATATCTTCTGAAAGCCCTCCTATCTTGTTTGTGTATGATAATTTCCTCGCATTGCAATGACATGAGGGAGTGGCCTAGTGGTAGGGAGGCTTGTGTTTTAGAATTGTGGTGCAGAACATTCAAAAAGTCCAAACTTATGATTGAAAGTAGGTAAAGAAATACCATGTGTAGCAGTATGTAGTGTGGGTTGGGTACGCTTCACAGATGACAAGAAATCTGACAGACAAGACTTACAAAAAACAAAAACAAAAACAAAACAAAACGATTTCAGGAAAAAATGACTGCAATATACACAGACTTAAACAGTTAATCTGCGGGGTCCCGACATTGCCGTTTTAAATTAAAAATCATTTAGATCGCACTGATGTCAGACACTACTGCCGGAAACTGTCCATTCGGAAGGAGGTCCTGTCAGCCTTCTGCTGCTATCGGATATCTGCAGAATCGGTTTTCAGGTAAGTGTGTATATTGCAGTCGTTTTTTCCTGAAATATTTTTTATTTTTTTTTGTGGGTCTTGTCTGTGTCGGACTTCTCTTCCTCAAAGCGATTACCACCGTGCAGTGCCCTGTAGTACACACACAAGTAGAAAACTAAAATGTTTGGAGGCTAGAGTATCTTTAAAGGACCAGTAATCATCAAGGTAATAATGGATCCCTTCAAAAAAATAGACTTCCCTGTCCCCTTCTCCTCTACGAGTTTAACATTGCTACCCTACAGCAAAAGATGGACATCTTTGGGATTCCAGCAATGCATGCCATTGCACAGGTGACTGACCAGTTTGGAATCCTCTTGTTTTTACTTGCCGTTTAAATAGGTTTTCATGGTGGTGATTTCATATACGAGAATAGTCTGAGACAACAATGCGGCTAATCAACTAAAAAAGAGGATTTATGTACTTACATTAAATCCGTTTCTCTGATTCCGTCTGGGGGACACTGCTTACCATGGGTTGTGGAGGGGAGCTCGGGAGTTGGCACCTAGCTAGTTAACTTTAGCACTGCTGACAGACCCCTCCCCTCTTCCTGTCAGTTAATTAAAAAGCCCCAAGGAGAAAGGTCAATCAACCAAGAGCATACAGAGGAAAAGCAGAAGGGAGGGATTGCAGTGTCCCCCAGACGGAATCAGAGAAACGGATTTAACATAAGTACATAAATCCTCTTTTCTCTTTCATGCAGTCTGGGGGAACACTGCTTACCATGGGGACGTTCTAAAGCAGCCCCTTAAGGGTGGGACCGCTCTGAAAACCCCGCTCGTAGGGCACTACGAGCAAAATTTGCATCCGCAGATGCGAATACATTAAATTGATAGAATTTGGTAAATGTGTGGACAGAAGACCAGGTGGCTGCCCTGCAAAGCTGGTCGTCAGAAACCCCATTTCTCGCTGCCCATGACGCCCCTACCGATCTGGTGGAATGGGCCGTAAGTCTCTCTGGAACAGGACGGTTAACCCTTAAGTAAGCTAGCTTAATGGTTGCCGTAATCCATCTTGCAATGGACTGTTTTGAGGCTGGCCAGCCTCTTTTGTTAGAATCATAAAGAACAAACAGAGAATCGGTACGTCTAATCTGAGAAGTTCTTTTGACATAAATACGGAGAGCCCTAACCACATCTAACTTTTCCATAGATTGTTGATCAGAATGGGAAGTAGATGAAAAGACCGGAACTACAATTTCCTGGTTCAAATGGAAAGCCGACACTAGCTTTTGGAACAAAGGAAGGGAGTGTTCTCAATACCGCTCTGTCCTTGTGAAAAACTAGATATGGTTCCCGGCAAGACAGAGCTCCCAATTCCGACACCCTACGTGCAGATGCAATTGCCAAAAGAAAGACGACCTTCTAGGTGAAACACCTAAAATCTGCCACAAGTAAAGGCTCAAAGGGAGGCCCTTTAAGCATACCCGGTACCAGGTTAAGATCCCATGGTGCTGTAGGAGGAACATAGGGAGGCTGAATATGTAAGACTCCCTGAAGAAAAGTCTTGACGTCTGGCAAATCCGCTAACTTCAGGTGAAAGAAAACTGAAAGTGCTGATACCTGAACTCTAAAGGAACCTAAACGGAGCCCTGCTTCCAGCCCATCCTGAAGAAAGGCCAATAAGCGAGGGAGCCGAAAAGAAGACGTGTGACAGGACTTATTTTCACACCATCTGATATAGGCTCGCCAAATACGATGATAGATGCGAGCCGAAACCGGCTTTCGAGCTCGCAGCATAGTGTTCACTACACTGGGGGAGAAACCCCTAGCCCTCCAGAGGCTGGCTTTAACAGCCATGCCGTTAAACTGAGCTGAGATAAATTCTGGTGACGAAAGGGACCTTGAAGAAGAAGGTCGTCTCGTGACGGAAGATGATATCCTTTTCCTTTCGCCATGGAGATTATGTCCGCGTACCACACTCGACGCGGCCATGAGGGAGCTATTAGAATTACCGGCAGACCGCCTTGCCTCACACACCTGAGCACGCAAGGAAGCATAGGAATCGGGGAAACGGGTATCCCAACCTGAATTCCCATGACATGGTCATCACGTCCACCGCTACCGCTAAGGGGTCTCTTGCCCTTGCGCAAAACCTGTGAACTTTTTTGTTGTGTCTTGAGGCCATGAGATCTATATCCGGAAGACCCCACCTCTGAACTAGAGACTGAAATACTTCCGGATGGAGTGACCACTCCCTCGGCATCATTGGATTTTCGACTTAGGTAATCGGCCTCCCAATTCTTTATTCCCAGAATGAACACTGCCGAGATTGCTGGAACATACTGTTCTGCCCAAGCAAAAATCTGAGCTGCAATTCGCATTGCAGCTGCACTCCTGGTTCCTCCCTGCCTGTTGACATATGCCACAGCCGTGGCATTGTCGGACTGAACTCTGACTGGGTGGCCCTGAAGGAGGGTCTGGGCCCCCTGAAGAGCTAAAAGAATTGCCTTCAACTCCAAATGCGTTGATTGATAAGGCCGATTCCTGAACAGACCAAAGTCCCTGGAGCCGGAGGTGCAGGATTACCGCCACCCAACCTATCAGGCTGGCGTCTGTTGTGGCTATGATCCATGACCATGGAGCGAAAGACCTGCCCACCGACATGTGATCCTGATTCAGCCACCACTGGAGCGAATCTCTCACCCCCGGTGACAGCGAGATCCTCTGGAGATCCAAACGTAGGTGGGATCCTGACCATTTTGTTAACAGATCCCACTGGAAGCATCGAGAATGAGCCCGACTGAAGGGGATCGTTTCGAAGGAGGCCACCATCTTCCCAAGCAGCCGCATGCACAAATGAATTGAGAGATTTGGAGAGAACAAGACCTGAGATGTTATAGTTCGGATTGAACTGATCTTCTCCGTAGGCAGGAACACCTTCTGCTGACTGGTATCCATGATGAGTCCTAGGAAGACCATGCGTTGGCACGGAACCACCTGGGATTTCTTTACGTTTATCAGCCACTCATGGCTCTCAAGAACCGCTATGGTGAGTGGTAAGTGCTGACGTAAGCAAATCTTTGAGGATTTGATGAGTAGATCGTCTAAATAAGGAACGACCTGAACTCCCTTAAGGTGAAGACACGCTGCCATCACCGACATGATCTTCGTGAAGACCCTTGGAGCTGTGGAGAGGCCGAAGGGAAGAGACCGAAACTGATAGTGGGAGTTCCCCACTGTGAACCTCAGGAGACTGATGATTTCTCCAAATGGGAACGTGGAGGTATCTGTCCTTTATGTCTATGGACGCCATAAACTGATCCTTCTCTAGGCCGTTTATCACCGACCTCATGGACTCCATAAGAAATTTGTCCACTCGTAAGTGCACATTGAGGCTCTTTAGGTTTAAAATGGGTCGAAAGGATCCGTCCGGCTTCTTAACCAGAAAAAGATTTGAATAAAATGCCTTCCTTTTTCTGGTTGTCTAGGACCCTGTAAATGACTCTTTGCGAAAGGAGAGGAGACATAGGCCTGCATTGCCTGTCCTCTTTGTGGATCTCGGGATAGCAGGATTCCAAAGAAGAGCTGTGGTATTGGCCCCAGCAGATCTATCATGTACCCTCTTGATATAATGCCCCGAATCCAAGGGTCTTGGGATGACGCTGCCCACTGTTCCTGAAAAAGAGAGACGTCCCCCCACCGGCGCCATCTCTTGGGAGAATAGAGTGGCAGTCAGGACGCAGGCTTCTCCTGAGTCTTGGAGGCCTGGCGCCTAGCTGCAAACGAGGACCTGCCTCTGACAGACGAGCCTCGAGAATTCGGTTGTCTACCTTTAAACGACTGTCCCCTGGGCAAGGAGGTTCCCCGAAAGGACTGCCGAAAGGAGCTAAACCGTGGGGCCCGGCCTCTACCTGGGAGGACCGGCAAAGAGGTGCTTTTGCCCCCCGTTGCCTGGGAAATCATATTATCCAATTCCGGGCCGAATAGAGCTGCTGCTGCAAAAGGAATGGATTCCATGGATTTCTTTGATTCTGAATCCCCTTCCCAGGATTTCAGCCATAACGTTCTTCTAGCTGAAACGGACGCAGCCTGAATAGAGGAGGACACAGATGCTGTGCTCTGAGCCGCCTCAAATGTACCCTGATGCCTCTTTCAAATGTAAAGTTAGGGTGAAGCTGAAGCAAAAGTGGGTCTAAAGTGGGTCTAAAGGAAGAACCCGCTGCTACAAATATAGATTTTAATTGAGATTCTAATCTGCGGTCAGTGGTATCTTGCAGAGTTGCTGAGCCCGGGGCTGGAAGGAGAGTGTGTCGGGCCAAACGGGCTACTGAAGTATCTACTTTCGGAATTTCCTCTCAGCGAGCCACGTCCTCCTCCTGTAATGGATACAGGGAAGAGAACCTCTTTGGAACCGAGAACTTTTTAATCAGGCTGTTTCCAGGCTCCCTCTGCAATATCTCTGAGTTCTACAGAAGGGGGAAATCGAATAACCTTCCTTTTGGCCTTCTTAAAGAGACTTCTGTCTCTAGGACTAGGATCCTCCATTTCTGGGAGGTCCAACACCTGCCTCACCGCTAAAACAAATCATCAATAAACTGATATTTAGTGTTTTCTTCCTGTTCCAAGGATTGAACCTGGTCAGAATCCAAATTTGATTCTCTTTCCTCTTCTGAAAATCCCTCCGAATCTGAAAGAACCATGAGAGGATTAGCGGATCTAAGCCGCTTTCTTTTAACTGGGGGCAGGTTTGGGGATTCAAGTAACTGGTTAAGTCTGTCCAAACCCTTTATAAATGCTGAGGACCATGCCGGTTCTGTGGATACAGGTGGCTGGTCCGTAAGCAAAGAGGAAGGTCCTGCTATAGCCGTTTCAGTAGAAACCGTGGCAGCAGGGAGCCCCACAGGTGTAATAGCATTATTACTCACAGAGGCTGCCACACTAGATAACAATTGAGTAGATTGGGAGATCATCTGTGCTAAAGAGGAAACCGACTGTGTCAGGGAAGCCACCCAGGCCGGTTCCTCCGTCAGTGGGGCTGGAAGGAGCTGGGTTTGCGCAGAGTGGACCTCTCCTTCGCAGACTGAGCAGAGCGCCAACGGGTCTTTCTGCACACATGGTAATTTAACTTTACATCTGGAACATGTAAAATATTTAGCCATAGAGCCTTTTCCCTTTTCTGACATTTTAAAAGGAAAAGCACACCCAACACACTTAGATAATTTTGAGAGAGACAGAGTAAACAACAAGTAACCAACTTGTACTTGTATGTGTGTAACAGATAAAAAGATATATGTGCAAGTAAGAAAATACAATAATCCTTACTAGCCTCCCTCTTGTAACCACAAAATACAGTTTGTAAATGGTTAAAGAAAGGTTTTGGTACTTAGTCAAAGGGGCCTCTCAGGGGAGAAGTCCAACAGCAGTGTTGTGCCTGCTCCCTCCAAGATAAGTTCCTTCCCAGGCTTCTTTTGGTGCCAGAAGTCCAAACTGTACCACTTGTGCTGCAGAGCAGGGGAGCTTTGTGATAGTGCCCCCTCTTATCCTTATTTCTGGCAGAGTTATGGAGACCCCTTGAAGAGGTCTCCTGCAGCGTTGAATACCCTGATGCCCCCTCCTATTTTCCTAAGGGGGGATCTTGGTATGGCCCCCGACTCTCCTCTTCCTTCTGTGCACCTCCGCGGACCGATGACGTCATCATGGCCGCTGGCGAGGTAATGCGATAAGCAGCGCTCTATGCCTATAATGGCAGCGCCGGTTATCGTTGGAGCCTCCAAGAGTGACAGCGGTCCGGGAGACCGCTTGTCACTCTGTACTGTGACCACTAATGCTCTGCCATTGAGAGTAGTCTGCTCTCTCTGACAGAGTCCGGTCACCGCTGCCCAGTCTCTGTGAGTGTGTTCTCTATGTATAGAACACAGTCCCAGCTCTGTCCTAATCTAACACTATGTCTAAAAATAAAAGAAAAATTAAAGTTATTAAAAATAAATAAAAATAAATCACTAGCTGTTTCTAAACAAGCCCAACTCCTTTGGGCACCTAGAAAAAAAACTGACAGGAAGAGGAAGAGGCAGGGGGATTGTAGAGGGGAGGGGTCTGTCAGCAGTGCTAAAGTTAACTAGCTAGGTGCCAACTCCCGAGCTCCGTTCCACAACCCATGGTAAGCAGTGTCCCCCCAGAGAAAGCAAACATGGATATGAAAAAAGATGGTGCTATATCTGCCTCAGTTTGATTATATACCGTATATACTCGAGTATAAGCCGAGTTTTTAGCACATTTTTTTGTGCTGAAAAAGCCCTCCTCGGCTTATACTCGAGTGACTTACCTGATCCCGCCGATCTCTCCGACTTGCTCTCCGATCCCGCCGCTGTTAACTTCCGCAATGGAACTCCTATGCGTTCCACTGACAGGAAGTCCGGCATTTGGAAAGCAAACTTGCGTTCCAACTGCCAAACTTCCTGTCAGTGGAAAGCACACGCATATGCGTTCCGCTGCAGAAGTTACCAATTAAATGGAGAGAAGGCGCTCTTTTGAAAACATGCATCCTATTATTAATGTGCTTTTCTGTCGTTAGTGGATACAAAACCCATATTAACAGTGGACAGCTATGAAAGAGCCAGGTGGGTGATAACTTAGAGATTATAAACCTCTGCATCTGTGTTTGTATCATTTGCATTTACAGCATATAATTTGACAAAACAATTGCATTATTTTTGGGTTGTGGGGCTATAAATAGTTTTTGTATGTTTTTCTTTTTACTAAGGTGTAAGCATAGAAAATAAGCACTTCATAATAGTTTCCCATTCTCTTTTTTTCCCAAACTGGAATGTTTCCTATTTAAATTTTCTTCTTTTTAATCAGCCAATCACAAGTGGAAAAAGCTTTGCATGCAATATAGATGACAGAAAGAGGCACAGTGTGTTCCTGCGATAATTGTACAGACAAGAAATGCCCATTGTCACACTCAGCCACTTACGCTCAACTTCTGTTTGTGTCTGCTAAATATACAAATGTTTACTTGACAAAAGCTGAACAAAATTAAGTGGCTGAGTATATACATATATAGGTAGATAAATACACAGGGATAAATAATTTCAAAACAGAAAACAAGTATGCTTACAATTTAATAACTTAATTTCATCGTGTATTGATCAGTAGCTGCAGCATTTCCCACCCTAGGCTTATACTCGAGTCAATAAGTTTTCCCATTTTTTTGTGGTAAAATTAGGTGCCTCGGCTTATATTCGGGTCGACTTATACTCGAGTATATACGGTAATTGCTGGTAAGTATTGTAAACAGGTCAGGAGAGCAGCGAACGCGGCGTTCGCTGATAGATAGCAATTATATAATCTATATCATATTTTTTCATATCCATGCTTGCTTTCTCTTAGAGGTCCGCCTTATAAAGGGAATCACTCCGGAGTTAAAGCTGAACATTTGTATTCTTAACACAGTGAGCTCGAGTGACATGTGTCTGTGAACAATGTACTAAGCAGGGGACTTTGGGAGTATACCAGAACTCTCATACATTAACCCTGCTTGCACACTCCTAAATACATGCCATAAAGTAATTCAATTTGTCTCAAACTCAGGTTCTGTTGAATATGGAACTTTAGCTACACAATATTAGTTCAGCGCTGACAATATTAGTGTATGATACCTATTAATTGAGCCTCAGTCTTATACGAGAGTTACAGAAATCTCATGACATTTGGAATAGGACTTTCCTTTTTATGCTATAGTCCTATGGATAGAAGATTCATTTAATGATGAGTGGGTATATCTCCCTTAGTGCATAAAAACCGAATAAGATATAGTGCAAATAGAGACATCCACAGACAATAAAATCCCTAAAGATATTAAGGGATTTGTCTCATTGTACATATTGGGAGACATCCGAGAACTCACTACTGGTTGCTGTATACGGTCAGATTGATTTATTAAATAGAGTACTGGTTATACCTATATAAAAAGGACAGTCTCATCTATATTTATATAAAATAGTAATATGAGCGGCATCGCGGCTAGGTAGTCCTTGTTACTACCTATCTTAACAGTAACAAATTTAGTTAATCATTTCATATTTCACCTTTTAACAATTTTCGCTATAGGTCCTTGGATGGACTAAATACTCAGAGAACTTTTTAATGGATAATAATAAAAATTAAAGTTTTAATTTCAAGACCATTTGAGTGCCTCGCTATCCCAACACACTTTTTCCTTCTTTTTGTCTTATATTGATTCTAATATGGTGTGAGAGTGCACCCTCTAGTATAGGAGATATAAAATGTATCCAATATACATTATACGTGAGCAATAATGGTCTACTTGGTGCGGTGTAATACTATTTTACTACAAGGTTCAGGATTGACTACGCTAGAGTTTGGGTCCCAAATGGCTCATCGGGTGGAGCCAATACAGGCCACAGGACCCTTGACTGAGAAACCGCAGATGAACGGACTGGTTTGCTATAGTTTCAGCAGAGGAGGCAGAAAGGAGGTTCTCTTGAATACCTTATGGAAATGTGTTTTGAGCTGTGTAAGTTCGTGCAGGGCACATGGCTCTCAGGGTTATCAGATGCTTATGCATTTTTACACACTAAGGTAAATTTTGAGTTACATTTAGAACAACTATAAAATGGAACAGACACCTCTCCTCCAGATTCAACCCTGGAATTGTTCCCTTATAACAGATAAAATTGGATAAAAATGGCAGATACACAAAAGGAAAGTTAAACCTGCAGACAAACACAACCAACGAGGGTGTAGGCAGAACCTGCACAGAAACCTGTCTCGAATACTTCCCTCACGAGATATATAGAGGAGGAGCTGGAGCTCCCAGAGTCTGTTAGCTCTGGCAGGCTAATCTCTGTGAGGATAGGCTGTGAAGGAGGATGTGTTAAGCTGTCTGGGATTTTACATACTCCCCCAGGGCCCAGCACTATACATGACAACTGTCTAGAGGACAGACCCCTATTAGCCTAACTGTGCGTAGTGAGGGGGTTCTGTATACAGGAGACCCAACTTAACTTATCTTCCTAAAACTGAAGGCACTGTACTTCGGTGCAGGCCCTAGTAGTTGGGGGGACTGACTATTACCTGACGCCGCGCCCATGTTGCACGGCGTGGTAGTAGTGTGGGGTCTGACTGTCATCAGCACCTGTGGAAACAATGACTGGGACCTCCCCAGAGCCGGTTCCTTTATAAAGGAGTGGGGGGTGTTCGTAGGAGGCACCAAAAGGGAACCTCTTTAGCCCTCTTATGGCATTCAACTCTTTTTACAAGGCTGTCTGGATGGGGCTGGTCATATTTGTAAAGGAGATTAAATGAAGTAAATAAAATCCTTTCCTGCCAAATGGTAGCCCTGAAAAGCACACCTGTGGAGACTCAGGGAAAAAAAAAAGAAAGAAAAAAAAAAGGAGGTCCTTGCAGGGAGAGGATACCGATGTTAGAGGAGTTTCATACTTTGTGAAGGAAATTTAAGTGCCAAACTCCTACCAAGTCCCTCTTTGCCCATGGTCAGTGTCCTCATAGGACAAAACTGAATTTCTCTGAAGGATTAACAGATGATTTTTGTTTCCTGTCTTAGACCACTGTCTAAGACAGGAGATAGAATCATTGCTGAAACTGTTTCGACTTGGAATAGAACACCCCCCCCACCCCAAAAAAGCTTTAGTATAGTACCATAGCAGGAATTCAGCCTTCATTTTGATAAGAAATCAAAAACAGAAATAAGTGAAACATTAGATAAAAGTAATCAAAAATTCAATAGCACTTTGAAAATGTTACAAAACTAAATCACTTTCCTCTGCTAATATTGCCCCTGATGGACTATGAGAGAAGGGGAATTAACTGTAAGTAACAACCCTAATATATGTCTTGGGTAGTACTAAGGGACACAGAACAATGTTATCTAATATACTACATAAATTATTCTGCCAGTAAAACAAAAGCTGTAGGGTTAATAAGCTCTTATATAAAATTCAGACAACACTAGAGTAGAAGGTGCCAAGTCTTTAGGTCTTGTGGAACAAAATATCCAATTATGTACAAACATAACATTGTAGTAAGGCACAGATCATCATCATTTATTTATATAGCGCCAGCAAATTCCGTAGCGCTTTACAATTGGGATCAGCATTACCTTTGCACTACTAATGACTAAGTTGATAAGTAAAGGTCTGGCACTGACCTGCATGCAGTTGGTAAACATAACACACACGGACATAAGTTTTGAGAAGATCTTGAGAAGCTCTGGGTTGGTAAGCATGCAGTCCTTCAAACAATTGTCAAGGAAGCTTGTGTGGTGGCTCAAGACATCATCTATGTTAGAAGCCTGTTGGGAATGTGGGAAGACATATTTCAAAAACTCTTTACATTTTGTGGCACATACTTCACTCAGCAACCAGGTATAATCATCTGAGGATTCTTGGTCCATTGCAATTAAATCAATTCACTAGTTGCACTCCATGAAAGTCCTAAGTAGCACTAGACTGTGGTTCAATTTCCTGGCCAATGACTCAATCTATGGATTAGGTTGATCTTCTTTAGTTTTATTTTATTTAAAACAAAAATATTTATGAAAAATCATGTCACACTTCTTATAAGATTCACAGAATTTCTGATTTTAGACATGGTCTTTCTCCTGAAGACTTTAGCTTCCTGTAATGAATCTTGTTTCTTTTGGAAATACAATTGTATAACTATAGTGGTCTTTACTGGCTGCGTCACCCCACGTCACAGTATTTCATTTGAGTCAAGATCAGGGCTTAGCTATTATATAAGTCAATAATTGAATTTACAGACGCTGGCTACACACAGCACTTTTGATGCGCTTGTGACCTGAGATGATTTAAAATCATTCGGAATATTTACTTGTAATACATTGGCTTATAGATTTCTATAAAAAACAAACACTTTTCACCACGTATATGTACATAAATGTTAAGTTTATTTAACATGCTTGCATAGTAGGATATATGTAAAGCTCAAAATATGAATAGTTAAAATTAGGTTTTCTTTATTAAATACTATAGTATATATTTAAGTTGCAATCCAACTTCAAATTTTATATTTTCTTAATATTTAATTAACATCTGGGCATTGAGTCCTACAGAGTCTGCCCAAGCAAAATGTGGGTTGGCAGAAAGGGGTTCCAAAGCAACAAGGCTCCCAACAAGAGAGTCTCATCACTGCAGGAAAATCTTGCAGGGGTTGGTGAATGACAGACAGTTGGCTTTGCAAGTTTTTATTTCTGAATAAGAATGAAAAAAAAAAAAAAAAGTTTTAATTCTGGTGGAAAGAATTGTTATAGAGAAAAGCAAATCCATCTCGCTCTAAGGTTAGGACTTCCTCATCATTTATATCTAAGAGTTATTTATAAAATTCAAAATGAGGGGGTGCTCTCACAACCAGAGTAACTATCAGGAAAGAAATGGTGAAAGGAATCACCTTAAGAGATTGTTGATTGAGGCACTCCAGTCCCTTGGAAAATATTTATTTAAGAACAAACTTTATTGAAAATTTATTAAAAACTGATGTGCCAGATAACATCATAGTCGGCGAATATTAAAATAGAGAGGTGATGAAAAATAAAGATAAGTGATAGAAATAATTCAAAATACCCTTCCGGGAAGCCGGTGGTCACACCTGCTGGCTATATGTGACATACTATGTATCGATGAACATAGGGAATATAATTGAATCCCAATAAATTGGTTTATTTTGAATCTCACTGATACAATGTCCACAATTATGGGTATCTTTCCCAATAAATCATAAGTGTCACAATTTTGTGACCACCGGCTTCCCGGAAGGGTATTTTTTAATTATTTCTATCACTTATCTTTATTTTTCATCACCTCTCTATTTTAATATTCGCCGACTATGATGTTATCTGGCACATCAATTTTTAATAAATTTTCAATAAAAAGTTTGTTCTTAAATAAATATTTTCCAAGGGACTGGAGTGCCTCAATCAACAATCTCTTAAGGTGATTCCTTTCACCATTTCTCTCCGGAGAGAATTGTTATACAGTCATGATCACCAATTTACGGTGGTGACTGATAAAAAAAAAAAAAAGCCCCCACATGCTCCATTAATGTGCAGAGATATTGTGCATGGAGCCTACAGAAGAGGCTGGCCCTGCAGATCAGCTTGTATTTTAGGTTTAGTGGCGTTTTGAAGTAATAGTAATAGTGTAATTGACTCTCTTATTTGCAGTGCTACTCACCGATTTTAGGTTTTTCTCCAGAACGTGCCACGTTGGCTCCATCACCTCAAACATCATATAATACTGAATGTTTTGTACAAAGTTGAACATCCTTTGGCGGAGTGTAAATGCTCCTGCAAACCTGGATAGAGATAGAAGGGGAAACCAAAATAAAAAAAAATCACACGTAAAGGAAAGACAATATATCTTTGTAAAAGGACAAAATAAATTCAAGAGGCAGAAAAAACAATCTAGAAATGGTCGCACGTCACTTCTGTTGCCGAATTACAAATTTAAATTAGCCACAAATTGACACATATACATGACTTTAGTGATCACCAATGATTGGCCAGAAAAATAAAAAAACATGTTCAGATTTTTATTGTAACGGCCATGGAAAAGTATTGGGTGATGACCACAAGACTTGTGTGTGCAGTAGTCATCTGACAGCACCAGTATTCCATGAAGTCATACCATTCAATATGAACAACTAAACCTATAGTTTGGCCAATGATGTTTCACGAAAATAGACCTGCATTTGGCCATGTGTGCATCAGGCTAAAGAACCTGATCTGAACATCCCTCATTTTGAAAAGGAAAAGGGAAAGAAAAAAGAAATATAGCAGCATCAATTTGAGATCAAGCAATGCTATTATTGGTCAATGTCTGGTAGCCATCACAGATAGGACAGAAAATAGGAGACTGCTCTTTAGTAAAAGTATGAACGATTATAAAAACAGAATATAGCTATTGAATTTATTATAGCATCCAGTTACTGTACAAGCGTCACAAATTATACAGCACAAGGGAGTTTAACCACCAACATGTGCTCTTTTTTTTTAATATGCAATAAGTATTCATGTCAATAAGGAAGAATGTTATAACCTTAGATCAGCAGTAATGAATGTGTTGTTTCCAGACTTCTATAAACCTGTTGTAACAGTGCTAAGTTGTGGTATAATGAAAAACACCAGAGTAAGTAATTTATTAGCTGTATACTGAGAATGTGTGCGTGAAGAGAACTGGAACTTTTAGGTTATGCTAATATTTTGCACTATAAAAATTGATAAATACATAAATGCTCAGGTTCTATTCAAGTGAACTCAACAACTACATAGTCAGAGCATTTGCTTGATACATATTTTAAGCTAAATTGGCCAGTACTACCATAGCATTGTGTATTTTCAACTTACAACCCATCTGCAATTCATTAATATATTTCACATGTGAGCAATTACTATATATCTAAACATTTTGATCACACATATTGAGAATATTTTAGTTTTGGGTCTTTCTATATTTACAGTTGTATTTTAAGAATGTGAAATACATTTTGACAGAATTATAAAGTTTGTTTTAATTTGCATTTTTTAAAAACACATTCTCATGATGTAGACCCTTTACCTGCACACTAGTCTTACATTCCGGCACACAAATTATTGTTCTGCAAATTAACTTTTTGGTGGGTCATCAGAAATGCTTCAGGAAATGGTAACAATGTAACTAGCCAACCTTATACACATAATTATTATAATTTATTTATAATGCACTGGAATTTTACACAGTGCTGTACACTGAAGGAATTATGGCAACCAAATTACATACAATGACATGAAACCGAAGATAAAGATCTCTCTGCCCAAGTGAGCTTATAATCTAAGCGGTTTGAAGAACACTTGATACAGCAGGTGAAATAAGTACTGAACACATCAAGATTTGTCTTAGTAAATATATATTTAATGTGGCTACTGTAATGAAATTTACAGCACATGTCAGCAACAACCCTTGCAATCCACACATGCAAAGAAATCAAACCATAGATGTCCATAAATTAAGTTGTGTGTAATAATGTGAAATGACACAGGGAAAAAGTATTGAACATGCTTCCTGATTTATTTAATACTTTGCACAAAAGCCTTTGTTGGTAATGACAGCTTCAAGACACCTCCTGTATGGAGAAACTAGTTGCATGCATTGCTCAGATGTGATTTTGCCCCATTCTTCAACGTAAATAGTCTTCAATTCTTGAAGTTTATTTTTCTATAAACTCTGATCTTTAGTTTTTTCCATAGAATTTCAATTGGATTAAAGTCAGGTGATTGGCTGGGTCATTCTAGCAGCTTTATTTTCTTTCTCTGAAACCAATTGAGAGTGCCCTTAGCTGTGTGTTTGGGATCATTGTCTTGCTGAAATGTCCACCCTCATTTCATCTTCAGCATCCTGGTAGATGGCAGCAGATTTTTATCAAGAATGTCTCGGTACATTTTTCCATTCATCCTTCCTTCAATCACATGCAGTATGCTAGTACTGTGTGCAGAAAAACAGCCCCACACCATGATATTCCCACCTCCAAACTTCACTGTTAGTATGGTGTTTTTGGGGTGATGTGCAGTGCCATTTCTCCTCCAAACATTGTGTGCATTATGGAGCCCAGAGTTCAATTTTGCTCTCATCTGACCACACTATATACTCCCAGTATTTCACAGGCTTGTCCAAATGTTGTGCAGCAGACTTTAAACTAATTTCAACATGTTTTTTTCCTTCAGCAAAGGAGTCTTGCGTGAAGAGCGTGCATACAGGCCATGGCGGTTGAGTGCATTACTTATTGTTTTCTTTCAAACAATTGTACCTGCCAATTTCAGGTCTTTCTGAAGCTATCCACAAGTGGTTCTTGGACAACTCTTCTGATAATTTTTTTCACGCCTCTGTCAGAAATCTTGCGAGGTGCACCTGGTTGTGGCCGGTTTATGGTGAAATGATGTTCTTTCCACTTCCAGATTATGGCATCAACAGTGCTCACTGG
Source organism: Mixophyes fleayi (assembly GCF_038048845.1). Lineage (NCBI taxonomy): Eukaryota > Metazoa > Chordata > Amphibia > Anura > Limnodynastidae > Mixophyes > Mixophyes fleayi. Next base: position 119,045,623 of record NC_134407.1, on the reverse strand, counting down.
AACATTCAGCAGTTTAGAGATCCTTCTGTAACCATTGCCATCAGCATATTTTGCAACAATAAGGTAGAGAAGGTCTTGAGAGAGCTCTTTGCTTTTACCCATCATGAGATGTTTCTTGCGCGACACCTTCATAATGAGACACCTTTTTATAGGCAATCAGTTGTGGCTGAACCAGCTGGCACGATTGTTTACTAATTACTGATAAATTTCATCTGGTATCTTGGCTTTCCATGCCTTTTTACACATCCCGTTCTTCGTGTGTTCAATACTTTTTCCCTGTGTCATTTCACATTATTACACAAAACTTAAATTTATGGACATCTATGGTTTGTTTTCCTTGCATGTGTGGACTGCAAGGGTTGTTGATGACATTTGATGTAACTTTCATTAAAATAGCCACATTAAATATATATTTACTGAGAAAAATGTTGATGTATTCAATACATATTTCACCCACTGTACATAAGTTAGTGAAATACCTGTAGCTGCTGGTGGGGAAAGTGCAGATGGCTACTGTAAGGCAGCAGCAGCATTATTCAGTCATCATTAAACAACCATTGGCATTTCTGTGTAGCTACTGGTGGTGTGGTACGGTTAGAATGAGGAGAGTGAGTGTGGAGAGATGAAACTTAAACTAGGTCAGTGTAGAAATCCTGATTAACCATAAATTACATCTGTGCAGCCACCCTAGACAACTAGCAGAGGGGGACAGAGCAGTGATAACTCTCATTAATCATCACCATTTATTTATATAGCACCACTAATTCCGCAGCGCTGTACAGAGAACTCACATCAGTCCCTGCCCCATTTGGGCTTACAGTCTAAATTCCCTAACACACACACACAGACAGAGACAGAGAGACTAGGGTCAATTTGTTAGCAGCCAATTAACCTACCTGTATGTTTTTGGAGTGTGGGAGGACACCGAAGCACCCAGGAGGAAACCCACGCAAACACGGGGAGAACATACAAACTCCTCACAGATAAGGCCATGGTCGGGAATTGAACTCATGACCCTGGTGCTGTAAGGCAGAAGTGCTAGCCACTACGCCACCGTGCTACTCATTATGAAGTGCCAACAACCATACTAAAGTATGCGCTGATCGGCGATTCATGGCTGACTCAAATCAAACATTAGAAGGCTTGCCTTTTGATGGTATTATTATGTATGGTTCAGAGTTAAAGAAGGTTATCCAGGTGGCCACTGGAGGCAAAAGTATGTGCCTTCCCATCAGCTCCCCTGGACCACAACAGGGACTCTATCGGTCCTTTCATTCCTTTGGAAGAGGTTGGGGTACTGCATTGCGAGGTCAATTCTCAGCCCCCAGCGGAGGGCATAGTAGAGGCAGAGGCGCTGTTAGGCGGGGAGCCACGACACCAGATGACAAGCCCGCAGCATGACATACTTCCTCCAGGGGAGTCTGCGGTGGAGTGGTGTCTTCTTCATTTCCAGAGTCAGTGGTAGACATCCACCACAGATGTTTGGGTGCGTGGAATTGTGTCCTGATTGTGTCATAGACCTAGTCCAATTTCCACAGCCCTTCCCCATTGTCCCATCAGGGGCAGGGCACTTCAGGAGGCCATCCAAAAGATGCTGGCAGCTGGGGTCATTGTCCAGGTCCCTCAGCAGGAAAGAGGTCAAGGGTTTTATTCCAACCTCATCCTCGTACCCAAGCCGGATGGGTCATTCCAACACACTTTAAATATGCAGTAAACTAGAAAGTCAGACTTTAAAAATTTCGGATGGAGTCCCTTCAGATTGTCATTCCATCTGGCAGGAATGGAACAGGGAGAGTTCCTAGCTTCCATAGGACATCAAAGATGCCTATTTCCATGTACCAATATAGAGGGGACACAATTGTCTTCTCTGCTTCGCGATAAGGAACTCTCATTTTCAATTCAGGGCCCTACCCTTCAGTCTAGCAACCAAGCCCAGAGTTTTCACCAAAATAATGGTGAACATGGCGGGGCTTCTGCGACACGATAATTCCTTATCTGGACGACCTCCTTCTGAAGGCTCCATCAGCATCGCTCCCATCACATCACATCCAGATCTCCATTCAGTTTAAAGAAGCACACAGCTGGGTTCTGAACCTACTCAAACCCTCGCTCATTCCGGCGCTGCAGATGCGTTTCTTGGACCTCATCTTCAACACTATGACCCAGACGGTATACCTACCAGAGGACAAGGTCCTCTCACTTCAGCGCAAGACCAGGTCATTCCTGGCACGGAGCAAGGTCTCTCTCCTCAGTTGTATGAAGCTTCTGGGAACAATGGTATCAGTGTTCGAGGCAGATCGGTTTGCGCAATTCCACTCTCGACCTCTCCTTATACTTTGAAATAGTTCAAAAGTAGTCAGACTCCAAGGTGCATTACAACAGATGCAAGTCTGTTGTAACCAAGGTTACAACCCCGCCCCAACCATGTTTGGGGCGAGGTAACAGGATACCTAAGATTCCAGGGTCTCTGGTCACTCCAGGAAGCGGCTATCCCAATCAACGTCCTGAAGTTCAGAGCAGTGTACAGGGTGTTGACGCATGCCCATAGGTTTCTGTCAGGAAATACTCTACAGATTCAGACAATGCCACGGCCTACCTGAATCACCAAGGGGGAACTTGCAGCGTAAGGGCCATGCAGGAGACAGCCAGGATCCTGGTATGGTTGGAGCGTCAAGTATATCGGCCATATTCATTCCCGCCCTCCTGGTGGAGCACTGGGGCACGTCAGACATCGACCTCATGGCGCACAGACTGAATGATCAGGTTCCTCTATACGGCTCGAAGTCTAGAGACCCTCAGGCTGGATTCACCGATGCCATGACAATTCCATGACTCTTACAACTGGTGTACCTGTTTTCTCCAATACCCATACTCTCGCAGATGATCAAAAAGTTAAAGAGAGCCCGCAATCCTGGTAGCCCCTCATTGGCCTCGCAGGGCATGGTTCTCGGAAATTCTGGGACTGGCAGTGGCGCTTCCCTTCAGTCTACCAATGCAGCCAGATCTTCTGGTTCAAGGGCCTCTTACTCTGCCACTCTTTAGATCGTCTAGCTTTGCCATATACCATTGTATCTGGTAGGCATACATCCTTTGGTGTGAATCCCAGGGTTTTCACACATCCAACTTTAGACTCCCTTTACGGTTATCCTTCTTGCAGGCTGGCCTAGATAAGGGGCACTGCCTTGGGCCCCTTAAGGTTTAGGTGTCAGCGCTCTCCATTTATTTTCAGCGCAAGCTAGCGGGATTCAGGAATGTTCAGGAGGTACATTCCTTCAGGGAGTTCTTCACGTTCAGCCCTGTGACTGGATCAGTTATAAAGAACTTATTTATTTAAAAGGAAATAGCGCAGGTTGCTTATTTATATAATTGCATATGCACTTATTTTTGATATTGTATATAGTTTGGTAAGGGAAATCTTTAATTCTGAGACCAGTGGAGAAAATTAGTTTTTTCTGTTTTAACCTTTCTAGAGGAAATGCCTTATTTCTGATGTATATATCTGACAAAAAAAGGCCTTTGTGAATGGAAGTCTTTTGTATATTGTGATGTGGGGAAATGGCTTGTTTGGGGGGTTGTACCTTTCTTTGGGGAATATGTATTCTGCAACTGTTTGAAGAAAGGATTCATGTTAATTAGACCCTTTGACTTGCTAATAAATTTCCTGCCTCTGAAATAAGATGCAGGGAATCACAGCAAGGTTTTTAGGATATCACAGATAAGTGTAAATATTGTTAGCTTTGCATTGCATGTAAATCCATGTTTTGGTAAACAGATTACATCCCGATTCTAAAAATAGATCGGACCTCGAGGGGGCTGGCTTACCCAGTGAGACGGTGTTTAAATATGTATAAAAAAAAGCACTGTTTAGTATTAAAAGTTGGCCTTCTGATTTCAGCACGGGAGAACACTAGCAGTAACAGTTATTTAGAAGGAACGTGATTCTTGGCGCCATAAAGGAGCCCAGTGTTGGCAGCAGGTTTCTCCTACTGCGGAAGTAGGGGCGTATTCGGAATAGCGAAAGTGGATGGTGGCAAAGTAAGCCTAGCCAGTTCCCAGCAACAACAGACAGGGTGGCATAGGCGATCCATCCTGTCACAGGCCCCCCTTAGTTCATCCTGTTGAACCATGAGACCTCAATGCACTAACCTTGGCCCCATGTGAACTACTAGATTCCGGTGATTTACACCCTCTTACTTGGAAGACCGTGTTCCTTCAGGCTATCGCTTCCACTTGTAGGGTTTCAGAACTGGGAGCAGTCTGCTGCTTTGCCCCATTCTTAATTTTCCATGAGGATAGAGCGGTGCTTCACACAAAGCTGCGAGCTGAAATCCAGCGAGTAAATTACCATATTAATGTTTTTTCCGTGCAGCATTACCGTAATAATGGTAATCCTGCGCGGACCGCGGGATTTTCGGCAATCCTGCGGACAATTGAATATGTCCCTATGGATCTTGTTGTCCTTTACATTGCTCATAAGCAGGACTGGCCAGCTTCCAAGCAGTCACTTGCCCGCTGCATTACTTCAAGCATTCGGTTGGCTTATATGCGGTCCTCTCGGCCTGTCCCTATGACTTTAAAAACTCGCTCTATACCAGGACTGTTGGCGCTTCTTGGGTGGCGCATCATTGTGCTTCGGCACCATGACGCGTGTGGTATTGCGAGCAGCCGTTCCAGGGCAATCCCTCCCTTAGAGGCAGGTTTGGTATGTCCCCAATATCTCGCAGTGTCCCCCAATGGTAGGAAGAAGAAAACAGGAATTTTGCTCATCGTAAAATCTGTTTCTCAGACTCCACTGGGGGACACAATGTACCCTCCCTTGCTCTGAAAATAGTTATGTTATGTTCAGTTATGGTTAGGTTCTAATTATGCCCTGTTGGTCTTTTTCTCAAATGCTTGGTTATGCAAAACGGAGGTATCTGCAGGAGAGGAGTGCCATAGTAGGGGAGGAGTGTGTGAATTAAACAAGTGTAAGTGCCTAATTCCTAGTCCCAGCTACTATACCCCAATGTCTTGCAGTGTCCCCCAATGGAGCCAGAGAAACAGATTTTACGGTGAGTAAAAATCCTATTTGCAATATAGAGATCAGCTTAATGAAAAATGGACTGAAAAGGCAGACCTACTTGACTAACATGGGCCAAACCACTTTAAAGTATCCCCAGAAGCAGGAAGGACATTTTAGCCAGTCATAAGATGAGCAATGAGAAAGTAAATAAATATAAATAAAGATCCTGGATACAGGCTGGAAGCCCTTTTAAAGATCATTAATTTTAGCTTAATTATTGTTATTAACCTTTGATGGCAATAACTGTATTTACAGCATTCAGAAGATTTTAAACCAGAATATGATGAATATATTTCATCCAATACAGAAGGGTCCTTTTAATTCTTGTAGTGTATTAGTTTGTTTATCAGTTTTCAAGGTTGGTTTCTAGTATTTCTAGTTGTTCGAAAATTCTGGAGATTTTAGTGTCACATGATGTTTGTGGTTTCCAGAAATTATTTTAATCCACAATCTGAAAAGGATGTCTTTAATTTTCATTGAGTTTGTTGGGGTGTTTTAAGTTTTCCTTTGCTGAAGGTATACCATGAAAGCCTGGAGGTATAGCAAATCATTCATATATCAAGGATTTCATGTTTCTTTCTTTATTCATATATTTTTTCAAGTGGGAAATAAATTCTACAATGAATTCTAGGGACATCTGTTGATGTACTTTCTGGCTTTAGAGAAATCTATCAACATTGTGAGGGTGTTCACTCAATATCCAAATCAATTGAATTTGATTATTTCTAAGAGGTTCTCTCTTGTTTTATTTTGCTTGCCTCTGAATTTAAACCCTCAACTAGAGAAAATAGAGTCTGGTTTTGTTGGTGCTTCACATTTCATTCTTCATAATTTTCCAGGTCTACAATCCTGCTGTGGGCAAGTTGCATAGCTGTTCTAAGTTCAACGATTTCTTCTGCCTTACAGGATGTTATGATATGTTGAATCAATTATAAAAAGAGTTCCTCAGTTTACATTTTAGGTATGTATCTATGGTTGCAGTATCAGTTTACAAGTCTCCCTCTTCAATATCTTCCAGATCTATGCCTGGTAGGTAGGTAGCAGGCGCAATCTTGGCAGACTTACTTGCTGTCTGAAGCCCTGGGAAACAGCTGGGTTCTGATGGCAGAAATCAACCATTTCTGTGCTGGAGTTTCTAAGGTAGTATTTCTTTGCTTTTTTTTTTTTGCTTGCTTGCAGTAAGGGCTTTTCTAAAATGCAGTGCATAGACCCATCTTAATGTATTGGAAACAAAATATGACACCGTAGTATATTCAATTTTCACCTTCTTGAACAGCACTGTGTAATATGTTCTCACCATATAAATAAAGTAGAATTTATAAACTAACTACAATATTTCCTTAGCATCTCTTCTTTGTGAGTAACACAAACAGCACCAGTGAGACATCACGACTATTCTGTTTGGTAGAAACACGGCAATGGACACCCCACATCATTAGGCCAGAAACACATGCCAAAAAGTAATTTGCCCAAGAAGCAATATTACTTATTTTGTGGTAAAGATTGTGATTTATTCTTAACATTTCAGAGACGAGTCTGCTTCTTTATTAAGGGTAATACAAAGATGTCTTTTGGCACTACTGATCCTGCTATTCTTACTGAATGAGGTAGTGTGTTCTTTCTTATGAAAGTGGGACACGACTATCTCTATGCTAATATATAGAAAAATCATATTATTAATTTCTAACTAGCTGATTATTGATATAGTTTTTTCAACCTACAGATTACTCTACTATTCCTGGATTTCATTAGTTGGCTTGCCATGAATTTTAAATAATTAAAATTATGTTTGCCAATAGACAATGCTGCAATAGTAATACTACGGGTGATGTGACTCCAAAACATACTATTAGGTTAATTGGCTGTGTCGAAGTCAGCAAATTGGATAAAGTCTTTGTCTGAAAAGATGCATAGAGCACGCTACGGTGTGGAAGGGCGTATCCAGCAACACGTGGCAATAACAGTTTTTACACACATTCGCACAAACACACACATTTGTAATTAGTACACATTAATTGTAGTTGCAACACAGTTATTTATGTCAAAATATAGTAGTATTTATGTTTAATATTATAAGTTATATGCATGTTAATAAAACATAAGGTTCAGGTTATAGGAAATGTGTCTGGTATCATTTTAATCCCCTATTCATCAGCAGTTGTCCGGTTGTATCGCCGAAGAGATCGCACATTGCATACTCTAGTTAGCGATGTTGGAGAATACATGTTTAAAGTCATACTGACTATAAAATTCTAATAGACTAGTTGAAACTGGCTTCTGGGCGGGAAAGTCGGAGCACATGCCCTGGAGAGATGACCCCCACCTTTGGATATTTTGGTTTGAACTGGCCTATGATCTGCAACATCCTGGACCTTCCTGAAACCTGGACCAATAGAAGCAAGCCACATCATCTGCATTGTTTTACTGTATTTCTGACTGCATATAAGCAGGAGCTCTTAATCCAGTGACCAGTCTTCTTTGACCACAGACTTCAGACATGAATGACTGTTCACTGGATCCAGGGCGCCTGCGATAAGTAACGGCTGTACTTATTATTATTTCGCCTGAATTATTCTGCTACTTTTGGATAATAAATTACTTTGTGCTTTGGAAGCACAAATCGAGATTCGACAATCATTATTGGATATCGACAAGACGTGCATAACAGCTGCTATCAAATTGACCCTAATCTCTCTCTCTGTGTGAGTATGTTAGGGAATTTAGACTGTGAGCTCCAATGGGGGCAGGGACTGATCAGAGAGTTCTCTGCGCTGCGGAATTAGTAGCGCTATATGAATAGATGATGATGATGTTGTTGTAAGTGGCTGCATGATTTCAAATTAGGGAACAGAACAAACTTTTTTTTTAAGCTCCAAATAAGGTTCCATTATAGCTTTCAACATTTAGTGAACTGGCATACAGGACTTCATGATCAATGCTAAAAAAGCACATTACTACTAGTGACATGTTCACAAGTCAGTCACAGTAAATATTAAAATAAAATCAGTTTGTATATATTTGATAGCATTTAAGTTACTATTACTGTGGTTTTAAGATGGAATACACCATAGTGCAGAGAACAGAGGATACACTATGCAATATCATATACTGTGAAACAACAGCAGGACAATGTAAAGGGGCCCACATTTCAGCTCATATTCTATACCCACACTTACTATTTTTTCATCTAGGTCGCTAAAGGATTGCAAAATAATGCATAAACAGAGAAACTATTTTGTGGAAACACTATGTACAATGTGGCTGCTGAAGAATGTGATCAATTCTCAAATATTTACACATTTCCAAAGTGATCTACAATGAACAACAAGTTACACTAATTAATATATTAGGGGGGAATTCAATTCCCCAGAAGTACCGCCGCGTTAAAACTATTACCGTTATTATGGTAATAGTGCGCCTAATTACCGTTATTACGGTAGTTCTAATGCCGGCTTTTTGCTCGCAAAGCTGGGTTATTACCGTAATAACGGTAATATCTATAACGCAGCTGTACTTCGGGGGGAATTGAATTCCCCCCTTAATGTTTAAAATTGGGGGTTAACTTCACAGATTTCACACAAAAATAAACAAAAATATACTTTAACCATTACACAAAATAAAGAAACGATAGCAGAAGAAAAAACTATTTTTAAGATGATGCTGTTCACCCATGATTATGCTGTAAACACCACTCCTCCCCAAATATAAGTGTCAGGGGTCCAATGCCTGAAACAACTGCTATAAAGAAACATACATATGAACATTCTAGCGTTGCATTCTGAATGAAATGCAAGAAAAACACTGACAAAAGAACACAGCATAGAGATCCTGTGACCATGTGGATGAGCCATTAAGAGGATACACATTCCTTTGTTCCCTCTGCAACAGCTAATAAGATAAATATGAATTCATGTCAGTGAGCTGCTATCCTGGTATCTTTTATGTTCTGCTACTTGGTAGGAGGGGAATTTTAAGTTAAATCTCTAGTACGGTAGGGCATCTTCTTTGAAAGAGTTTTAATTGTTTTTTTAGATCTCCAATGCTCGAGTCAAGCTTACCATTTGGCGGAATGTAGCGAGAACTGTTTAGCAGCCTTGTTGCTGATCCACACATTGCACAACAGTCTCTCCACATGTTTGCAGTAGAACATATGTCGGAAAAGCATCTGGTAGCGCGTCAGAGCCTTTCTGCAATTGAAAGGAAGAAAAGAAAAGTCACACAATGCTCCAATAGTTAAGAAATAATTTCAACCCTCCCAATCTCCCACATACATATTTTAATAATGCTTGAACTAGTACATGCTCCGACTACAATTTTCCAAGAATAGTTTCCTTATAAACAATATTAATTACTGCCTATCTGATGTACATATATGAATGGTAGACCATAATATGGTGACCACATGCTCCTAAGGTCCCAATGTCGTCACCATTAACAGTCTAACACACTCACAGATGCTCAGTAAAAAATAAATATCTAATTACAATGATATATTTGGTTTGCGGAACAGGTTATATAGAATACATCTTGGAGTACATTCTCTGGGTTGAACTAGTTATAAAGAGAAATTACTACTTTAATGCAAACCCATATAAAGAGAAACTAACAAAACTAGTTAAAGGATACTCAGATCAACATGGTTATAACAAAACACCAACCATCATGAAAAGTTATTAGAATACAGACAGAGAAAATTAAAAGCAATTAGCCCTCTACTAAGATATAAATGGAGCATAGTTTTGATATAATTATGTATAGACGTTTAGTTTTCATTTTACTTCTAAATGCAAAAAATGTAATGTAATGTAAATAAGCAGGCTGAACAAATATTGCTGGCTGTTTCTGCTGTTACCATGTGGTGTAGGTTTATTGTGCTCTACCTGTTAATTATTAGTGAAAGAGGCCACTTGACAATGTAATCAAATGAGAATGCCTCCAGCCCACTAAGTGCTAATTCCGTTGGATCAACATTAATCAAGGCTTTCTCCTGACGAGTTTCAATAGCAAGGACACGGAGGAGCTGCGTGATGAGGTCATGTGTCATAAGATCAATCTGAAGAGAGATTAACGCACAAATTAAAATGTCATCTTTCACAACATATGAAATGAAGGGAGATTTACACATACAAAAAGGGGAAAGGAGCAAATTTAAAATGGGTGTGCCACCCAAAAACAAAACAACACAAAAGAAAAACCACATGAAACTGTTCAGTTGTCCATACAATTGTTAAAATATAAACAGACCCATTATTTCTCACTTTAAAATTATGTTTTACCATTGTGAAAATGGAGTATGAAAATCTTTGTCAATGGTTTACGGCCATATTTGTTTAATAGGCATATATGCAAATTTCTCGGAATAATATTTCAGCAAGAGAGAGCACTTTCTCAATAAAAACGGATTATGGTGCTATATGTAAAGTGGCCAATGTTTGAGCTCATATTTAGCTCAATATCTGCCTCCGCCAGGGCCCGTGTAATAAAGAACATGTAATCTATTGCTACAAATTGTACCTTTAGATCATCCTTAAAAGGGTCATTGTTGGCAGTACTCATTCTCAAGGCCAATTCCAACAAAGCCTCCAGCCGGGTTGGTATTATGTCTTCCACCGATTTTTTCAGTTCCTCCTCTGTCAGGTCCATGAAGTGCACAAAGAAATCACCTTGGTCCATGAGGAAGTAATGTTTTATAGACCTTAAGGGAAAAATAATTAGCTGATTAGAGAGCAACTAAATGCTGGGCAGGTAAAAAAGGATCTTTAGTAGAATGAAGTGAACTTTGTAAATCAAGTGGTTTATCTTTTGACTCAATTGAAAGGCAGAAAAGCAGTTATTACCCCTTTTAACGGGGTTTCAATGATTTTTCTCTCACTGTATACCCCTCTTGATTCAACACCACTGTCTTAAGTTTTTCTCACCATTTATATTTGTGCACAGGCTCTGAAAGGATTGCTATAGAACCATCTGCCAATAAACACTTTGATTTACACCCCTAATACGTTCAAATCCCTTTTTTTTTCACACCCATTAAAGATGTCTCTATTCCAGGAAGTTCAGCTTTATTCTCAGATCTTTGGCATTTGGACAGAGCTGCTCCCCAAAGACTGACTATTTGTATTCTTACTTTCATAACTCCTTTACTCCTTTTTTATTTCTCTTTTACCACAGCATTGATAGTCTGCCTCTATCTTAAATTACATCAAGTAGTCTAACTTTTCCACATGAAGCAAGCTTTGATAATTAGGACTGGAGGTTACTGTACACTAAATTTATTTTGGAAACTCTTAAGGACTCAGTGGTAAGACAGGAAGTGACTGGCATTGGAGCGTTATTCTGAAATCATCCATCCCTCTGACACATCTGCATTTCTCTGCTGGGATGCCCATAAAACAGTTAATCATAGATGTCTTCATGTCATAGGCAGCCAGATTGAGAGAAATTATACAAGGGACTGCTTTCTGCACTTGTTAAAGAACCTAACAAGTGAAATATAAACAAGCAGTCAGCAGTTACAACTTGTAGAGCTTCTCTCACCTACGGCTGACAATATAACTCTATTGAATGGCTCTGGACACCGTATCAGGTGCTTTTTTCTCTGCTGGGGAAATTAAAAGCTTCCCCATGTTTGAAAAAGGTGCGATATCAAATGGTGATCCATGCATGTAAACGAGGCGTGCATGTGAGGCTTTCAGGGTCTACGAGATGCCTTACTCCTTCTCATTGCTTCTGGCAACATCTCGCTAAAGAAATTGGCACGGTTTATAGAAATAGTAGCTTTTAAAATCAGCTGGTGAAATGGACCATTACGGTAAATCTATTTCTCTGAGTCCATCTGGGGGACACTGCTTAACCATGGGGTTGAGTAGGGAAGGGAGGAGTCTGGCACCTAAAGAGTTAACTTTCTTCCTGCTGACAGCATATCCCTCCCACCAATTCCCCACATACCTCAGTTTGATTACCAAAGCCCTAGGACCAGAGGCCAATCAACCAAGATACACCCCTCAACAGAGGGGGGAGTGGAGAGAAGAGAAAAACAACGAAAAAGGGGGGGACCGCAGTGTCCCCCAGATGGACTCAGAGAAAGAGATTTATCATAAGTATAAATCCTGTTTTCTCTTTCATCCATCTGGGGGACACTGCTTAACCATGGGGACTTACTAAAGCAATCCCTCTGAAGGGTGGAACCGCTCGGATCTCCTTGCACGTAGAACACTACGGCCAAAGGAGGCGTCCCCAGACGCAATACATTAAATTGGTAGAATTTCGTAAAAGTATGGACCGAGGACCAGGTGACTGCCCTGCACAGCTGGTCCACCGTGGCTCCATTCCGTGCCGCCCAAGACGCCCCAAACGGGTAGAATGGGCAACAATACGCTTCGGCACAGGGAGATTAATACGGACATAAGCCTCCCTGATAGTCAGGGTAAGCCATCTGGCAATAGTTTGCTTAGATGCTGGCCATCCCCGCTTAGAAAAGTCAAATAATACAAATAGAGAATCTGTCTTACGTATCTTTGCAGATCTCATAACACATATACGTAATGCCCTCACCACGTCCAACATTTATTTGTTCACGTTCCAGGAGACTGAGGCTCCTCTCTGAACACTGGAACAACTATTTCCTGATTAATATGGAACCTGAGACCACCTTAGGGAGAAAGGACAGAATAGTCCTTAAACTGCTCTGTCCTCATTTTTATTGTGGAAGTACACTGAGAAAGCTGATACCTGAACCTTTAAGGTTCCTAGTTTAAGCTCCGCCTCTAAACCACGCTGTAAGAAGGCAGAAATCTAGCCAGACCAAAGGATCTAGAATTGTAAGCCCTCTTCTTACACCATTTTATATATACATGCCAGATGCGATGGCAGATCCTGGCCGAAACTGGCTTCCTGGCACTTAGGAGGGTGCCCACCACACCCCCCGAGAACCCTCTCGCTTTCCACAGACTGGATTCGAAGGCTCTGCCATCAAATTCATCCGGTTCAGATTTAGATGCAAGAACGGTCCCAGGGTCAGTAGATGGCTCCGTAGCCCTACTGGAGTTACCAGAAAGACTGGCATTGTTAGGACGTCCACTGCACTGTCAGTGGATCTCTTGATCCTGTGCAGAACTCTGGGACTTCCCTGCCTTTTGTTCGGTTGTCCTCCAACAACCACACGCTGAGGACCTACTTCCTCCGCTGGTACTTCCAACAAAAGAAGGCCCCTGCCTGCTTCCTCCGAATGTCCCACCAAAGACATCTGGGGTGGATCCATGCGTAGGGTAGGGTCACGAAAGATGTCACCATCTTTCTTAGCAGCTCCAAAGACCTGGGTACTGACAGCTTCTTGCCTGACAGGACCCTGCCTATCCACTCCATCAGGGACCCTAACCTGTCCTGTGGAGGAAACATTCTGCTGCGTGCTAAGTCCCTTACTAGTGCCAAGAAACTCATTCTTAGACAAAGGATTCCCTGTGACCCTATAACACTCCAGAGGTTCAGCCCCGGACTGAACGACCCTTCTGGCTTCAGCACCACAATTGGGTTTGATTAAAACCCTTTCCTTCTCTGGTACCTCCAAACCTGTATAGCTTTGTTTAAACTAAGCCAATCGGCAGCCATGAGCTCTCTCTGTCTTGACTAAGGACACTGAGGAATACAGTTAATGAAAACTTGAGACGAACTGGCCCCATGATTCTATCATGATATCCTGGACCTACCCGTCCGCCGAGGACTCTGTCTACTGCTGGGCGAACCCAAGCAGTCGTCCTCCCACCCCACCCCACCCTCTGTGACCAGAGGCGGGTGGTAGTCATGCTGCTGGTCTATCCGGCAGCTTAGCAGAAGGGGCCTTTTCTGCTGCAGGGGCAAAGGATGACCTTCCTCTACGGGACTGTCTCCTGGTTCCAACGGCCCCTGAACTGGTAGTCTGGCGTCTGACAGACCCGCCCCCGTAAAAAGGCTGTCTGAAAGAGCTAAACCTAGGCTTAGTCCTAGGTTTTGGAGCATCTACAGGCAAGGACGTCTTCTTACCCCCCTGAAGCCTGTAAAATCCAGGAGTCCAACTCTGGACCAAATAGCCTCCCACCCGTATACGGGATGGATTCTAACGCCTTTTTTGACACTGAATCCGCATTCCAAGTCCTTCTAGCTACTATAGCTGTAGCCGAAATAGACGATGACATGGAGGCCAAATTGTGGGCCGCTTCATATACGTAGCCTGCTGCTTCCTTCAGCTGCATGGCCAGAGGTTGAAGATCTGAATCCTGCAGAGCGGACTCTAACTGCCCTGCCCAGACTTCCATAGCCCTAGCTACCCAGGTAGCAGATAGTGCTGGTCTGAGGCTAGTACCGGCGGCCAAGAAGACCGACTTCAGCAGGGATTCTAATTTACGGTCGGTCGCGTCCTGTAAGGCCGCTGACCCAGGTACAGGTAGTGTGGTCTGGCGAACCAATCTCGCCACAGGCGCATCCACCTTCGCCACTTGTTCCCAACGGGTCATATCCTCCTCTTGGAGAGGATATAACGAGCCAAACTTCTTTGGCATAGAGAACCTTTTATCTGGGGATTTCCAAGAGGCCTCTACCATATCTCTCAACTCAGCTGAGGGAGGGAACCTGACCACCTGTTTAGACGCTTTTTTTTAATGAGAGAGCGGTCCAAGGACTGCGTCTCCTCCACTTCAACAAATCCCAGGGTCTGACTAACTGCTTTAACCAGATCGTCCATACCCTGGTGTCTAGAGTTTCCTTCTGACTCTATTATGGACAAGTCTGAATCGTCCATCCATTTCCCTTCCTCCTCTGAGGAAGTCTCAGAGTCAGACACTGACCACAGCGCCTTAGCTGGTCTACGTCTTTTAATACTACGTTTATGTCTGGGATTCTCCAGAAGTTGGTTAAGTCGGTCCAGGCCTTTAGCCACTGCTAGGAGGGCCGGGGAGGGATTTAATCCGACCCCTGGGGAAAATGACTCCTCTGTCATTCCTCCTGTTATACCCTGAGAAGCCACTGATGTAGATGGGATCTCTACAGGTTTCGATAACAGTTTAACAAGGGTATCAACCCCTTGTGACAGGGTAGCCGCCCATTCGGGGGGTTCTACCATCCGAATGGAGCTGTCTTTAGGCTGCAGTTTCACAGGAGCCACAGTGCAAGCAGCACAGAGCCCCCCTGATCCAGCGTTCATCTGTTAATTTAACATTACATTTTGAACAGACAATTAGCAGTGAACAGTGTTCACTGTGGACCTCTTCTGATGCGCAGCCCTTCTCCTAGGGCACCCAATTCAAACTGAGGTATGTGGGGAATTGGTGGGAGGGATATGCTGTCAGCAGGAAGAAAGTTAACTCTTTAGGTGCCAGACTCCTCCCCTCCCTACTCAACCCCATGGTTAAGCAGTGTCCCCCAGATGGATGAAAGAGAAATAAAAAAATAATACTGTAATGATTAACATGACTAGTTTACCTTAGGTACTGGAGAAAAAAAAAGGACTGTATGAAGGAAGGTGAAAACTTCAATAAAACAAAACAAACAAACTGAGAAACCCACTTGCTGCACCTATTTCACTTGCCCAGGAGAAGAGAACATTTCCAACACTGCATATAAGCTCATGTGAAGCCTGTATTATCAAGGTGCTTCACTGGGTGACATCAGGCACACCAGATCATCAGATGTGCCCATTTACTTCGAAACTTTGCTATCAGGATACAAGTCCCTTGTGTTGTTGGTAGGCCAGTCAGTAGGGCAGAAAGCTGTCAGCACTAGACCACAATAAATATGTGGCAGTGGGTAAGCCTCCCATCTGGTAGCAACATCAGGTCATTTAGTGTTTGTTCTTGGAGCGGACCTTGCAAGCCTCGGCTCTGTAGACTATGTGGAAGCAGCAGCGACTCCTCGCTATCACAGTGAAGAGGCCGCTTGTGTGGTAATATACAGCTAATTTTCACCACATGTAGAAATCTGACAGGTCTAACACCTAATCACCACTAAGGCCACAGAGACTGCAGTTTTGAACTGTTGCACATGTACAAAGGCTTGGAGTGAACGTGCGTCACTTACTGTCTGCCCCTGGCAGAAAGCCAACAAATTCACGCCTTTTGCAAACTGCACCAGCCTCTTGGAGGAGTCATTGCCTGGGCAGCAATTGGAAGTCTACCAAAACAAAAAGGTCAGGTAGTGAGTGTCCAGGAGTTAAGAGGTGTAGGAATGGATAGATATTAGCTGTGGCAGAGAATTTAAAAAACAAAAACAAAAACCGGAAGGAACATATGGGGTGGAGAACCTCTCTTATGTGGTCATCTTCTTTGGTGTCACCCTCCAAAAATATATCTAAAACCATTCAGTGGTTACATGTGTAATGTTTCTCCTTGCATTCATTTTTGGATAGAAATAATAATAAATAAAAAGATTTTTGGGATTGTTCATGAATCAATATTGATTGCATTATTTCTTGATCAACTAGCTGTGGTTCTGCAAGTTTTCCCATTCACTTTCATTTATTTTGAAAAAAAACCTGGACGACTACATTATTTATCCTTTTTTCTCATGTTGTTTACATAGCTGTGGTGGTGCGTTATTACCACCTTTTATGCAACTAATGATTTTTATTTTTCACAAACGTAATATTTGTCATTTCTTGATCTATGTTTTGGTGGTTATTAAAGCCTTATACATGGCCATGAATATGTATTAAGCCCTCAAAACTAGGACGCTTCCATCTCCAATGGCCTTTTTCTTTTTTTTTATTCATACTTCTCCAACCCATCATTTGGTTCCACTTGGTATACGGACATTGAATCATAAATATTTTATTATTCAGTGCATATTTTCAACTTGCACAAGACGGTCAAAGTTTGACGTTGTACGATTTTCCACAATATCAGACGTAGTGACTTTGCCAATACACAATTTATGTTAAGAATATGCATTATAAAAGCAGTGACACCAAAGAAGAGATATTTGATGCATCACTGACACCAAAACTCCACAACTGCGTGGAACCATAACAATTGTTACTCCAGAAGTCTCTGCAGCTCTCGATCGGACTAAAACCAGCGATCAAAATGCTGTTCACATATTTTCCTCAATAGGTGCCACGAGTAAATTTCAGCCGGATGTAGAAGAGCTTAATTTAAGCCCCATCGCTATACGGCGAGCAAGAATGAAGGATTGAGAAGCTTACACAAGTGAGATGAAAGCCATGTTTCAACCAAATGTACCACGGATTCTACACTGGAATGGCAAGATCATGGATAATCTCACTGGTCCAGGTCCTGGCCGCAAATAGGTTGACAGGCTCCCTATTCTGGTTTCAGGACAGAATATAATAAAGCTGCTCTCAGTTCAGAAAGTTCAGGATTAAACAACAAAAACTATGGCTAAGGAAATGGTGGAAACCATAGATGAGTGGGGATTGCGGGACAACATCCAAGGGCTATGTTTTGATGCCACAGCATCTAACACTGGAGTGAAAGGTGGAGTATGTGTGCTGCTAGAGTCTGAGTTTGGCCGACCACTACTAAATTTGGCTTGTTGACATCACATCTCTGAAATGCTGAAAAAGGTCTTCAGTATCCATGATGTTTCTAAGTCTCCAAACATGGAGCTTTTCGTCCTCTTCCGAGGCTTTTGGCCTAGAATCGATCAAGCTTCATTCAGCACAGCATTTGAAGATGAAGACATCAGCTGTGGTTTCTCCCTGGAAAGATGACATTAAGTTTGCAGTTGCTCATTTGTAGAAATCCCAACCAAGAGAGGATTACCGTGAGCTATTGGAACTCACCATAATTTTTTTGGGGAGGCATTCCTCCACGTGTAGTACATTTAATATTTCCTGGAACTATCCAATCGGGCTCGGTAGATGGCCCGGGCCATTTACTCCATCAAGATGTGGCTGTTCCGCAACCAGTACAATCCAAAGCAGCCAGGGTTCAGCAAGTCACGGAAGACTCGCGGGATATGGTACTGTGACAAAGTTTGGCATCATCTGCAGGAAGTTAGTGTGTTCATTACTGCCATTTATGTGAGATACTGGTTCCAGAGTTCATCACCAACTGCAGCTCCAAGGAATGACCTTGCCTTGTTACATGCACTCTCTGTGTATCCAAACAAAGAAGTTGCAATGGTAGCCAAAAGGGCATTTAACTACCATCAATGGTGTCTTTCAGAAACACTGGTCGATTTCAGTTTTTTTGATGAAGTGTCAACAGGAAAAAAAAAAAACCCCAAAAAAAACCAAAAACATATGGCTGCTGCCATCAAACACTCAGATGGATCCGACAATCCTCTAAAATGTATTCCACCAGTCCTTCAGCCAGCTACAAAGAGTTTACACAACTTCGTCACAAGATCAACGCTGAATTTGTTCAAAATTCTTGGTCTGTCTGAGGAATTCTTGGAGTATAACCAGGCGGAATGGTAAAACCTTGAATCATACCAAAACAATCAGAAGATTGCAGACTCAGTGAAGGTGGTAAATTATCTTGCGGAGAGAGGTGTGGCGCTAATCCAAGAATTCAATGCTTCAGTAAGACGAAACGAGGAACAGAAAAAATTCCTTTTGCAAGTCGTGGAGGAGCATCACAGTAAGTTCTGCACGCCAGCAAAAACTGTTGCCATCAAGAGATCATTATCAAAGTGACTAACGTAAACTTGGTGATTGTTTAAAATATTTGATGAAAAAAAAAAAATAATTTAGTATACTATGAAACAAATTACCGTTCTGCATTATCGAAATGTAATTGTCATATTATAAACTTTGGTTGAGTTGTGCAATTTCTAAATAGAATATGATTTCAAAATAAAAATTACGGTCATGTTTTTTCACATAATGTTACATTTTGGTGGGTTGGTGGTTGTCATTTTCAAACAAAGATTTTTTGGAATCACCCTACTCAACACTGATCTACAAATTATCAAGTAGCATGTGGTAACATTTTAAAACCTTTGCACAAACTGTTAAAAATGAAAAACAGAAATGATTAAAATGTAAATATGCATACCCCTTGTAGTCCAAATGTAAACACATTATCTCAAGTCACAAAAGGTGCCAATTAGCTCCATATGTGTAACCAATTATTTGGTAAATATAAATACCACTCTCTCTGTGAGGTCCCACAACATGATAGTGACTTTCCAAAACAAGAATAAAAAGCTTCAAAAGAAAAGATGAAATAACTCCAAACAAGTCAGAGATATGATTATAAGGGAATGGTTCATGCAAATGCATGAACACTCATTGTACAGAAGTGGAAGAAGTACACACTACAGCCACACTACTTTTTGTTCAAGCTGTACCCATAAACTTAGATACTGGTCAAGAAAAGAACTTAGAGAAGCTACTGTGAGGCCAACCAGGACGCTACAGAATTCAATGGCTGTGATGGAAAATAACCTGCAAGCTATTCGACATAAAAGGCAAGGATAAAAAGGTTGCAGAAAGAGGCACTAGCTAAAAATAAATAATTTGTAAAAAATCCTCGTCTATAAAATGCCACATAGAAGATAAGGTAGAGGTGTGACAGAAAGTCTTGTGATCTCCTGAAACTCCAATTCTAAACTATAAACAATCTAGGCTGTGAGATTCTCAAGTGCTTTTTCAAGACATTGCATATTTGTTACACACATTTTTGAGTCTTCAGTTGTATGGGTTTAGCTAATGAAAAGAAATACATTCAGACTAAAATCAAGCATGTCAAAGATAAAAAAAAAAAATCTGGAGACCAGTAGGGAAGCATACTAACTAAGGTAAGAGCTTATATTAATAAAACCAGTTCTATTACAACTGTGGAACATATAACAAAATAGCTTTCAATCAGTCTACATTCACTTTTCCCACCACTTCCAAATTCTTAAAATTCTGTTTTAACCTACACTACCACACTGATTATACCAAATTTGATTTATGGGAATAAGATATCTATTTTTTAGAATAACAACAAAACACAAGAAAGATCTGACATGATCAAACCCAAAAATTGTATGCATTAATACTTTTGTATGTTCACATACCGGAGATGAGCCACTAACTCCTTTTCCTCCATTAAGAAGTCCAAGAGCACTTTACTGGCATAGCTGTAAGCTTTCTCAATCTGCTCGACATAGGCACGTTCCTTAAGTGTGTAGATAATCTCCTTAGCATCTGGACAAGTTACATCATGGCCGCACTCTCTGACCACATTCAGGTATTTACCTGGGCAACAAAAAAATTACAATGCCGATCAGAAGCCTATACAGAAGCCAAGACAACGTCTTGGTTCTATGATTTACTGGAAAACATATAATAGACATGGGTTCCAAACAGAAAAGTCAGGTGTATTTTTCTTATTTCCCTTTACCGGTACTAAGGATCTTGTCTGCTACTTTCTGCAGGAAAGAAGGGATTTGCTGTTGTACAATGGTGTAACGTTGATCCCAATACTTGTCATTATAATCCTCCTGGATTTTCTCTTTCTGCAATTCATGTTCCTCCACCATGAATTCACTGCGTTCGATAAATAAAAAGACCAGTCAAAAGGCAAAAATTTAAACCAAGAAAAATCTGCATGTACATTCATACTGCTTAAGGAGCATATATTATAATACATGTTACATTTTATTGAAGGTCATAATAAGATGCAGCATCATATTCTCCAACTATAGACCATCCTCGCAAATTTCGAGGCTGGGTTGAGAGATAGCAATAGACGCACTATGCAGTATAGTTTCAACAGCCTAATAACACTCTTGTTATAATAGAACCCAACATGAAATGTCAGTTGTCCTTACCAGCCTCTTACCAGAGAAGGCAAAGTGTTTATTGATGTCACTGCGAGGGCTGATTGTTGTGCATGAGCATTCAGTTTCTTAAATTTATTATTGAAATGTGAGGACAGTAAGCGTACAAAAGCAAGAAAGGATAAACATTGTGTCATGTCATAATCCATGCATAATTATGCACGACATGACATCTGCGTTACGATTTGACAGGTGTACCAAGAGATACTCTGTCCCCTTTCATCTGGCTATCTACTGGCAAAGCATGCTGGGACTGTGCGTGTTTTGACAGTCTTTCAACATAACCTATGTAATTAGGTACTGTCCAAACATTTGCCATCTTCCCATAGGGAAGGACCACTTTAAGTCACAAATACATCAAAATTGAGGTAGATAAAAAGGAAAAGGTTACATATAATGTCAAACATCTTACAAATTACAACTGAATTGTAAAACAAAATAACCAGCGCTACACCAGTCAAATACTCACTGTATTAGTAGTCTCTTAAGATCAATAGAATATTACATTCTATTAAATTCTATTCATGTGGGTGCTGCTCAAAAATAGATCCCTCTATTCAAATTTCCATATAAAAAAAAAGCGTATATCCTCTAGCATCAGATTATCAATATACTTCATAAAACCACTATTTATTGTAAATAAAATCCAATCAAATTACAAGACACTTCATATAACCATATACATTTGAGGGTAAAAGAACGAAATAAAAAAACATAAATATAAAGTGCTAGATATAGTTGCAGTACATGAACAATTGAATTGTCTCTTAATTCATATGATAATAAAATAATGAATATTCGCCAAAGGATAGACGAAATCCTGTAAATTTATATACCAAAAGGAACCTTATCCAATGTCCTTCTCTATTCAATCTAACTCTTAAGGTACTGATAAACCAGAGCCATATTCAGCCTAATTTCAAGGGTTGAAAAAGTCAAACAGGACGAAACGTGTTGAAACGATCCTATTGGTCCTAGATTTGTCACTTTTTTTTCAAACTGGAAATTGTGCGCACAACTCACCATGCCAAAGGACCGAATTGAAACGCAGCGGAGATCAGGACTGGCAAGGAGACATTAGGCTGAATATGGCTCCGGTTTAAGTGAGTACCGTAAGAGTTAGATTGAACAGAGAAGAACATTGGATAAGGTTCAACTGTTCATGGACTGCAACTATATCGAACACTTTATATTTAAGGTTTTTAATTCTGTTTTTTTCACCCTTGAATGTATATGGTTATATGAAGTGCCTTGCAATTTGATTGGATAGGATTTTATTTACAATAAATAGAATGGTTTTATGAAATATATTGATAATCTGACTTACACTAGAGGATGTGCGCTGTATTACTTAAAATAACAACTGAATGTCAAAACGCAATTTTTCACACATGAAGAACTACAGTAATCATTCATTTTATACCTAGGACAATGGGAATGCAGTCAAACAAGATCTAATTTATGGAATGCCTGAGGAGAGCTGTAACCACTACTACAGCGATTATCTCTTTTTAAAAGCGGAGGTTGACAATTTGATATTTTTCAGAGGGATTTCAAGCATCCATTGGTCCTACAAATGGACAGCACAATTTCTCTGTGGAGTATCCTCAGATCACAAAAAGATCAGAGCACCAGCATGAAGTCTTCATGCAGCCCAAGTAGTAAGACATCTAGTGATCATCCAACTACATACCAATGTACTACACAGGTTGTGTAAATGAACTTTAAGGAGCGGACAACAGAGGAAAGGTAACATGAACCTCAAACGCATTATACGTGGCTCTCCTCAGTTTTCGACTACTGGTCAGTAGAATATTACAGACCACTTGCTATACAGACTTAGTTAAGTGAACTTCAGTCTTCTAACCCATGTCATCTCTTTGCTACCTTCAACTCCCTTCTCTGCCCACCTGCACCTCCTCCCCCTTCTTCCCTCACAGTCCATGATTTTGCCATCTACTTCAAGACTGAAGGGGAAGGGGGGGGGGGGAAGACACAAGTCAATAAAATACTTCCTCATGCCAAATTCCATACGCTCCACCCACTCTTATTTATTCTCGCCAGCAACTGAAAACGAAGTCTCTACACTCATCTCATCCTACAACTTGTCCCCTTGACCCTATTCCCTCCCAACTACTCCACTCACTCCATGCCCACCTCTATTTCACCTCTTCAACCTGTCACGCTCCACTGGCACATTTCCATCCTCCTTTAAACATGGGCATATCTCACCAATTCTAAAAAAACCATCTCTTGATCCAGCCTCTCTCTACAACTACCACCATATTTATCTCCTCTCCTTTGCGCACCAATCGCTCAAGTAGTTTGGAGGCAAACGCCAGTCTCACTTTCTCTACTCTTATTCCAACCTCAACTCTCTGCTATAAGGCTTCCGCCCCCAATATTCCATTGATACTGCTCTCACAAAAGTGATCAATGATCTACTTACTGCAAAGTTTAAGAGTCATTTCTCCATACTCATTCTTCTGGGCCGCTTAGCTGCTTCTGACACTGTTGATCACCCTCTTCTCCTACACACACTTCACTCCACTGGCCTTCGTGGCACAGTTCTTCCCTGGTTCACTCTACCGCAAACCGCTCCTGTAGTGTTTCTACCTCTGGTACTTCCTTCCCTCCACTCACACTATCTGTTGGGGTCCCACAAGACTCTGTTCCTGGCCCTTTACTTTTTTTCATTGTACACCTCTTCTCTTGGGGCATTAATTCGCTCATTGGGCCTCCAGTACCACCTCTACGCTGATGACACCCAAATCTATCTTGTCTTCCCCTGACCTCTCCCCTTCTGTACTAGCTTGTGTAACCAACTGTCTTCACATGGATGTTCCAAAAGGTACCTAAAACTCAACAATCCAAAACAGAGTTTATGATCTTCCCTCCTGCCAGAATAACCATCTGCAGTGGCGCCCACAGGGGGGGGTTTCTGAGTCTCTAGAAACCCCCCTCCCTTGCGCTAACTAAGTGGCCACTGTCCTATACAGCAGCCGCGGCGCTGTCAAAGAAGCGCCCACGGCGATGCTGTATTGTATACAGCACCGCCGCAGCTCTCTCTCGTTTTTGTTTTTTTTGGGTCGGTGGGGAGAAACCCCCCCCCGACAATCCTCCGTGCGCCGCTGATCTTCCCCTTAAATCTCACTCACTGTTAATACCACAATATTAATAGTCACCCAAGCCCGCTGCCTTGGTATAACTCTTCACTCTGTCACCTGCTTTATTCTTCACATCCAGGGGGATGTTGCTCAGAACATTGTGATTGCCGTATTTTTACAAGAACTCTCCACTGATTTTCAACAATAAAAATACACTTTCGCAATGTTCTCAGGAACATCACTGCTAATTGAATGCCCCCCAGACTTGAGCACAGTCCTGTTGATTCCACTTTAAAACCATTTTGCCAGAATACACCCATTTCTTACTCAACATGCTACCAAAACTCTTAACCATCCTCTCATCATCTCCCTTGACTATTGAAATGCCCTGCTTTCTGGCATTCCTCACTCCACACTTCAATATATCCTAAATGCTGCTGCAAGATCTTCCTCTCTCACCATTCCACATCTGCTGCACCACTATGTAAATCCATACATTGAATTGGATTCTGGAGGACACAGGGAGACAAATTACTCAGCCCTACCTATAAAGCCCTTAACACCACCACCCCTTCATACATCTCAAATCTCTTTTCAAAATACTCACCCTCCCGCCCTCTTATAACTACCTGCAATCAGGCTTTCCCACAGTCTTCATCTCGTTTTTGTTTGTTTTTTTAAAATCAATTATTTTTATTAAAATTTTCAAAACAATACAGATACAACATAAATAACTTAGCAAACAGTTCAATTTATTTTGAGTATATAACTCTGCACGGTAATATATATATAAATCATTAATTGTATATGCAACACACAGTTCAAATAAATATCCAATATAACATTTGACCAATTCAGGTATAGCTTCCCCTCTTAGCCCCACCAAGCACCATGGCCCCCAAACCCTAGGAACCAGTTATCCAATAGAGACATATACACCAGAAGTAGGTTTATATTGTTGAAAAAGGGCAGGGGGGAGGGAGGAAGAGGGGGGTACTCATGCTGGATCAAAATCTGCCGCTAGCGATCTCACTACAAATCTAGACTTCACCCAACTAGACCAGACTTTATAGTACTTAGGCATATTGTTTCTGGACTGGTAGGTGAACCGCACATGTCCCACAGCCTCGTTTACCAAAGCTACCCAGGCAGCAAAATTGGGCCCATCACCAGCCATCCACTTTTGGGCAAAAATAACCTTAGCCAATACAAAGAGGTTGGCGAGGTATCCGATTGCATTCCTACCCAATAGTAAATACACTCCAATGCCAAACACGCAAGTCTTAGGAAATACAAAGGGATCCTTACACCTGTAACACGTATCCCCTCCACCACCTCCGTCCAAATGTCCCCAACGACAGGACAGTCCCAAAGGAGGAACCAGAAATCAGCAAGGGTTCCCCCACACTTTGGGCACATAAAGTTAGTTCTGACACCCATCTGGTGCAGCCTGTGCAGGAAGTAATAGACTCTCTGTATTATATATACTGCACCTGCCTAAACCTGGTACAGGAGGTGGCCTCCTAGCACTGTCAAGAATGGCACTCCAGTTGTCGTCATCCAAGGGGCCCAAGTCCATCTTCCACCTCATCTGCAGCTCACCCAGGTCATCAGGAGCAAGAAGGGGAAGGACATTGGTATATAGAATGGAGATGGTCTTGGTTGTGCCCACCTGTCCCAGAAGCGAGAGGAGATGGGCAATGCCAAAGGTAATGGGAGTTCTGCCAAACTGGGCTTCCAGGGCATGTCAGAGCTGCAGGTAAGCAAAGAATAAGTAGTTTGGGAGCGAAAATTCTGATTGCAGTTTCGCAAAGGATTTAAAAACACCATTCCAATAAAGTTGACACATGGATGAGGCACGCCATCGGGGAAATTGCCGCAATTTATACAACTCAGGAAAGGTGGAATTAACCCAGATTGGAGTATCAGGGTCTATCCCAACTGTATCTATCACTCCCTGAAGCGCATTCCATACAAACAAGGCCTGCCTAAGTAGCGGTAGAACAATTCTCGAAACTCGGGTACCCAACAAGGTCTGGACAGGTGGGCACTCAAGACTTTTCTACCTAGCCAAATAACTGACAAGGGTGGCCGGTGGGGAAACCCCCAACCATCCCTTCAGATGCATCAATTGTGCAGCTAGATAGTAGGCCCGAAAGTCCGGAAGAGTAAGTCCCCCAGAAGCTTGGGAATGACACAAGAGTGGCTAACCTGATTCTCACCCGCCCCAAACCAGAGAGGACAGGAATTTGTTAATCTTGAAGAACAGCAATCTTGGGAGATATACTGGAGAGTGGTGCAATGGGTACAGGAATTTTGACTGGAGAACCATTTTTATTAGATTAACTCTACCCGATTGTATAGGGACAATTTTGTCCAAGTAGAAGTCTTGGCCAAAAGAAAATTAATCACAGGGTCAATAACCAGTGGTATGTAATCAGCAACTGAATCCGTGAACCATATCCCTAGATATTTAAATTTAAGTGTCCATTGGAGAGAATGGGAGGTAGCAGGACGTGCTGGAATCTCCCCAGAGATAGGGAATATGTTAGACTTGGACCAATTTATCCTCAGAGCCTAAAAAATCACTGAACTCCTCCACCAGACACAACAGTGTAGTCAAGGACACTCCCGAATCTCTAAAAAACAGGAGCATGTCATCTGCATATAATGCAATTTTGTCACTCCTTGAGAAAGTCCGTATAAGGACGAAACGTGTCGGAGGTCTCCACCTAACTCACCACCCATTGTTGCTTTTGTTCCTGCGAAATTTGTAAATGTTATTTCTTATTTGGGAATAAATTTAAAACGGTACATCACCATGTAGTTTGTTATTCTTTCCTGAGCCGCAGCCGCGAACACCCCACACGGTAAACAGTGTTACCACATCGTCAACAAGGGGCGGGCCCAGAACACAGTTCGGACAATCGGAACTTCTCGAGAGGAACATCGCCGGCAAGACAACCCGGGGACGGACCCCTAAACTCCACATCCTGATCGGTCACTCTGTACACCGGCTCACACAACACTACATCCTCCCGAAACCTACTGGTGCATATCCTCACCATTTCAGGTACTTTGCCACCCACGCTGCGCATCACTAAGACAGGTTCTAAAACACTGTTCACAGCACGTTGATGCCAACTGACCACCTTACCACCGCTCTACTAGTGTTATTACCACAGGCTCGCACTCATTCTTATTAAGGTAATTACACAACAGACACTATACACGGCAGGAGCCCGCAAGACCACGTGCTTCCCAGAAACACAGCACTGATCACCACTGCCTCTAACAGCAGCGCCACCGTTAACATTATCTATTGTTATTCAGACTCAAACTAACTCAGTCTCACTCTGTTAGGACCCTCCCCCACCTCCATTCAGCACTCAGTTGCGCAGCACACATACCTGTTCCATTGATGTACTCGAGTGCTAAGTGATACCCTCTTTCCATATTACTATAGGAGTGTGGTTAACTCCTTTTCACACAGCAGCTCGTACATCCTTATTGCCCTAGTGCATCCACTCTTTCCTCACTCTCAAATTTTGTCAAGCCCATCCCCGACCCTGAGGCCACAGATAGCAGGAGGAGTTCGTATTAAGCAAGCCAGTGGCTCAATACCTATGGCAAACAAGGCTGGGGAGAGGGGACAACTCAGACGTGTGCCCCTGCCCAAGTCAAAGGAGGAGTTAACATGGCCATTAACACTAAATCTGGCTGTCGGTGCCTGAGTAAAGCAACCAAACCCAGCCCCAATCTATACATAACGGACCACAAATATTCCCATTCCACAGAGTAATAGAAGCCTCCAGGCACTCCACACCCTCCATAGATAGTGTAGGAAGAAGCACCTTGGACAGATAATTGTATAGTTGAGTTGCAGAAAAATATGCCTTGGAGGGGTAAATTGGAATAAAAAGATCTGAACACTATGGCTATGCGTTCCGTCGAATAGTGTATGTCATCCAACCAATCAATTATAGCAGTAATTGTATTGTTTTGTAGCCCAGTCCTGTCCAGATAAACCATAAGACTGCCATATTTACCCCCCGTGCGCATATACAGCGTGCCTTGAGAAGAGGAGTTGAAGGGAGGACTTGTCCACCAAGTGATCATTCTATGCCTTCTCTGCGTGGAGTCAGACCAGTTGGTCTTCAGATGTACGTGTGGAGAGGTAAACCTGCTCTAAAGCACCACATTCCCATTCCATCCTTAACTCCTCTCTGGAAAATCGGACCAGGGGAGTGGTCAGATATCGCCCTAGAGAGATAGCGGACCTCTGTGACCAAGGGGGCCAGTCTATTAGAAATCAAAGCCAAGTCTATGCGGGAGAATGTGTTATGAGAAGAGGAATAACAAGAAAAAGTCTGGCTGGTGGGGAAGAGGGCACTCCATATATCTACCAAACCCATATCCACTATCAACTCAACAAAGAGGGATAGACCACTGCCCACCACCTGTGGCGTCTCACTCCACCTATCAGCCCTGGCATCCACAACTGCCTTAAAGCCCCCCATACACACCACTGGAGCATGAGGGGAGACTGCAATAAACTTGGAGGCCTGCTTAAGTACCTCAGAACTGAAAGGAGAGGAGACATAGATGGCCAAGAATGTAACCTGGAAATTATCTATTAGGGCTCGAGTACCCTGCTCCAATACAAATGGCAAATTTCGTCTAACTAGTACTGAAACCTCCCGTGAGTGTGTTGAGTAAACTGAATGGTAGGTCCAACCAACCCAAGATTTCTTAATGGCCAGAACTCTGCCCCCCCACCAGATGAGTCTCCACTAAGCACGCTATATCAGGATTATATTTTTTAAACTGCGCAAGGACCAAGGAACTTTCTATGCGGTCATTAAGACCCTTTACATTCTATGAGAGAAATCTCAGTCCCTCAACCCCTAACTCCACTCGAAGTCATGAGTCATGTAACCGTGAATAGGGGGCAACCTGTATAGACCCAAATTGAGTACTTCTAACAAAAGAGAACTGTTATAACCAATGCATCTCAAGCAAATACATATTGGAGAATTAAGATACTCAAAAACTGTATGTTGCATAAAGGTCCCGGAGTCTTTGCTTCACTAGGGTGAATTGGGCTCTGCTCTTTTGAACTTCAACGGCAAAGTCAGGGAATAGAGAATGTGGTTGTTGAATTTCAGAGGGCCCATGATCCGGGCCAAGCGAAGCACAGTATCTGTCTTGATAATGCAGCACCTTGGCTATGAATGTGCGGGCCGGAGCCCCAGGCTTTAGAGGCTGTGCAGGAAGATTATGAGCTCGTTCAATTACAAATTGTATGGTGAAGGCCTCCCTACCAAATGTCGTTATCAGCCAGGATTCCAGGGAAACCTCTAGGCTAGAGCCCTCCGCTTTCTTAGGCAGGCCAACAAAACGTAAATTGTTGCGGTGTGGGTGCCCTTCAAAGTCTGACATTCTTTGCTTGCAGAGATTAACTTGAGTAGTCAGCTCCGCGATGTCTGCCCGAACGGCTGCATTAGCACCCGCCAACACCGATATACATTGCTATGCCTCCCCAATCCGCTCCCGCATCGTTTGCATATCTTGCCGGATAAGAGACAGGTCCACCTGCACCTCACCAATACAGTCAGCAAGCTTCTTCTCTGATGAGCTAATAGCCACAAGAACTTGTTAGACGGAGGAAGAGTCCTCTGCAGGATGCGGCGGCTGGGGGGGGTGAGTGAACAATTTCCTGGTACCAGCAGAATCCGTAGCACCGACTACAGAAGAGCCACGGGCATATTCTTCTACCTCAAAGTGGCAGCAGCCGCATTGGGCTTCCCTGTGTTGGGAAATATGAAGGGAGGGGTGCGAGGACCACCTAGATACATAGCAGGAGTCAACAAGCCCCGAAAAGGAGGGGATGGATCAGAGATATCAATGCAGCCACAGCACCATTTGTTGGTGGCACAGCTCCTTACCCCGAACTCAGAGGAGCTTACAAATAACTAGAGAAAAGAAGGTCAGATTGTTCTTCCAGTATATTTCTAGAGTGTAACAGCGCTTATGTCCATCAGCATTTGCACACAGTATCAGCACAGCAGATATATAGGCACTTCAGTTGCAACAGGAACACCACCAAATGGCAGCACAGCTTCTCTCCCTGAATTAATAGAATAAGATGAGCTCTGTGAAGAATACTATAGTGATGCACAAGACCAGCAGACGGCAGCACAGCTCCACACCCACATCCGAGGGGAGCTCACATAAAAGGTAGGATAATGAATGTTCATTAGTTCAGGTCTATCTGAGCTGGCGGACCCACACACAGAGACTCAGCTCCTTGTCCACGTCCTTGGGGAGCTTACAGATATTCAGCAGGAGTCTCCAGCTGCAGTTTTAGGTGGCCAGCCGTGCTGTATTTGTTTTTTGGGTGCTGCTGTGGAGATGTCAGTTTTTCCAGTTAGAGAGAACTGCACATACAGTGTCTCAAGCTGCAAACCCAATGTATCAGGCACTGAATGGAAGGGAGGGGGAGTCATCCCCTACACCCCAGCTTCGTGGGGAGGAGAAGGGGGGGCCCCAAGCGATCACAGATTTCTGGTAGCACCAGTAGAGCTAGTTATAGCAAGTCTTGGGTGCCTTTATGCTACGAGCGACGGGTCACCACTGCAGGGGAACGTTCCCCACTCTGGCCGCAGATAAAGATGGCTGCTTCCCGCCAGTCATCGGGAGTGCAGGAGGGGGCAAACAAACTTCTTTTGACACAGGAATGGATTGCCGGCGGCCAGCTCTCGCAC
The DNA here is from genome assembly GCF_038048845.1 of Mixophyes fleayi. Taxonomy (NCBI): domain Eukaryota; kingdom Metazoa; phylum Chordata; class Amphibia; order Anura; family Limnodynastidae; genus Mixophyes; species Mixophyes fleayi. The sequence continues at coordinate 119,014,928 of NC_134407.1, read as the reverse complement.
AATTCACAAAGCGGGCAGCAGCAAGGGAGGCAGCTCAGAGTCAGAGACCTTCGGGATATCAGGTGGCGGTGCTTACCACCAACTAAGCTCCACAGCAACCGGCAGACTTCACACAGGCAGGGTTCCAACGAAGGTAAATTCAATGTGTGCAGGGACAGGTATGAATCCACTTTCACCTGAAATTCAGCAGATTTAGTGCGTGGAGCAGGATAACAATCAGGATTTTAGACGGAAAGCAAGCGCCATGCGACTTACTCCATGCCCGGTCAAGCCACGCTTACCTTATCCATGAGACTACTCACACTAATGCACCCTCACAGCTGTGCCAATCTCCACTCTAAGCAACACTTGCTCCTCTTGTTTCAGCTGTGCACTCTTCCACTTAGAATGTAAGCTCTCTAATGAGCAGGGTCCTCCATAGCCTTTGTTTTCATGCCTGCATTTATTTCGTCTGACATGTATGTCCTTGTTTTAGGTATGTCCTTGAATTCCCTACTGTATGGCGATGCGTAGCACTATGGCGCCTTACAAATCTACAATATTATATTATTTAGCTGTATAATATACAGATTTAATATATTTTAATGCTCAATGTGGATTTACTTGTACTTTGTCCTGTTATTACAGGAGAAACTTACATATATTTGTGAAAGGATCAAAGTTTTATATGGTGATCTGAACATTCCTATCCACCTATGACTGCACACACAGGCCAAAGAGGTCAAATATGCAACATCGGCAGGCAAATTTAGTTGAAAACAACCAAATTGGCTGACAACCTACATTACCAGCCCTGCCAAGAAAGATTTTTTTATTTTTTTTACCTGTAAGGATCGTTGACGATTCCCCTATAAATCCACCTCTCCAGGATCTCAAAGTATGGGGCACTGGCTGCCTTTGTCAAATAAAGACATAGCTCCTGGGCCTGAGTATCTCCTGTGTAACCAAATGTTCTGTCATGCAGTAGACTGAGTGTGGCTCCACCTAGACACTCACCTTTATCCAATGAACTGGCTGACAAAACAATAAAATAAAGTTTGATAAACCATTAATCAGTACACATTTGTATAGTAAAATAGAAAAACTCATTTATCACCATTGCATTTAGGTGCAAAATTTGCAATAAACCACAGAAAGTAGATATCATCCATGTTCCACTAAAAAAATAAAATCTAATTGGATGTGGGTGCAAACTTTGCTTGGTATTATAGTATAAACTGCATATATTAATTAAGTGCTAAATTCCGGTAAATGTCTGTGGTTGTGCAATAAGCATTTTTTGGACAAGTTGGTAAGTTGAAATACTAGAGAGCAATTTAATGGCATTCTCTCTACAGGCTGAATTGATTATTGCCATCTTCACAGCCTAATTAAGGGCAAAACATTTTTTGGAAGGAGTTAAAAAATTACAACAAACAAAAAGAAAAGATCATAACCACCATGTGTGCACTCACAGGTCAGACACCACTCTGTTCTGTCCTCTTGAATCAGGTTGAGCAGTTGTCAATGCCCCTTCCCTGGGAATGGAACTTGATGGGAGTGGGGCACAGACAGGTAAGAACAGTGAACAGAGCTTGGTGGGACCATTAGAGCATTCATGAATCCAGTAAACCGTGCATCCAAGGTAAGCACGACTTCGCTTTTTAACTGGACTCAACTTAACTCAATCCAAAACTAAATTTTCAGTGTGGGTGAAGTCTGTTAACACTTTGTACAATTAAATAACTATTAGATATTGATGCTTCAGCTTCATCATATAGGTTACATATAGGACATAGAAGACACTGTATCTGTACCTATAGCTAAGAGAAGAACTAAGTAAACATATATGTCCAATAACATCAATAAACAAAACATAGCTTATATCAAAACAGTCTCTGGACTAGATGGTATTCCATCTGGTCCAGAGACAGATGGAATACCATGTCACATTATATCTAGTTTTTATAATTACAACTACGCAACCACTACACAATATATGTATCCAAACTAATCTCTCCACAATCATCGCATCATAGACCAGACTTTAAAGTCCCATTATTCTCCAACTTCACAGATGATGCTAGTCACCACTTAGTGCACATCATACACCCATGTACAGTACTGAGGAAAGAAATCTGTCTGTATATATGGATGAATGAATATTAGGATCATGTCCACTTACCAAGCGATGCCAATACTTCCATTGTTCGGAGTGTGGGTTGGATGTAGAACCACAGTTTTTGCAAGGAAAGCAGACCCTGGCGCTGCAGGTGCTCCAGCTGGGTAATAAGGATCATATACTCCTTCACCAGCATCCTCATAGCAGCACTTAAGGCATGGTTCACTTGCCCATACTCAAAAGAAGATTTTTCCTCAATAAATCTGTGGACGGCATAAGAGGTGTGCTGCATTAGACGGGATGTACCATGCACAAATTTAAAATGCTTATCTGAAGCTACATATAAATGAAAATTGAACAATTTGATTTCCCACCATCGAATTTTCACATATGAACCTTCAGGTAGAAAATACATTGTTCAGTGTTAACCTGACATTCCATTGCAGCTAGTGGTCGAAGTGGGGCGGTATGTGCTGGTAGGAGATACTGGCACTTCTCCTCACTGTCTTTGATGCTTCACACGTCATCTGCAAAACGGTGCAGTGCTTGGGAGGGGGGGGGGGGGGGGGGTTTGCGGCAATTTGTGATACACTAGCTCCATACCTGAATCTCTCTGTTATAATCAATTAATCCTAACTGTGAGGACCTCACTACTGCCTGTCTCTTTGGTGGCAGGACCCTCCTCTATGAACTGCCACTGGGACCTAACTGCATGCCAAGTATTCCCACTAAGTGCGCGCTTGCGACTCTCCAATATCCTCATTTACAGCTTCTTCCAGTGTAGAATATACACGTTTAAACTCGGATTACAATTGAGGTGGCCCAAATACCTAAAGGTCAGTGAAGGATCGCAGGAGGCTAAAGGTGTTACCAGGTAGATGTGTACAATGCTTCTTCTCAGTGGAAATCAAATTACCTTTTTTTTTTTCCTGTGGAAGCGAAATTGATATGCACATGGCACATCAGTGTAATTGAAAGCCTAAATGTGACTGACCTGACACATGAATGACACTGCTATTTCCCCTCTATATTTCAGGGTTCTTTAATTGCACTATGAAGGAACAGTTAAAGTACAGTAATATGACTTTTTTGCAAGCACACGTGTTGCCCTCAGGTCCTGTTGTGTGATCTGTACATGAATCATCTGTGACTTTTTTAAATATGTGTTTGCAGAAATAATGCAGTACTGCATGTGGTATATCGCACAAGTTGTGTAACTTCTTCCAAAGTAATTACAATTATTCTTGTGTTTAATTGTGCTTGGAAAATTTGAATAAAATTATTCTTGTACAAACTGTTAAGTCAAAGACGTGTCAAACCCCTTTAATTATATCAGTTTGGTTTATTAGTACGAAAATCACCAATCATGGACATTCTAAGTGTACAGTCGGACGTAAATAATAGAATAAGTGATAATGATGCTGGAATCAGTGATAAATATTGTAGGGAGAAATAGTCCTGAATGACCCTGGGATTTTTTTTCATTAGACCAGAGACGTATCTTAAAAAAAAAACTGAGCGTTCCCAGATATGGTTAAAATATAATTTTCTGTTTAGTTCCAGTTATGTGATCGCATCTATTTTTTATATCAGTATGTGTTTTAGTGCTCCAAGGTTTTCATTAATAGGTATTTTAGTGTAATTATAGTGTTACAACACCTAACAAATGTCACACTGCACCTACTAATGAAGACTTCATGTAAAATCTGTGTTTTACTGTGTTAAGCAGATTCAAACATACAAGTAATGAATTAGTGCGGAGAGCACTGTCTTGGTTTTCTATGTTGAATGTTGTAGTGCAGAATGTGACTCGCTGGTACAATCATAGGAGTCATAGATATTCAGGAGCAGGGGGTAGTGGTAGGATAGAGTGAGAGGACAAAGCAGGGGAATGGGGCACAAAAAGAGCTTATTGGCAGGGAGAGATGGGATTACCTGGTATGAATATACAGGGTGTGGAAAGAGAAAGGAAACTCATAAAGGAAAGGAGAAGGGTCACATGGAAGACATAAGGAAGAGGTGGACAAACACAGGGAAATATTAAAGAGATTTAGGAAAATGGAAGAAATTAATGAAATGTGACAAGGGAGGGGTACCCGGACACAAGAAAGGAAAGAAAGACAGGGTAAATAGCCTTGCATCATTTAATGTCTTAAACTATACTATATAGTGTAAAAAGCATCTAAAATTATTTTTACACTATGAAAATCCCCCCAGACCGCAAGTCTTTCTATTCAAATCTCCATACTAGCACTTCTAAATTCCCACTTCAACCATGGACTGCAACTGTTAAAAAATAAAAGCATCATCTTCATACTCAATTACAGACAGATGAAGCTCTTCTCACATCCTTAAAACAGCTTTTCATCTAGGTTTATTTTGACCATTTCTGCCCTATGACTTATTGAAGTCTGTGCACATACAACTGTTGTTTTACGTGACAGTAGGAGCTCTTGCAACTTAGTTTGCATTTTTAAAGTGTATGTATCACTGTTTGTTATATGTTATTTTAAATATTTCGCTCTCTTCTCTACCCCCATTTTTAATGTACATCATTAAAAGTTATATTTTATAAACATCCCCTCATTGGAGTGCCCCAATATACATCCTTTTTCTTTCTACTCTATTGGTACAATTTATATCATGTAGGGTGCACCCCCTGGTTGGTATATCGCTATATGTACCCCAGGTTTGTTACACAACATTTATATATTTTTGAAGGAGACCAATTTATATTACATACTATCTGGTGCGGTGGTATACCTCTTTTGCTTTCAATTTGCTCTAGGATGTAATTATCTTCATCCTTTTCATTATCACCAGCACAGATATAATTAACTATAGGGTATTATACCCAGTAACTTGAATATAATCTCCTATACTCTCTCTTTTCCTAGGGGTAGATTACACAACATGTCCACTTTTAGTATTTGTAATGATTTAGATATCAGACGACAAAAAATGTTAAATAACGAGGATTTTAATTTCCTAACTGATATAGTGGAACCAGATATAGAGTCAAAAAACTGGTCAGAATATCTTAATGATCTCAAACAAGCAATGTCAAAACAGATTTAAACACACTGGAATAAAACAATGTTTGAAAATTATACTCGTCAATGCATGATACCACGAGGTCTGAGACCAAAAATACATCCTGCTTTTGACCTTGCTACTGATGATCTTACTAAAGAATGGGAATCAGCTTTAACTAATTGTGCAGAGAAATTAATAAACATCTTAGTTAGACACGATACCATCATGTTAGAACGCTATAATAATGAGATCTCTTCTTTGGGTGAAAAATTAAAAGAATTTGATGACCTTGATAATTTTCAAAAAGCCTATGAAAAAATGAAATGTGATCTTGACAATCTGGAAAAACAAATTATCTTTAAAAAGAAAAATAAATTTATTCGTGATCAAAAAGACTATGCCTCTAAACAAGTCTTCAAAAAGGGTGGATCGAAAACACGGAGATCTAACACATCCATCTCGGCCAGTGAATCAGATTCCATAGAGGTTGATAATTCTTCAAATTCAATATCCAGTAGAGACTCCTCTTACCAAGATTTTTTAGGGAAAGAGGCTATGCCTATGGGCAAAGGAATTATAAATACAAGAAAATACGGAGGGGGAGCAAAAAATTGGCGAAACAGAACAAATATGCAGGAAAACGTGGTGTATCGCCGCAGTCAGAGGAAACACAAGACCTAGATGCCAATTTTCGAATTATTAATCTATCGGATAGGATACTTCAACCAAAACACATAAACCTTTTGAGCAAAGGTCTATCTTTTTCACCTACTAAAAACATGGATCCCTTTGAATGGGAGAAAGATCTGAACCTATTTGTTAGAAAGTTACTCCTCAAGAAATTTTATAAATCTAAAAAACAAGAAAAAGTGGACATTAACATTGTATGTACGGGTTCTCAACAATCTACATCATTGACAAATGACAGCATAAATTTGCCTCTAGTTGGCATTGACATTAATACTGCTGAAGATCAGCAGGCTCTTACAATTTTGGAGGATCTCCAAGATAATACCTTACAAATAGGTCCTTCCAATATGGAACTCAATAAAATTATGAAACCAACATTTAAAAAGAAATCGTCGTTTTTTCCAGACATCACGATATGCCCCCAAATAAAAGTTTATTCTGATTTAGTCTCTAGAGATCTTGATCTCTTTTTTCGAAAAAATCATAAACAGGGCTATAAAAAGAACTTAAGCCCCTGTGAGATCGAAGCACTAAAGGAAATAGATAGTTGGCAGGATATTATCATCAAACCATCGGATAAGGGTGGCAATATCGTTCTATGGCCCAGAGATAAATATATGAGTGAGATTGAGCGTCAACTCAATAACAAACAGTGCTATCAGCGGCTAATTTTCAATCCCACCTCTAATTTTTTAGGTACATATCTTGGCATTATCAAATCTGCACTACAAAATGGTACAATTACACAATCGGAATTTGATTTTTTGGAAATCAAAAATCCTAAGATACCAACGATTTACATTTTACCTAAAGTACATAAAAATGAAACAAATCCTCCGGGGAGGCCCATCATCTCCGGAATTGGAAGTTTATCGGAAAATGCCAGCAAATTTGTAGATTTCTACATGCGGCCTTATGTAGTGGGTCTACCGTCATACATCAGGGATACCCTGGATGTCCTTACTAAAATACAGGACATAGTAGTGGGTCCCAATGTTAAATTAGCATCATATGACGTAGAGTCGCTTTATACCAATATTGGGCATGAACAAGGCCTTAAGGCTGTCCGCTATTTCCTAAATATGGATCTCAATCATGACAAAAATGATTTTGTAATGACACTCCTCCAATTTATTCTAAACAAAAATTACTTTGTGTACAATGAAGGCTTTTACTTACAGATCAGAGGGACGGCGATGGGGACAGTTTGTGCACCATCGTATGCAAACCTGTTCCTAGGCTGGTGGGAGCAAGAATACGTTTTTACGGAAAAAAACGAAGAATTCACCAATCATATAATCATGTGGCTGAGATATATTGACGATGTCCTCATCCTATGGGATGGGGATACTGATCACTTTGATATCTTTACAACCATCCTCAACAATAACGATCTTAATTTAAAACTAACATCAGAAATTAACACAGATAAGATCAACTTTCTAGATCTAACAATTTATAAGACGGATGAGGGATTACTTAGGAGTGATATTTATAGAAAGGAGACTGCCACTAATACTATCCTACATCATACCAGTGCTCACTTTCCACCGGTTATCCGGGGTATCCCTAAGGGGGAACTCCTGAGAATTAAAAGAAACTGTTCGGATAATTCTACTTTTGAAAAAAGAGCAAATGAACTTACAACAAGGCTTAAAAATAGGGGGTATAGTAACAAGAGCCTCAAAAAAGCCACAAAAATTGTTTCTCAAAGAGATAGAGAATCACTTATCTATCCTAAAAATAATTTGAAAAAAGAGAAAGAAACCTCAAAGATTCGTATGGTTGGTACATTTTGCGCAGAATGGCGACATTTGCAGACTATTTTCCAAAAACATTGGCATATCTTGCTTTCTGATAAAGATCTGGGAACAGAATTAGACAAACATATCTCCTTTAGTTGGAGAAGAACTAGTAGTTTGAAAGATAAACTAGTCCATAGTCATTTGCAAAAAAATCAAATAACAAACAAGAAACCGAAAGGATTTTTTAAATGTGGCACTTGCAATTATTGCCAATATATGATACAGACTAAGTATTACACAGATAAATTTGGAAAAGTGTGGCATATAGATGATTTTCTTAATTGTAAGTCTATGGGCATTATTTATTGCCTTTCTTGTCCATGTTCCAAACTGTACATTGGAATGACAACTCGACCTTTCAAAAAAAGATTATCAGAGCATATCTGCAATATTAAAAATGGCCTTAGAGACCAAAAAATTTTTAAACCTATTACCACAGTGGCAAAACATTTTTTGACTCACCATGCGAGTAATCCAAAATTTCTAAAAGCCTTCGCGATGGAAAGTGTCCAACTTGGGATTCGAGGTGGTGATATTCAAAAAGAACTTTATAAAAGAGAGACGAGAAAATTTTTTCTCATGGGGACCATGATTCCCAATGGTCTCAATGACTATAATAGCTTTACCTCTTTTCTCTAAAAACATATCTAATTCTAGTACCAAGGTCCTGTACAATACCATCTACTCCTATAAAACATTCCCACTCCTTTTCTGATTTGGAGATATCAAAATTCTATACCAATATGGTCCTCCAAACATCGAGTATATCTTATGATAAATGTAAAACAATGTAAGATCTCTCATGTGTAAACTTTATTTTGTGGTTGCTACTTATGGAACAGCCACAAAAAAATTACACAAATAAGTATTATAATAAATTACAAATAATTTTATATAGAAATTTCCAATAGAAATAAAATAAAATTGAATGTTACTTATTTGGAAATTGATTGGTGATTTTATTTATAAATCCACCTGACTAATCGATACTATATATGGGACCTGCTGATTGACTGTACTGATAAGTACTTTATCATGTACTGCCTTAAATCATGGCAACTGTGAGGATAT